>NW_024096873.1:0-482500 GCF_016545835.1 Crotalus tigris
TGAAAACTGAAGGAATAAAGATGCCCCACGAAAATAATATTAAGAGTCTGGATGCGGAAGAGTACTACAAATACTTGGGTATCCTTCAAGCTGACAACATCAAGCACACTGAAGTCAAGAAAAAGATTAGAGGTGAATACATCAAGAGAGTGAAGAAGATCTTAAAATCCAAACTCAATGGAGGAAATACCATAAGGCAATCAACACCTGGGCAATCCCAGTTATTAGGTACACAGCTGGAATAGTGGACTGGACTCAAGCAGAACTAAAAGCAATGGGTAGGCAGACCAGAAAAATAATGACAATGAATCATGCCCTTCATCCACGCAGTGACATTGATAGACTTTAACTACCAAGGCAAATAGGTGGGCGTGGAATGCTACAAGTACATCAGATGGTTGAAGAAGAAAAAATGGCTTTGGAAGAATATCTGAAGAACAATGATGAAGATGCACTGAAATTAGTATATCAGGAAGGCTTACTACTACTGGAGAGACCAAACTGGCCTACAAGAAAGACCAAATGAAGAACAGAATAGAGGCATGGGAAGACAAAGCACTACATGGCCAATACGTTAAAAAAATAGCTGGGAAAGCAGATAATAACAAGACCTGGCAATGGGCTTGAGCAGGACAAATTTGAATGAAGAGACCGAGGGACTAATTCTGGCTGCACAAGACCAAGCCTTTAAAGGACAAATGGCTACAAGTTCAAATTGGAAACACGCAAACGACAGTAAGTGCCGCCTATGCAAAGAAGCCTGAAGAAACCGGGGACCACTTTGGTACTCTGTTGCAAAAAGATTGACAAACTGATTACAAGCAACAGGCTGACAAAGTATCAAATGTGGTGCCATTTGGAAGATCTGCCAAAAATAATCAATTTACCTGTAAGCAAAACTGTTGGATCTAAATATGAGAAAAGTCATAGAACAAGGATAAATTAACTGCTCTCTGGGACTTCATATTTCAAAACAGACCAGCACGCTGCACCTAACACCCCAGACTAACAATTGTCCCGCTAATAAAGACAAAAAAAAGTCTGGATAGTGGATGTGGCAGTGCCTGGAGACAGCAGAATAGAAGAGAAAGAGCTGAAGAAGATAACAAAATACAAAGACCTACACATAGAAATAGAAAGACTGTGGCAAAAGCAAGCAAGGGTAGTACCAATAGTCATAGGCTCCTTAGGTGCAATCCCAAAACAACTGGAGCACCACTTGAACACCATTGGCATTGACAAATTCGCTATTAGTCAATTGCAAAAGGAGGCCTTATTAGGAACTGCTTCCATCCTGTGACGATATCTGTAATACCATCAAACATCCACATCTGCCTATCCAAGGTCCTGGGTAAGACTCGATAGGTAACAAAATGCCAAATCGCAGGTCTGAACATCTGGCTGACCTGTGCGTGATCGATAATAAAGAAATAATAAATATAATAATAATAATAATAATATTGCACAGTGGACTGAGTACAAGCACGGCATGACAAGAGTAGCAACAATGGTGGGCATTGGCAGATCCTGCAAAAAATACATTTGCCTGTAAGCAAAAACTGTGGGATCATAAAGTGAGAGAAAGATCATAGAAAATGATAAAATTTTTTTAAACTGCTCTGGTGGTACTTTACAGAATTCAACACAAACCAAGCACCTGCAAACATAACAACCCAAAACTTAACAATTGTCCGATAAGAAAGACAAAAAAGTTCTGGATAGTGGGACGTGGCAGTGCCCTGGAGACAGCAGAATAGAAGAGAAAGAACTGGCAGAAGATAACAAAATACAAAGACCTACAAATAGAAATAGAAAGACTGTGGCAAAAGCAAGCAAGGGTAGTACCAATAGTAATATGCTCCTTAGGTGCAATCCCAAAACAACTGGAGCACCACTTGAACACCATTGGCATTGACAAATTTGCTATTAGTCAATTGCAAAAGGCGGCCTTATTAGGAACTGCTTCCATTCTGCGACAATATCTATAATACCATCAAACATCCACATCTGCCTATCCCAGGTCCTGGGTAAGGACTCGATAGGTAGACAAAATACCAAATCCAGTCTGAACATCTGGCTGACTATGCGATGATCAATAATAATGATAATGATAATAATAATAATAATAATAATAATAATAATAATAATAATAATAAAAAAAGTTGGAAGGGACCTTGGAAGTCATCTAGTCCACTCCCCTGCTCAGGCAGGAAACCCTATACCATTTCGGACAAATGGCTGTCCAGTTTCTTCTTAAAAACTTCCAGTGTTGGAGCATTCACCGCTTCTGGAGGCAGGTTGTTCCACTGGTTAATTGTTCTCACTGTCAGGAAGTTTCTCCTTAGTTCTAGGTTGCTTCTCTCCTTCGTCAGTTTCCATCCTGCTTCTTGTCCTGCCTTCAGGTGCTTTGGAGAATAGCTTGACTCCCTCTTCTTTGTGGCAGCCCCTGAGATATTGGAACACTGCTATCATGTCCCCCCTCATCCTTGTCTTCATTAAACTGGACATACCCAATTCCAGCAACCGTTCCTGTAAAGATCGCATGCTTGACATCTACTTAAAGCCAAAACTAACTCCAACCCTTAGAAGTCAGTCTTGTGCCACCCCAGATCGTTTCGAAAAGATTGTTTCAGGGACAAAACAGTAGATGGAGCCTAACTTCCATGTTACCAGCATTAGCAGAGTAGTGTTGTTTTTTCTTTCTTTCTTCAAACCGGGTTTCTAGGACAACTAAGTAATAAACGAAGTGGACAAAACTGTATCTAAAAGTGAAAGTTGGCAAGGGAGAGAGGTTTCCATTAGCTGGAAGGATTTAAGGCAAGTGTAGGATACCTTGGATCCAGACAAAGCCACACACACAATAGCCCAACAGAATGGGACGGGTTAGGCATGAAAAGTGTCATGGGCGTCCATGTGAATCTGGCTCTTAAAAGTTAAGTGCCATCTTCCTTTTTTTCTTTTCCCCCTCTCCTTTTGCTGTCCTACCGGGCAATCTAAAGATCGGCGCCTCGCTCGAAGCATTACTCTAGGGCCTGCTGAGAAATATGTGTTGAAGTCAGCTTAAATCCAATGCCACATCGATTCACTTAGTCTAATTTTGTTTCCCCACTTCTCCGCGATGTAAAAAAGATGTTGAGACTCTAGAAAGAGTACAAAGAAGAGCAACAAAGATGATTAAAGCATGTAAGGAACGGCTGCTGGAATTGGTATGCTTAGTTTAATGAAGAGAAGGACGAGGGGGGGACATGATAGCAGCCTTCCAATATCTCAGGGGCTGCCCCAAAGAAGAGGGAGTCAAGCTATTCTCCAAAGCGCCTGAAGGCAGGACAAGGAGCAACAGATGGAAACTAATCAAGGAGAGAAGCAAGTTCACATTCAGCCCTATGAAGCCATGGAATGGAGTGGTCTTTGCACCATTCTTTTTTTTCTCTCCTTCCTTCTCTTTCTGCCTCCCCCTTCCTCTCTGTTTGAGGCATGTTGAGAAAGAAATAACCCTGTTCTGCAGTCAGATTCCGATGCCTGAAATAGTGGGCTGCCCCAAAGAAGAGGGAGTCAAGCTATTCTCCAAAGCACCTGAAGACAGGACAAGAAACAACGGATGGAAACTAATCAAGGAGAGAAGCAACCTGGAACTAAGGAGAAACTTCCTGACAGTTAGAACAATTAACCAGTGGAACAACCTGCCTCCAGAGGCGGTGAATGCTCCAACACTGGAAGTTGTTAAGAAGAGACTGGACAGCCATTTGTCTGAAATGGTATAGGTATCTGAGCAGGGGGTTGGACTAGATGACTTCTAAGGTCCCTTCCAACTTTTTTATTATTATTATTATTATTACAATGATATGTGGTTTGTTTGAGAATGAGGAGCATAGAGGAGGCGAGGGAGACACAGTGACGTCAGAAGAAGCAGGGGTGAACATTTCAGCCCTTCTCTTTCCTTTTGGTAGAAGGATGGATCTAGACACAGGTAGTCCTCGACTTACGATGGTTTGTTTAGTGTCCATTTGAAGTTACAATGGCATTGGAAAAAGTGACTTAGGACTGGTTTTCACACTTATGACCATTGCATCATCCCCATGGTCACGTGATCAAATTTCAGACACTTGACAGCTGACTCATATTTATTATGGTCACAGTGTCCCGGTATCGTATGATCCCCTTTTGTGTTCTTCTGACAAGCCAAATCAGTGGGGAAGTGAAGTTCACTTAACGATCATGTTACTAACTTAACAACAGCTGATTCACTTAACAGCTTTGGCAAGAAAGGTCGAAAAATGGGGCAAAATCCACTTAACAAATGTTTCCCTTAGCCACAGAAATTCTGGGCTCAATTGTAGTTGTAAGGGGAGGACTACAGTATTGCAGTGTTTCTCAACCTTGACAATTTTAAGGCATGTGGACTTCAACTCCCAGAATTCCACAGCCAGCAATGCTGGCTGTGGAATTCTGGGAGTTGAAGTCCACATGCCTTAAAATTGTCAAGGTTGAGAAACACTCCGGGTAGTTCTTCTATTTCAGGACTTGGCTTCTTCTCAACCAGGCAAAAATCAATTTCATTAAAATCCCTGTTTTTCAAACTAAATGTCGGAAATACAGGTAGTTCTTGGCTTACAACAGTTTATTTAGTGACTGTTGGAAGGTGCAAAAGCACACCCAAAAAAATGACTTATGACCGTTTTTCATACTTATGGCCATTGCAGCGTCCCCACAGTCAGAATTCAGAAGCTTGGCATGTGGTTCATACATAATGAGGGTTGCAGGTTCTCGGGATCACGTGGTCTCCTTTTGTGACCTTCTGACAATGGCAAAGCCAGATTCATTTAACAACCATGTTACTAACTTAGCAACTACGGCGATTCACTTAACAATGTGGCGAGAAAGGTCATAAAATGGGGCAAAATTCATTTAACAGCCATCTTGCTTAGCAATGGAAATTTGGGGCTCAGTTGTGGTTGTAAGTTGAGGAATGGCTGTAGACCATCCGCCTGGAGCAGAAGGACTACCAAAGGCTTCAAAGTTGAAGCCAAGGACCTGGTTTTGTTGCCCTGCTTCAGGGCCACCTTAGCAGCTTCCCACATCATAAACTGGAGCAGTGGTTCTCAACCTTTGGAGTGATGGGGAAGTTCCCATTTCCCTTTGCTATGGCCTGCTCTTTTCTGCCTGTAGTCTAGAGCAGTGGTTCTCAACCTTTTTAATGCTGCGACCCCCAACTGGTTGTAAGTCGAGGACTACTTAACCGGTCGTAAGTCGAGGACTACTCAACTGGTGCAGCACCGTTTGCAGAATGGGACTTTTGGCGGGCTCAGCAGGGCAGAGACAGCATGGACAATTCATATTGGCTTTTGAAAGCCAATAGAATTAGACTCTATTCAAGAGAGTCTATTCTATTGGCTTTCAAAAGCCAATAGAATAAAAGGGAGTAGCACAGCTAAGGAAAAGGGGAAAAAAATGGCGGACTGCGTTGTTTGGCGACCCCCGTGAAATGGTCGTTCGACCCCAAATGGGGTCACGGCCGACAGGTTGAGAACCACTGAACTGGAGCATGACCTTACAGGGTGTCATACAAAAATATTGACCCTTGCATTCCATGTAATAGATGTTAAAAGAGCTGCAGAAAGTTTGGGTTGATTCTGCCCATTCTTGGTAATAAAGATAATTTTAGAAAAGACATTGCCCAATCCAAGGACAGTATGAGAAGAACACTATGCATGTCAAACTCTAGAGCAGGGGTATCAAACTGCCAGCCCGTGGGTCAGATGCATCACACCGAAACCGTGCCCACCCCATTGCCGGCAATGGCAAAAAGCCGCAATTCGTTGCGACATGTCACGTGACATTGCGAGTTTGACACCCCTACTTTAGAGGAATGCAGAGATGGCCTTGAAGAAATATGCAGCAATTATCAGTAAAGCATGAGTTTAGACCTAGGACAGGGGTAGGCAATCTTGGCTCTTTTATGACTCGTGGACTTCAACTCCCAGAATTCCTGAGCCAGCATGGCTCAGCTTGGAAACCTCTCCCTTTCCCCTCAGCATGGCTGGCTCAGGAATTCTGGGAGCTGAAGTCCACGAGTCATAAAAGAGCCAAGGTTGCCTACCCCTGACCTAAGAAAACAGGAATGTGTGAGAAAGAAACACAAGGACGCCCTGCCTTGGCTTACTTTGGTATAAGAGAAAGATGGAAGGAGGAGTGTTGCTTAGCAACAGAAAGTTTGGGCTCCATTTTGGTTATAAGTTCAGGGCTACCTGAATTAACCTGATAGGCTTTGGGGCCCAAAGAGCTTTCAACTGCCTTGGGGTGGGCTCATGGACTGATCTTCAGATGATTTTTTTTCAGTCAAAATAATTTCTAATAGAGCTACGAAAACTCTTGATTACAGACTCTAGACCGGTGGTTCTCAACTTGTGGGTCGGGACCCCATTTGGGGTCGAACGACCATTTCATGGAGGTCGCCAAACAACACACTCCACCATTTTCCTCCCTTTTCCTTAGCTGTGCTACTCCCTTTTATTCTATTGGCTTTTGAAAGCCAATAGAATAGACTCTCCTGAATAGAGTCTAATTCTATTGGCTTTCAAAAGCCAATAGGAATTGTCCAGGCTGTCTCTGCCCTGCTGAGCCCGCCAAAAGTCCCATTCTGCAAACGGTGCTGCACCAGTTGAGTAGTCCTCGACTTACGATCGGTTGGGGGTCGCGGCATTAAAAAGGTTGAGAACCACTGCTTTAGACAGAGTAGATTGCATTTGGGCTACGCCTAATCGGAAGGATCCAATTCAACATCCACTGCCATTTTATTTATTTAGGTATGTAAACAGTGGTGGCTTCTGACCATCCCTTGTGTCTCTTTAGATTAATGCTGGGTAGCTTTGCTTACAAGCCCTTCGTCTTGCAAACGTGCTATCAGCCGGCATGATAGAAATGGAATTTTCCACCCTAAAATTGATTTCTCTAGAAATTATCCTTCTGCAGGGGAGCAAGGACCCAGCTGGCGTAGCTTAGCCTCCCACCTCCTTCTTGCAATAGTTAAGTAGCCTTGTGTCCAATTCAGCAGCTGTCAGGAGCACTTTAGTGGTTTGTTGAACACCTCTTGAGTGGCTTCTGTGCAGGAATGGACTCTGGATCCCTGGGCCTCTTTAAATGCAAATCCTATTTGCTAAGAGAGAAAAAGAAGCCACTTTGCGTGACCCACTTTGCTAATAAACAGAAAGACCTGGGAGCTGCAGCAAAATCCATTTATTTCTTTATTAAACAAATCTACATAGCCACCCCTATGCATAGGGGCCTCTGGATAGCTTACAAAATTTTTAAAAATCCACCATATAATAAAATCTGTTTTAAAAAATCCCCCCCTCCATGCCCCTTGGCAGAAACAAAACAATCAGATCAGCCACTTGATCGGCTCCTTCTCCATTTATGTTCTGCAGGTCTGCTGACAAAAACCATGTGTTGGAGGTTAAATCCGGTCCACGTCTTTTTCCAAGCCGGCATAGAGACACAGGCAGAGGAAAAATAGGTTTGAGGCAGGCTGCAACTGGAAAGGAGGTTTATTGGCCTAGTAACAGCAGTGACGACAGCAAGCATTTCTGGGGGCAGCTAGCAAATTGGGGTTGTGAGTTAGTGAGGTTTTATATGGTTTTATAGAACTTTTCTGATTTATATGTTATCATCTGTATGAAATTGTGTTCTTTCTAGGTTCGCTTGTATTTAAATTGCTATTGTGATGTGCCTGGTGTGATTGGCCCAATTGGTGAGGGGGGATGCAAATCTTAAGATTTTTTGTTGTCTTGATTTAATCTTGGCCTAATCAGTTTCAGTTCCTAGTATAGTCTACTGTCTATTTGGAGATCTCTTTAGCCAAGTCCAGTTTTACAATGTATACATTGTTTTGTGAATGAAACTTACCGTATTTTCCGGCGTATAAGATGACTCCCGACTTCGGAGAAGATTTGCATGGTTTAGAAAGTCGTCTTATACGCCGGAAAATATGGTAGTTTCCTTAAGTTTTGCCTGTAGGTATTTTTGGTGGTGCTGCTTTCTGTCTTTGTTAAGGAGATTTTTCTCCTCTTCTCCTTTAAGGGAAATATTCTATTCTACTTCTTTTCTTATTCTGTGGAAAATTTTATTCTGGGGAGAGGAGCCCTTCCTACACATAATTTTAGGGTCTTTTGGAAAAGCAGCAGGGTGGGGGCCAAGGATATTTTAAGGGCGATGATGTCCCATAAAGAAGGGGCCATCACTCAGAAGGCCCTTTTTAGTGGTCCTACCAGTTGACAATCCCTAATTGATGGGACTTATAATATGCCCTGCCTTTCCATCTTGGTTGGCTGGGTGGATATAACAGGAGAAAGGTGATCTTTCAAATAACTTGTCTATGTAGATCTTTAAAGGTGATAATCAACCTCTTGAATTGTCCCTAGAAGGAGACTTGACAACCAATGCAGCTCCCGCAGAAGAGGTGACACTTGCACAAGTCTACCCTTGCACAAAAGTATTCACTGAAGCTTCTGAATACTCTTCAAGGGCAGCCCCATGTAGAGCACATGTTGTAGTGTGGTGTAATTTTGAATAATTGGCCAGCCATGTCCTTTTCCATTCCATTCTCTCTGTGGCCCAGTTTTCTAATTTTCCAACAATTAACCAACATGACCATGTCACTGGGTACCTTTACTGGATGCTTGTTTATTTGCAGATTCTTCCCAAATTCTAAATCAGGAGGCGTCCAATAGCATCTTTTCAAAGTGGGGTGGTTTACCTTCAGAAGTTGTGGTGCTCTATTACTGGAGGTTTTTAAGAAGAGATTGGACAGCCATTTGTCTGAAATAGTATAGGGTCTCCTGCTTGAGTGGAGTGGGGGGTGGGGGGAGATGGAGGGGGTGGGACTAGAAAAACTCCAAGGTGCCTTCCAACTGTTATTAGAACATATAGAAAATAGAATAATAGAGTGTGAAAGAACCTTGGAGGTCTTCTAGTCCAGTGGTTCTCAACCTTTTTAATGCCGTGACCCCCAACCGGTCGTAAGTCGAGGACTAAACCAGTCGTAAGTTGAGGACTACCCAACTAGTCGTAAGTCGAGAACTTTCCCTGCCAGGGAACGCCACACATGCGTGGTGCTGTCCCCTGCGCCGGCCGAGGTGTAGCTGACAAGTGGCAGAGACAGAGCAAGCCGACCACTGGCTGGGCCACCAGCTGGCACAGCCCAAAGGAGGTAAGGCACCCGCCAGAAAAGGGGAAAAAAATGGCGGACAGCCTTGCTTGGCAACCCCCATGAAATGGTCGATTGACCCAAATGGGGTCGCGACCCATAGGTTGAGAACCGCTGTTCTAGTCCAACCCCCTGCCCAAGCAGGAAACCGTACACCATTTCAGACAAATGGCTTCCAGTCACTTCTTAAAAGCTTTCAGTGATGGAACATCCACAACTTCTGGAGACAAGCTGTTCCACTGATTAATTGTTCTCACTGTCAGGAAATTTCTCCTTAATTCCAGGTTGCTTCTCTCCTTATTTAGTTTCCATCCATTGTTCCTTGTCTTGCCTTCTGGTGCTTTGGAAAATAGCTTGACCCCCCCCTCCCCTTGTCTTTGTAGAAGCCCCTCTTTTTCATTAGACTAGACATAATTTAATTTTCATTATAATTTTGTATAATTTAATGTAGAATATTTGTACAACTTTCTACTATTTTGTCTACAACAGAGTGTCATAAGAGGTGAACATTTTGGAGAAAAATATCATTTTGAAAAACAAGACTGCAACAGCACCATAGAGCCATCGACTGCTGAATCAAAACATTTCAGGCAATCTCCAACAAACACAATGGGTTTTTAATACATGATACCATTAGTTGTAATCTCTCTCATGTGCAGTTGACATCTGCACAAGCAATGTATTCTCTCATTTCCCCCCCCCCCTACCTCATCCCAATTTAAATCCTACATCAGTTAAGTCACTCTCTGTATCTGATGAAGTAACTTGCAGTTCATGAAGGCTTATGCTTTTAATAACATTTGTAAATCAGAAAAGGTGATACCAGACTCCTGGATTTTTGCTACGGTCAACTAACAGTGTTGTCCTAGTACAGTGTCTTCCCAAACACTACAAATTATTATTGTTAATTTTCTTTGTATCCAATCTTTCTTGGGATTCTCCTGAACTTCATAAGAACTCCTGTTGTGGTACATAAGGATCCATGCTTGAAGAAGCAGCTTGGTCTTCTTTAATATTTTCTTTCCTCTCAAGAAAGCTGAAGAATCAACAAATTGTTCTGCCAACAAAATGTGGACAAGTTGTTTTTTTAAAAAAGAAAATGAAGGGTAGATACCAAATGTCTCTTCAAAGCCTTGAAGTCTTCCATACTTTGCCACTGAATTGCAATGTTGAATGTGACAGAAGGAAGTAACCACATGAGTGTGATTTTAATTAAGTTTAATTTTAAATCGCATCCAAGTTTTTTTTAATCGTTTTTTATTTATCACATTTAAATACCGCCCATCTCACTATCCAAGCGACTCTGGGCAGTTTACAGATACAAACCGTAAAATCATATAAAAGAGACATTGTTTAAAAACAATTAAAAAGAGGGAAGAACAAAATAAAAGGCAGTTAAAAGACAAGTTAAAAGACAGAGAGAGTACACTCAAACTATCAGCCACCCTCCAGAATTGGGTATCACCTCTCAATTCCCATATCAGTTGTCAAAGCCAGATCTTCACACCCTTCCAGAAGGCCACAAATGTGTTGTCCAAGCTCACTTCTGGGGACAAGATATTCCATGGGGCAGTGCAATGGCAGAGAAGGTTTCCTTCTGGGACTCTCCCTGTCAAAATTATTTAATTGACAGCATATCCTCCCTGTCTTACCAGGTAGGATGTGTTGATGTAATAGGATGAGATTGTTCCTCAGATAATCTGGACCCATGCCCTGGAGGGCTTTAAAGGTGCTAACCAACATCTTGAATTGGATTCACAAGCAAACTGGCACCCAATGCAACTCATACAGCTGAGGTGTACACAATCCTCAAAGGACATAAAACTGCATACTGCTCCAACTTAGCATCTGGATACTCTTCAAGGGTAGCTCCATGTAGTGCACATTGTAATAGTCCATACGGGAGTTGACCAGGGTGTGAATGACTGAGAGAAGGGTCTCTCAATCCATGAACGGGCACAGCTGGTGCACAACATGAAATTGAGCAAGGGCCCTCTTAACCACAACTGCCACATGCTCCTCAAGCAAGATTGGTGAGTCCAGAAGGACTTCCAGCTTATGTACTGGGTCCATTTGTGGCAGAACACCCCACCCAAGATCAAACTTGCTAAACCTCCAGATATAGAGAAGCCCCCCATTCACAGCCACTCCATCTTACCAAGGTTCAGTTGAAACTTGTTTCTCATCCAGACCCCAGAGCCTCTAGGCACCACAAAAGAACATCCACAACATCATTTCATGGAAATATACAACTGGGTATCATTTGCATACTAAAGATACCTCCTCCTGGGTGATACATGATTTCGCCCAGTGGCTTGTGTAGATGTTTAAGAGGAATGTAGAGTATACCAAGCCCTGTGTTACCCCACACAGCAGAGGGCCATGGACTGGACCTCTCTCTTCCTATCAACACAGATTAGGATTAGCCATAGAGGAAGGAGATAAACCAGCATAAAACTGCCCCCCCATCCCAAATCCTGAAATTGATACAAAAGTATACCATGATTGATGGTATTGAAAGCCAGTGGGAGGTCAGGTTGAACAAGGATGGATGCACCACCTCCATCCATTCCAACCAGAGAGTAATCCAAAGTGCAATCAATGCTATTTCTGTCCCATATCCAGGCCTGAAACCTGACTGGAAAGAGCCATCTGTCTCATCTGGAATCCTCTGGCACTCTTAACCATCTTCCCTAAGTAGGGAAGGGGGAATTGGATGAAAATTATCCAGCACAGTAGTTCCAGCAGCAGATTCTTGAGAAGATAGTACACTAGGCCTTCTTTAAAGGGTACCAGAAACAATCCCTCCCTCAAGGATTAATTTACCACATGATGCCTATCAGGTAGCCTTGACCAGTCAGGAGGGACATGGCTTTAGTTCTCAGATGGTTGATGTTCTTACAGTCTGGAAGAGGGCCCTGTCTACTTCCTCAGATCCAAAGAAGCAAACTGTTCCCAGATAACTGGATACGTCTGTTTCCCAGGTATTTCCAAAGTATCTGGACCATGCTTGGTCTACATCTCCCTCTCTCCCTCTCTCTGTATATACGTAAAAGCTTGGGTGTAGAGACAGATTCAAAATAGAAGTGTCAATACTAGTCATAAGAGCCCTGGTGACACAGTGCTTAGAATGTAATACTGTAGGCTATGTCTACCAACTGCCGGGTTGCTAGCAGTTCAGCAATTCGAGTCTCACCAGCTCAAGGTTGACTCAGCTTTCCATCCTTCCGTCAGTAAAATGAGGACCCAGATTGTTGGGGGCAATAGGCTGACTCTGTAAATCACTTAGAGAGGGCTGTAAAGCACTGTGAAGCAGTATATAAGTCTAAGTCAGTGTTTCTCAACTTTGACCATTTTAAGGCATGTGGACTTCAACTCCCAGAATTCCACAGCCAGCACTGCTGGCTGTGGAATTCTGGGAGTTGAAGTCCATATGCCTTAAAATGGTCAAGGTTGAGAAACACTGGTCTAAGTGCTATTGCTATTGCTATCCTAACAGAGTGTCTTCTTCAAACCCGAAGGACTACCATATAATCTTCTACTGCAATAGCTCTGCATGGAATACTGAAACTTGGAATGTAACAGGAGTAGGTGATAGACCATGAATGCCTTATCCTAATTCACAGATTAAACTATGACATTGTTTGTTTAACCAGGTTTACAGAACATCTCTGAGGGACAATAGTCATAGGCTCATCCCATAGTTTCTCCAGCAGCAGAAGGACCCATTCTCACTTCCAAACTGTCACAGAATGATTTGAGGCTATTTGAAATGTAGCTGCAGTGTGTAATTATTGTTTGCACAGGATTTTCAGACTGGAAAGTGCTCTGTAATTGCTGTTATTTAACTTCAGGGGTGAAGAGGTCCAAAGGAACTCCCAAAATGTAGATGTGACATGAGGATACTTCTTTTTCTGAGCGCTTTTTCAATCCAGAGGCAGAATAAAATCTTGCCAATAAACAGGATTTCACATAATGCATGCTTTAGACTGTGGGTGTCAAACTTGTCGCGTCATATGATGTGTCGCAACGTATTGCAACTTTTTTCACATTGCTGGAGCTGGGGTAGGCACAGCCTTCACATGATGCAACCTGGCCCGTGGGCCGGCAGTTTGACACCCCTGCTTTAGACCAATGGGATGTCTTGTTGATTTGACCAGCTGCAAAACCACTAAGTAGATTTTTCTACCCTGGGAGAGCCCTTTATGTGCCTACAGTCATTCTTCCATTTTTTAATAAAAATGTTGTTAAATAAATCGCTGCAGTTGTTAAATTAGTAACCCGGTTGTAAAATGAAACTGGCTTCCCCATTAACTTTGCTTGTCAAAAATTTGGAAAAGCTGATCACATGACCTTGGGACACTGCAACAGTCATAAATATGAGTCAGCTGCACAGCACTTGAATTTTGATCGCATGGCCATGGGGATGATACAAAAGTTGTAAGTGTGAAAAATGGTCATAAGTCACTTTTTTCAGTGCCATTGTAATGTTGGATGGTTGCTAAATGAATTGTTGTGTGGGAAGAATCCAGAGAAAGAAATATTTTGGGGAATATTAAAAAGGCAGAATATATTTCCCCAAAGGTATAATGGAGAAGATCTTTAAAAAAGGCAGAAACTTCTCACACACACACACACCCCCCAGCCAGACAACTCAGCAGAAACCAGCTTTTAGAAATGCAGATGTAATAATCCATTCAGGAAACTTGGAGCCTTCCAACTACAAACTGAAGAGATAAGGAAGAGATTAAAATCTACGTACCCTACCCAAATTCCAAGACAGGACATAATAGGATAAACCCACCAATGCCAAAGGGACACACTCAGACTCAGGTTAAAGTACACGACACAGGAAATACAAAGCCTCAAACAGGAACAGGAAACAACCTCAAGAGCCCCAGAAGGTATAAAAGCCCACCACTGTGCTTCATGTGGTCAGTTTTTCCCAGAGACATCTTTCTGTCTGGTTCTCCTCTTCAATAAACTACAGCCTTCTTTCTAAAGCAGTCTCCATGTTGTTTATTTCTGGCTTGGACAGGACCCTGATGAAGATTTTTCTTTCAACAGTTGTAAGTTGAGAACTGCCTGTATGTTCAGCAGGTCCTTTCCACCCAAGAAATGAAGGAACAATGCCTAGATGCAGTCCTTGAGAATCTTTAAAGCATTTCACCAGCATTCTCTCACATTTTACAAACACGATGGAAGAGATAGCTCAAAAGGGAACGCAAGAGCGGGGCTTGAAACAGCGGCTTTCAACACATCTTCAAGGTTGTCTCTGTCAGAGAAGGCCATTAAATATTGTTCCCCTTTCTAAGAAGAGACGGCTGTGCCACTTCGCACATCAGGTTTCAAAAGAAGTTTGCTGCATGGCGTGGAAAGCCAAAAGCGCCACGTTTCCTCCAGTGAAAGGAACGGGGAGCTAGGTTTCACTTATCAGATCAAACTTTTCATATAGGTGAGGTTAACAATATCTATGCAACTCCGCACGACTCTCCCCTATGCAACCAATTTTGCAGTGGGTTTTTCTCTGGCTGTTTTGTTCTCCTCCTTTCATTATTAACTCTGTAAGGGAGGCACATGTAATTATTTTTCTTCCAAAGATTGCATCTAAAAAAACAAACAAATCTGACTTCATGACATGAAAACAAAAATCAGCAATCTTGTAGACTCGGGATACGTAGAGATCTGTAAAAAAGGCATCATGGCGCCATCATTAAACTGAACCAAAGCCTTCATGCATGTATGTGATTATTATTGGGTGACCCCACATCCTGCAGAGTGCTCCCAGCCCCTATTTTAGCCCCATTCTTTGGCATCCCATGGCTTTCAGTTCAAACCCCTCTGAATCAGACATGTAAGGCAACATATAATACTGCTGTTGCATTGAACTGCATTGGTTACCAGTTGGCTCCTGCATCCAATTCAAGGTGTTGGTTATTCTCTTTAAAGCCTGGTAATCAAGGCAATAAAGGCTATTACCTTTATGGTGTGGGCCCAGGGTAACTGATAATGTTGTAAGATCCTCTAAGTCAGACACCGGGACCAAAGGTTTAGTCTTCCAGACTTTTGGACACATGCTGGAGCCTATCTTCCAGGGAACTTCTGTCTCTCCAGAATGAACAGCTTAGTGCACACATTCTAGAGAAAGAGAGAAATAACCTCAAGATGGGCTCCAGCACGTGCCCCAAAGCTTCGAAGAATAAACCTTTGGTCCCAGTTGACCAACTCAGATTGGATCATGCAGTTAAGTATTGTGGGAAGTCAGCCCCCCAGAGAAGGAAATATTAAAAGGGCAGAAAAATATATTTCCTCAAAGGTTCTTAAAGAGGCAGAAAAGCATGGCCAGTTTTCTTAATAGCCTCAAGTCTCCCTCCCCCAAGCAGAAACCAGCTCTGTAGAAATGCAGATGTAAACCATTCAGGAAGGTTGAAGCTAGAAGATTAAGAAGACAAAGACACCTAAAATCTACATACCCCACCCAAACTCTAAGACAGGACATAATAGGATTAAACCACAGATACCAAAGGGCACACTCAGACTCAGGTCAAAGTTCATGACTCAAACAAGAACAGGAAACAACTGCAAACAAAAGGCTCCAGAGGGTATAAAAACCCACTCCCTACATGTGCTCACTCCTTCTCTTTTCTTCCAGAGCTATCTTTCTGTCTGGCTCTCCTCTTCAATAAACTGCAACCTTCTTTCTAAAGCAGTCGCCATGTTGTTTATTCCCAGCTTGGACTGAACTATGATGAAGAATTTTCCTTCAACAGTATGTTCCTTTTGTCCTCCCCCTACTGAACTCCTGTTTCCTCTTCTTACTGGCTTGGTCAGTGAGCTTACTCTGGGGAACTGGTTTCCATATATATATATGTATATGTATATGTGTGTGTGTGTGTGTGTGTGTGTGTGTTTTCCTGAGGTTTTCGTGGGTGTTTGTATGTAGGTTTTTGGTTATTTGGGTTTTCTCCCGCGTAAAATTGGAAGTGTCTTAGCGACGTTTCGACGAAGTCCCATTCGTCATCTTCAGCTTCGAAGCACGAAGCTGAAAACACCAGCCTGAAGATGATGAATGGGATTTCGTCGAAACGTCGCCAAGACACTTCCAATTTTACGCGGGAGAAAACCCGAATAACCATACATACATACATACATACATACATACATATATATGTATGTATGTATCTCTCCTGATACAACTGACAAAGTGAGAAAGAGCCTGTGGCCTAGAGGTTAATACAACTGCCTAACATGCATATAGCCCAGGTTTGAATCTCAGAAGAGTAAGTCTGGCTGAAGAGAGTTAAGAAACTCGAAATAGCTATCCCAGTTCTCTCTTTATTCTTTGTTAGCAACCTAAATATATATATCTAAATATATATCTCTATCTCTATCTCTCTATCTATCTCTCTATCTATCTATCTATCTATCTATCTCTCTATCTATCTATCTATCTCCCCTGAAGCTGCCTCAGCTGGGTCAATAGGAAACAAGACTCCAGTCAATCCAGTGGCAATCAGCAGCACATGTGGATCAGCCAGAAGCAGCAGTCATGAAGTCCTCTTTTCCCCTTTTATTCTTCCCTCTTCTTCCCTTTTCCTTTCCTGTTTGCAAAACTTTTTTTTTTACCCTGTTTCCTTGCTCTCCAGTGAGATGGCCTCCCTGATATGTCCCCTGAAGTTGCCTCAACTAGGTCACCAAGAAGATATCACACACGGGGCCCCTCAGCAGCACCAGAGCAATCAGCAGCACATACGAAGGTAGTGGTTCTTAAACTGTTTGACCCAATTACCCCTTTTCCTAGTCCTGAATAAGGTCATTAGCCCCCACCAAAAATCAATAAATAAAACCAGACTCTTGTTTTTTCACAAGAGTCTTGGCGGTAGCAGTCCCAAACTGATCCTCAACTCACAAATGGCTCCATAACCCCCAGGATAGGCCCAAATGATGCCCCAGTTCAAGAACCAGAGCACTAAGGGAAAAAAAAAAACCCTAGTATTTGCTAGAAAACACTACAGAAAAATATAGTAAAGGGACAAAACTTTTCCCCAAAAGAGAAAAATTGAACAATCTCCGTGGCAATGTGGTTATGTTGACTGGAAGGAGAAAGCAGAAATCAGAGGCAGAAAAGACAGAGTGGAATATTTTCAAGGCTGACAAGACTCCTCTTTATTTTGGAAAAACAGTCCCTGAAATTGTCCACCCCAATTGCAGAACCCACCCACCCGGCATTCAGTGGTAGCTTAAGCAGCTGTGCCCTCCCGGAGTCAAAACCAGTGTAAAAATAACTTTTCTGTTTTGTTCGACGTGTCTCCCCAATTTTTTTTTCTCCTCTCCTGTCTTTCTGCCTCTTTTAAACAGTTGGAACGCATAAGTATCCCACGTTGGTTCTGTAATTAAGAGCATGCACAGCTTGGCTGTGAAGATCCCTAATTACATCTGCTTTGAGGATGTGGTTGGAGGCTAGATAATTGTAGATGGTGCAGCTATTAGATCAGCTTCATCAGTCGCCTAGACGGGGTTTTTTTGAGCATCACACAGTTCAGAGAGAATCCTTGGGCCATTTCAGCCCCCCCCTTTTTTTGACCCAGGTTTCTGCTGCAGGATGTGTTTCAAAAACCTTGAAGCATATGGATGATGATATTTCAAAGAGCGATCGTCCATAAAACGGACAGTCCCTATTTAAAACCTCAAATTTGCATTCTGTGGGAAAAGACTGGATTAGGAGCAGTTCCCTCCGAATTGTCAACCATAGAAGAAGTCATGGTTGGTTATGAATTATCTGCTTTTTCACTGGGGATACTGCTATGTTTTTGTTTTTTTTAATGATTTTGGCAACTTCCTCTCATTTAGAGGTTCATAGAGACATCAGGCATCCTTATTCTCATCCCTGCCTTTTCTTCTCTGATTGAGATTCTCTTGGCTGAGAAGGAAACAGCTTCTCATCTCTTCATTAAAGCCACTCTACTTATGAAGTGGCAGTTCAGGTGCAAAGAACACTGAAACTTCCAGCTTAGCAACCATAGAGGATTTTATACCAGTTCTTTAAGAAGGAATTTAGACATACTTCTCCAATGGACTTCCTAACACAGTGGTGGTGAACCTATGGCACGGGTGCCAGAGGCGGCACTCGGAGCCTCTCTGTGGGCACATGTGCCGTTGCCCCAGCCTTGCCTCCCCCGCGACCCCCTCCTCTCCAGCAGCCCCCCTGCAGTAGAGTCATCCTCAAGCATGGCCCACACGGAGCAGCGCAGCCAAGGACATGGCAGCGTAAACAAGACTCTGCCCTCACACCCCGTCATGCAGTTGATGCTGCAGAGCGCAGACAGAGGATGTAGCCGCCATAGTGCTGCTGGGTTGCCTGGGCGATCTGCGGCGGATCTTGGAGGCGGTGATGGTCCTGTGGGCAGGCGGGGCAGGGGACGGGGGGGCAGAGCAGGGGCAGGGCAGGGGGTGGAGCGGGGATGGGGCCAGTTTTGGGGCACTCGGTCTCTAAAAGGTTTGCCATCACTGTCCTAACATCATGTTTGAATAATAGAACATGACAATTCAACAGAATTGGAAGGAACCTTGAAGGTCTTGTAGTCCAACCCTCTGCTCAAGTAGGAGACCCTATACCATTCCAGACAAATGGCTGTCCAGTTTCTTCTTAAAAATCTCCAGTGATAGAGCACCCACAATTTCTGGAGGCAAGGTGTTCTACAGGTTAATTGTTCTCACTGTCTTGTGTTCAACACTTATTCTCATGTTCTTAAATTGCATGGAAATGTTGACTGCATCATATCCATCAATAAAATTGTTTCCTCCCTGGTTCAGAATAGAGGAGGGATCACCTGGTGTCCTACTTTCCATCTCCATTTTGGTACTGCCATGTGAAGAAAAGAGTTAAAACTGGAATAATGAAAAGTTTGGAACTGTCTATCTATGCTAATGACCTCCAGGACTATTTCCAGTTGCATTCTCTGTCTTTTTTAAAAATATATATTTTATTAAAAAAAAGTTAAAATATAAAACTCCAAAAGATAAAAAGCATAGAAGATAACAAAAAACACCTGGCAAACAAGACATTAAAAAGTGCACTGGGAAAAAAAAAAGACCTAACACCTATATACATATTAAAAAAAACAAACGTGGATATTTGATTCAGGACAAATTACTGTGAATTTCTGGGATCATTTGAGATGATAAGATACTGTGGAAAATTTACAAATAACAATAATAGTTTGTTAACAGAGGATTTTGAAACTTTAGCCTTGTCTTTTAAAAAAAAATCATTATTGTTCTTCCTGTTAACTGTTTTGTCATTAATTGAGTATTTAGATGACAGGTTAGCAATTTGCAAATAGATTTAGTAGTTTAAAAATCTTTTGGACCTGTTTTGCAAGGGATGGGAAATTAATATTGTAGTAATGTATCAGTCAGAATTCAACTGGATAATATGTGTATTATTAATATTCTCTGTCTTTTGATAGATACAGCAATAGAGAATGCAGATTGTTGTTTTTAACTCCTTTGACCTCTTACTTGTTCTCCATGTCTTTCTCTCCTTCCTTTTGTCTCCCCCACCCCATTTCACCAGTGAAATGCTTTTGATCTTTGCTGATGTTTAGCCAATAAGTAATTTTTTTCAACAGTGGCTCCTCCAGTTTCTCAGTTTGTGCTCACCTCCGCAAGTGCTGTTGAATCATGAAACTGTCCCTGTTTTATGAACAAGCCATAAAATAACCTTCTTTCTATCCAAGATGATGACATCTCAGACAAATAAACAAGACAAAGCCTGAGGTTACAGGATTTATTTTGTGTGGTGGATCTAAGAAAGCTGGGTGGTGCCTAACATTATGTGACAAAAGAATGGATCATTTGCTGGCTTCAAGTTACAAGGCCATGCATTGTTCCAGGAAGTGGATAGAAAAATCTAATCATATCTATCTTTCCCCCCCCCTATTATAGTCAAATAAGAGAAGGTTTGTTTTCACTTCTGCTTTTGAAGAGCTATTGTGCTAAGGGTTTAAGGGACAAGTGTATATATCTCTCGTGAAGTTTTCTGTCTTTCTCTTTTGTTCCAAAGTGCTAAGTGAACTTGTTCAAGGCAACCTGATGAAGCTACTTTAAATTGGCTAATAGTGTGAATGAAAGGCAATTTTTAAATGGTGTCTTTGCCATGCCTGGGAGATAAAAGGGCCAGCAACATCAAAAATCATTGACAAGCTGGGTAGATTAAGGAAAAAGAAAACTTTAATGGAACCTTAGAGAAAGAAGGGTAAAATAAAATGTACTTGTAACTATTATTTAGAAGATTAGAAACTTCCCTCCTTCCCTCCTTCCTTCTGTTAAAAAATCTTCATCAGGGTCCAGTCCAAGCTGGGAATAAATAGAATGGAGGCTGCTTTTGAAAGAAGGTTCTTGTTTATTGAAGAGCAGAACCACAACAGCATGTGGTTCTGAGGCATCTGACCACATGGAGTTGGGAGTGGCGGGTTTTTATACCTTCTTGGGCTTTTGTGTTTGGAGTTGTTCCTGTTCCTGTGGCATGAACTTTGACCTGAGGTTCAGTGTGCCCTTTTTGTATTCTGATGGTGGCGGGTTAATCCTATTATGTTCTAAAGGTCATGTCCTGCTTCCCTGTGGCTGTGGCTGATGGATATGTCCTGTGTTGGATTTTTGGGTGAGGGGTTGCTGGTTCTAGGGGTCTTTGTCTTCCTGGCTCCAGTCTCTCTGAAAGGATTATCAAATGTGTATTTCTACAGAGCTGGTTTCTGCTTGGGCCAGAGAGACTTGGGGGGGGAGGGGTTCTGCCTAAGATTTTCTCCATTATTTGGGGAAATATAATATTCTGCCTTTTTAATATTCCCCAAAATATTTCTTTCTCTGGGGGGGGTGCACTGTCTTCCTACACTTCCTCTCTCCCTCCCTCCCTCCCTCCCTCCCTCCTTTTATTGCCTTTTCACTTTCTGTTACTTTTCTCTCTCTTAACTTTAAGTTAAAATTTGTATCGTTCTTACTCTGTGGAAAAGCTTCTTTTAATAAAAATTATACATATAAGAAATTACCAATCAGCTAATTTAGGAGGTCTTGTGCATTGCATCGAATTATCTCTAGAAAGCAGATTTTGTTTGCAGAATCTTGTGAAAAATTCATTTTATTCTTGGAATTAGATAATCTCATCTTCTCTCTCTCTCTCTCCCTGAGGTCAGTGGTGGTGAACCTATGGCACGGGTGCCAAAGGCGGCACTCAGAGCTCTCTCTGTGGGCACATGCTCCGTCGCCCCAGTCCTAGGCCTTCAGCTGGGTTTTATAAAACCTTTTCACTTTAGGCCTCTGCCACCGTGTACAAAAAAAAAAGGTTCAATCAATCAATCAATTTCAACTTCTCGCAGAAAAAAAAAAGATCTTGCAAAGTTGGAATTGATTGATTGAACTTTTTAGTCTCACCCAGTCTGCCGTTACCACCGCAGCCATGCCCACCCAATGGGCCACACCCACCCAATAGGCCACACCCAACCAATGGGCCACACCTACCCGGCACCCGACGATGTGTAAGTGGGTTTTGGGTTGCAGTTTGGGCACTCGGTCTCTAAAAGGTTCGCCATCACTGCCTTAGGTTATCTCTACAAAAAACATCTTTGTTTTATTTTTCCGTTTTACTTTCTTATTCAGGGGGAAAAAGATAAAAAAAAATAAAATACAGAGAATGTAAAAAATAAAGTCCAAAGTATTAGCATCAGAAAAAAAAATAGAAACATGGAGTTGAGAAAAAGAGAGAGCTAAAGACAACGAAAGAGAAATATGTGCTCTTCAGAAGACATAGAAACATTTCAAATATTCATTTTCAAATATCTACCCGAAATGACATTTGCACAGACAAGATAACCTATTAGAGAAAACTCAGTTAATGTTAGCACAGTACAGAAGTTTGGTGTGATTTCTAAGTGGTGCTTAGGAATACTTAGAAGTACAAGCATGACACCTGTCTGTAACATCTTACAGCTTCTGTGTCAAGGTTTCAAGCACCTCATTCCTGCTTCTGCATGCTCCTTAGAGCCACTCAGAGAATGAATATAAGTCGGGCCCAGCAGATATATCTCTAACCAAAAGTGATACAATTTGAATAACATGTTTGATATCTTCGGAGCTCTTCAAAGTCTGTGTCGTTCGGTGTTTGGCAATTTCCCCACTTCTCCATTCCAATCATCCGAAGAATGATGTGTTTCCAGATTTCCATTTTTTCTTTTTATTTCATTTGTGTAGTTGTCACGTTTTTAACCTCCATTCCCCCTCAGAGTTTTTGCACTAACAACTGGGCAGGCTGTAAAGAAAGCTTTAATCTGTTTCTTGTATTGGTCAATTTTTGAGGCCTAGAAACATGTTTCTGTTGTGACTGGCAAGGGGTGTGCTTTTGATTCAATTTACTTGTCCGTACGGTTTCTTCCACACCATTTTCCTTGGGTCAGCCTGGATCTTCTCAAATTGTGGCCTTTGAGCTAATGAAAATACTGTAGAAAATACAATATACTGTAGCACAGTTTATTGAAAAGCAACAATTAGTTCAGCTCATACTGCACTGCAAACCTTGTGGTTTACAAATCACCATGGTTTCACCATCTTCCACAATCTTTCATCAAATAATCCCCATATTGGCTGGGTTTACCAACCATTCAGGGGACACATGAAGTTGGTTGGTTTGCAACTCAGATAGGTTGTTTGAATGCAGCTGGTTTCATTACTTCATGATTCAGTTCAGTAACTGACTCCAGATACTGAATGGATCACTGGTTAATCTCTGTTTAAGAAAACCATGGATTAAGACAGGTTAGGAATATTACTGGGGACTTTGCTTTGTGGGCCAACTCAGCCAATATGTAGCTTCTTCTCTGCTGTATTTGTGGCAATTCACTAATCGAAATGAAGAGATGGCTCTTAATGTGCTCTAGGGCAGTGATGGCGAACCTTTTAGAGATCGAATGCCCAAACTGCAACCCAAAACCCACTTATGCATCATTAGGTGCCGGGTGGGCGTGGCCCATTGGGTGGGCATGGCTGCGGTGGTAACGGCAGAGTGGGTGGGACAAAAAAGTTCAATCAATCAATTCCAACTTTGCAAGATCTTTTTTTTTCCTGCGAGAAGTTGAAATGGACTGATTGATTGAACCTTTTTTTTTTAACACGGCGACAGAGGCCTAAAGCGAAAAGGTTTTATAAAACCCAGCTGAAGGCCTAGGACTGGGGCTGGGGCAACGGCACACGTGCCCACAGAGAGGGCTCTGAGTGCCACCTCTGGCACCCGTGCCATAGGTTTGCCACCACTGCTCTAGGGAAAGGAGCCTCGTTTTGGTGGGGTGTTTCTTTCTGCTGCTTACTTAGTCGGAAAAGATGGTATTGAAGTCCTGTATTTTTGGCACCATAGATTACCATGGATTTCTTCTAATATTGCAGGATAGGTTATAAAAGTACTAATGCCATAATTTAGTTCCTTATCCAGCCCTTTCCCATGCTTCATGGTTCAGCCTTCCTAAAGCCAGCTTAATGTCAATTTCATTTGCCCTGTGTGGTCCTTTCACTCACGTAGTGCAGGATCCCAAGAGAATCAATGCCTGTTGCCTCTTTCCATGAGTACCTGCTCTGCTTTCCAGAACACAGATTCAGGCAGAGGCATAGGAAAGCAGCCCGCAATAGCGGGGAACTCAGTTCAAAGACTGGGGTTTGTTTTAGTCAGGTTTTCTCAAACAACCAAACACTCCAAAGTGCCCGAAGGCAAGACAAGAAGCAACGGTTGAAAACTAACCAAGGAGAGAAGCAACCTAGAACTAAGGAGAAATTTCCTGACAGTGAGAACAATTAATCAGTAGAACAACCTGCCTCTAGAAGCTGTGAATGTTCCGACACTGGAGGTTTTTAAGAGGAGACTGGACAGTGAGCAGGGGATTGGACTAGATGACTTCCAAGGTCCCTTCCAACACTACTACTACTACTATTACTACTACTACTACTACTACTACTACTACTACTACTACTACTATTATTATTATTATTATTATTATTGATCATCACACAGTCAGCCGGATGTTCAGACTGGATTTGGCATTTTGTCTACCTATCGAGTCCTTACCCAGGACCTGGGATAGGCAGATGTGGATGTTTGATGGTATTACAGATATCATCGCAGGATGGAAGCAGTTCCTAGTAAGGCCGCCTTTTGCAATTGACTAATAGCGAATTTGTCAATGCCAATGGTGTTCAAGTGGTGCTCCAGTTGATTATGATGATGATGATGATGATGATGATGGATTATCACACAGTCAGCCAGATGTTCAGACTGGATTTGGCATTTTGTCTACCTTCCCAAGGACCTGGGATAGGCAGATGTGGATGTTTGATGTTATTACAGATATCGTTGCAGGATGGAGGTGGTTCCTAGTAGGCCGCCTTTTGCAATTGACTAATGGCGAATTTGTCAATGCCAATGGTATCATCAACATCATCATCATCATCATCATCATCCCTCAATGGGCTGGATGGAGACCTGGTACACACAAAGCACAAATAACAGAATGAGAGAATAACAGAATTGGAAGGGACCTTGGAGGTCCTCCAATCCAGCCCCTTGCTCAGGCAGGAAACCCTATATACCATTTTGGCCAATGTCATTGATAACCATCATCATAAATCATCACTGGCAACCCACAGGGACTGAATTCATCTACTATACTGAGGCATAAAGGGTTGACTTTAAGTCAACTCTTGAAGAGTAAACCAAGACTGATTTTAATTCAGGAGAGAGAGAGGGAAAGAAAGGTGCTTGAGTTTTTGAAGTTTGGGAAACAGGCCGCAATATTTATGGAGAGTATAGAATGGTGTCTGTGAATCGTATGTTCTTCAAACCATCTATATGCCTGTCTTCCTTCTCTGGGATCTGAAACTTTTTACATGAATGAGTACTCTTGCTTTTCTGTTTGAGGAAGTGAAATAGTTTTGAATTCCCATTTGGAGATCCCGAAAGCAACCATTTCCTGTCCAAACAGGAGGGGAGACAAAGGCTTCTTTGAGTGCTGGCCGGCTGTGCTCTGTAATCCTTTGTATCCCAAAATGGGTATGGCAGCAAAACATTTCTTAAAAAAAAAAAAAAAAGACTCCAGTGAGTTTTTCCACCTTTAAAAGTACATAGAATAACCAGAATGTGAAAGCAAACAGACTGAAAAAAATCAAGTTGCTTCCTAAATTAACTATTTTGACTATTGTACTGGAGTACAGGTAATCCTCGACCACAAGTGAGCCCAAAATTTCTGTTGCTAAATGGAACATTTGTTAAGTGAATTTTGTCCCACTTTACGACCTTTCTTGCCACAGTTGTTAAGTGAATCACTGCAGTTGTTAAGTTAGTGACAGGGTTGTTAAGTGAATCTGGCTTCCCCGTTGACTTTGCTTGTCAGAAGGTGGCAAAAGGTGATCACATGACCCCGGGACACCGCAACTATCATAAATAGGAGTCAGTTGCCAAGTGTCTGAATCTTCATCACATGACCATGGGGATGCTGCAACGGTTGTGTCATAAGTCACTTTTTTCAGTACCGTTGTAATTTTGAAGGGTCACTAAAGGAACTGTTGTAAGTCAAAGACTACCTGTAGTTTTGGGTAGCTCTACCATATCTGAACTGTAAAAATCCCTATGACCACTAGAGGACAGCAAACAGAGGCAGTAAACACTATCTCCATCTAGTGGACACCTGAAAAATTGCAGTTCAAATCAACCCTAATGTATTTTTTTTCCCCTGTGCAAAAGATTGAGGTAACTCATTGTAACCCTCTTAGCTCTTATAATAATTTATAGACACTCAAAAAGTCTTGTCTAAATATTTCTAGATCAACATCTTTTGTGTTTCTATTCAGAAGTCAAGCATTTGTTCCAAATTTTTAATTTCCCAAGAGGCAAACCAAAATAATGTCAGAGGAGAACCTGTGAATCTTCTGCTACTTTACACAGCACAAAGGAGAGTTAGTGAAGAACAGGAACTTAAGCAGAATGTCACTCAGGAAAAGGAAGGGAAGGAGAAGAAAAGAATATATGAACCCATGGAATTCTTTTTCCGGCTTTTCTATAAACCTAGCCTAAGCAGACTTAGTTTAGACCAGGGGTAGGCAACCTTGGCTCTTTTATGACTCGTGGACTTCAACTCCCAGAATTCCTGAGCCAGCCGTGCTGAGGGGAAAGGGAGAGGTTTCCAAGCTGAGCCATGCTGGCTCAGGAATTCTGGGAGTTGAAGTCCACCAGTCATAAAGCGGCCTAGGCCTAGGCCAGAAGTAGGCAACCTTGGTGCTTTTATGACTCGTGGACTTCAACTTCCAGAATTCCTGAGCTAGCCATGCTGACGGAAAGGGAGAGGTTTCCAAGCTGAGCCATGCTGGCTCAGGAATTCTGGGAGTTGAAGTCCATGAGTCATAAAAGAGCCAAGGTTGCCTACCTCTGGCCTAGGCCTAGGCCGTTTTATTACTCGTGAACTTCAACTCCCAGAATTCCTGAGCCAGCATGGCTCAGCATGGAAACCTCTCCCTTTCCCCTCAGCATGGCTGGCTCAGGAATTCTGGGAGTTGAAGTCCACAAGGCATAAAAGAGCCAAGGTTGCCTACCCCTGGACTAGACAGCTACAAAGAGTCACTTCCCCCTATCTCAGTGGTTCTCAACCTGTGGGTCGGGACCCCATTTGGGGTCGAACGACCATTTCACGGGGGTCGCCAAGCAAGGCTGTCCGCCATTTTTCCCCCCTTTTCTTTGGCCACGCCCCTGGCACCCAGTGATGTATAAATGGTTGGGGGTCACCACAACATGGGGAACTGTATTATGGGGTCGCGGCATTAGAAAGGTTGAGAACCACTGCCCTATCTGACGTCCTCTAGAGGTGCAAACTAAAAATGATGGGGAATACGTGATCCATCATATCTGGAGAGGTTCAAGAGATCACCCCTAAAGTCATCCCTACAGGTCATCCTTGATTTACGACCACAATTGAGCCCAAAATTTCTGTTGCTATGCAAGACGATTGTTTAGTGAGCTTTGTTCCGTTTTGCAACCTTTCTTGCCACAATTGTTAAGTGAATCACTGCAGTTATTAGTAACGCTGAAGCTCTGCTGGGGGCAATCTCTCTGAAATCCAGTGGTCACCTTGGCCTACCCAATTTGTCTGCTCTAGTTCAGGGGTCCCCAACCTTGGCAACTTTAAGACTTGTGGACTTCAACTCCCAGAATTCCCCAGCCAGCCATGCTGGCTGGGGAATTCTGGGAGTTGAAGTCCACAAGTCTTAAAGTTGCCAAGGTTGGGGACCCCTGCTGTAGTTGATATTTAGACAATCATTGCCTTGTTTCCCCCCCCCCACACATACACAACCCCCCCACACACACACACTAATCCTGGGCAGATGAAGCTTCTTTATTTGTCCAAGTTGTATTTTTCAGGCAACTAAAGCATCAGGCAACTAAACAATCAGTCTTCAATAGCTTATTTAGCAGCCAGAGAAAGTATCCGTGAGCTGCCAGCGTTATCATTTAAAAATACACATGTGGATTTCACTTGGATGCACCACAGGAGCGCCCTGTGTTTGCCTTTCCCGCCTAGCAGGCTTTGGCGAGCACGCAAAAGTGCCAAAACAACCTCTCGAATGGCGTGTTTCCAAAGGAGGTGCTGACAGGGATTGATTTCACTGGAAAACAAGGGCCTTTTCATTCGGCCAAAAAAGAAAGTTTGTTGAGAAGCAACAGGGATCCCTAAACAGTGAATGTTAATCATGCATATCTATATGCGTGTCGTTCTAGTCATGGCTTCTGCATTTCAAAAGGGCAACATTTTCTACCAGGAAAAAAAAATTAAAAGTAAATCTGTAAGGAATATATATATATATTTAAAAAAACAACAACAACTAAGGCCTATTTAGTATACCTATTTGTACAACTTGAGGTGATTTTTTTTTTAAAAAAAAGACTCGACTCCTAACTGTTCTTGACTGAACTATATATACACGATATAAAAACAAGATGTTGAGGCTCTAGAAAGAGTGCAGAGAAGAGCAACAAAGACTGGAGGCTAAAACATGTGGAGAACCATTGCAGGAATTGGGTATGTCTAATCTAGTGAAAGAAAGATAATAATAATAATAAAGTTGGAAGGGACCTTGGAGGTCATCTAGTCCAACCCCCTGCTCAGGCAGGAAACCCTACACCATTTCGGACAAATAGCTATCCAGTCCTTCTTAAAAACCTCCAGTGTTGGAGCATTCACCGCTTCTGAAGGCAGGTTGTTCCACTGGTTAATTGTTCTAACTGTCAGGAAGTTTCTCCTTAGTTCTAAGTTGCTTCTCTCCTTGATTAGTTTTCAACCGTTGCTTCTTGTCCTGCCTTCAGGCACTTTGGAGAATAGCTTGACTCCCTCTTCTTTGGGGCAACCCCTGAGATATTGGAGGACTGCTATATGTCACCCTTAATCCTTGATCAGTTTCCACCCGTTGCTTTTTGTCCTGCCTTCAGGTGCTTTGTTATGTCCCGAGCCTTGCAAACGGCTCGGGCGTTTGCAGGCAGTCCCGGGCAGGTGCAAAGCTGCCCGGGACCAGACAGGCTGTCGCCAGCGCCGTGCGCATGCGCGGGTGCTGGCGCGGGAAAAGTAACCCATTTACCCGGGAGTTGCCTATATAAGAGGCTGCGAGGCGTTTGGGCGAGGCTGAAGCCATCTTCCTGTAAGCTGAACGCTGAATAAAAGAAACTGAGAACTCCAGCTGCTTCTCGTGTCTGTTTTCCCGCCACGGACGCAACACTGGCGACGAAGGTGGGATGCCTTGCACTACCTGGAAAGGAAGAAGTGTAAGCTTACCCAAGGAGTCCTGAGCGGCGAAAAGAGGAACGGCGTCGACTCGGCAGCTGCCCGCCAATCCAGGTGCGCATTCGGGGGTAGGCTGGCTGATAGACCCGTCTCCTGAAGATCCGAAGATGGCGAAAATCGGAAGGCTTTCGGAATTCGACGTCTCACATCCAGAGCGGTGGGAGTCCTACGTATCCAGAATGGAGAATTACTTCAAGGCAAACCAAGTGAGGGAAGATAGCTTGAAGGCGGCCACCCTGCTTTACGTTTGCGGCCAAGACGCCTTCGAAATCGCAGAAAACCTTGCAGCACCTGTTCCAGTAGAGTCTGTAAGCTACGCAGACCTGAAGAAGCTGCTGAAGGAGCACTTCAACCCCAAGGTGTCCGTTATCTCATGGCGCCACATCTTCGAACAGAGGGATCAATGGTCCGGTGAGTCAGCCAAGGAATACATCGCCGCGTTACGGAAGGCCGCCAAGCCCTGCGAGTTCAAGGACCTCGAGGAACGACTGAGGGACCGATTCGTGTGCGGGTTAAGGCATCGAGAGCTACAAAAGAGACTTTTCGCAAAGTAAGAATTATCCTTCCAAGACGCCTTAAGGGAAGTCACTGCAGAAGAAGCAGCAGGCGGCGCTGTCAAAACATGCGGCCCGATCAGTAAACAGTGCAGAGGGTGCGTCCGTGCACCAGGAAGACGTCCGACGAAACTCCGAGGAGGATCCGGACGAGGAAGTCGACCGTCTACACCCCGCGAAGGAAGAGAACCAGAAGGGAAGCTCTTCGGCTCCGCTCAAGTGCATCGGCTGTGGAGGTCGCCACAGGAGAACCGACTGCAAGTTCCGCTCCGCTACCTGCGGGCATGCGGTAAACAAGGGCACATTGCAGCTGTGTGCCTGGGCCGACGAAAGGCACAACCCCAAGAAGAACGCCTGAAGGGTACCAGATTCCCCAGCCAGAATAGGGTAGGTTTTTGCGCTTCGCGAAGAAGCATCTGTAGAACAGGCACACACAAGCCCATGAAGAAAAAGCTGTCACTCAACGTGAAGCTACAAGGGGTTCCATTATCTATGGAACTAGACACAGGGTCTGCCCTGTCCATCATTTCATTGCATACATTTAGGAAGATTTGTTCCAGAAGTGGGTCTAAGGCCAAGTTAAGGCCTTCTGATATTGTATTAACAGATTTTCAGAACTCAAGAGTGTGTGTTAAGGGGGAGGCCACCCTTAACGTGCAATACAAGAGTTTTGAAGGTCCACTAGACTTATTAGTAGTAGGGGGTGAACGAACGAGTCTCATAGGACTCGATTGGTTTGAGGCCCTGGGGATACACGTCACAGGACTCAATAGCTTACAAACACTCGACCTACAGGAAGTCTGCAAAGAATTTGCAGATGTTTTCAGCCCCCAGCTGGGCACATTCAAAGGACCACCTGTGTCCTTAAAGCTAGACCCCACTGTCACTCCCATTAGGATTAAAGCAAGAAGGGTCCCTTTTGCTTTAAAAAGTAAGATTGACACTGAACTAGACAAACTAATCCAACAGGGAATCCTAGAACCTGTTGATTCCAGCCCGTGGGAGACCCCCATTGTCACGCCTCTAAAGGCAAATGGGGACATTCGCATTTGTGCTGATTACAAATGCACACTCAATAAGGCATTGCAGCAACATGCCTATCCTGTTCCTGTGGTCAGTCACATCCTGGCCTCTCTCAAGGGGGGGCGTGTTTTTGCAAAGCTTGACCTAGCTCAAGCATATCAACAGCTGCCTGTTGATGATGATGCTGCCATAGCTCAGACCATTGTGACCCACAGGGGAGCCTTTAAAGGTAAAAAGGCTACAGTTTGGAGTAAATGTCGCTCCTGGGATTTTCCAAAGCGTAATGGAAAACACACTACGAGGTATACCAGGGGTCTGCCCCTACTTTGACGATGTCTTGATTGCAGGAGACTCCACACACATTCTAGCTGAAAGGCTTAGGGCTGTCCTGTTAAGATTCAGGAAATCAGGCCTCAAGCTCAGAAAAGACAAATGCCAGATTGGGGTGCCTTCTACTGAATTTCTGGGATTCAAAATTGATGCTGCTGGGATTCATCCTGCTGAATCCAAACTAACTGCTATTTTAGAAGCACCCAGGCCAAAGTCTAAGGCCGAACTTCAGGCCTTCTAGGCCTCCTGAATTTCTACAATTCTTTTCTTCCACATAAAGCTAGTGTAGCTGAGCCTCTTCACAGGCTACTAGACAAACAAGCTGTGTGGCTGTGGTCACAAGCACATGAGGCTTGCTTTAAAGAAGTCAAGGCCTTGCTCACTTCTAACAGTGTTCTTGCACATTTCAACGAGTCTCTCCCTGTGTGCATCGCTTGTGATGCGTCCCCCTACGGGGTTGGAGCTGTCCTGAGTCACCTCAGGTCTGATGGAACTCAGGTTCCTATTGCATACTACTCCAGAACACTGTCTTCTGCCGAGCGCAACTACGCTCAGATAGACAGGGAGGCTCTGGCTGTTGTTGCTGGAATTAAAAAATTCCACGATTTTCTATATGGCAGGCATTTCACGGTCTTCACTGACCATAAGCCTCTGCTGGGACTGTTTACCACACGTAAGCAGACTCCCCACATCATTTCCCCTAGAATGCTTAGGTGGTCTATTTTCTTGTCTGCATATGATTTTTCATTACTCCACAAGCCTGGGAAAGAAATGGGCCATGCTGATGGCCTCAGTAGGTTGCCTCTGCCAGTAGTAGAAGCTGACCCCGCGCCAGCTGTCAACATTCTATCAATCCAAGCCTTGCCCGAGCTCCCTCTTAGTGCCAGGGATGTTACCGCTGAAACAGGGTACAGATCACACACTTTCACGTGTCCGCTCCTGGGTCCTGTCCGGGTGGCCTGAGCACTGCCCTAGTCCTGAGTTTCAGAGTTTCTGGTCCAAAAGGAACGAACTGTCCCTTTCTCAGGGTTGTCTGCTTTGGGGAAACAGAGTTGTCATTCCCACCTCAATGAGGACTAGGGTCTTAGAATCCCTCCACGAGGGTCATCCTGGCATTGTTCGTATGAAGGCTCTTGCACGCAGCCACTTGTGGTGGCCTGCTTTAGATAAAGATATTGAGGCTAAGGTACACGCATGCCACCTGTGCCAACGATCTCGCCCAGAGATGCCCCAAGCTCCTGTGCATAGATGGGAGGAAACACAGTCCCCATGGTCTAGGGTGCACATTGACTACGCTGGGCCCTTTCAGGGCCAGTTCTTCTTGGTCCTTGTTGACAGCCATTCAAAATGGCTTGAGGTTGTGCCTGTCTCATCCACCACCACTGCAAAGACTATTCAGGTACTGAGGGGGATTTTTGCTGCACACGGGCTGCCAGATGTCATTGTGTCTGACAACGGCCCTCAATTCACCTCCTCCGAATTCCAAGCTTTCTTACAGGCAAACCTGATTCGTCATGCCACGTCTGCGCCCTTTCACCCGTCCACCAACGGTATGGCTGAACGCATGGTGCGCATCGCAAAGGACGCCTTGAAGAGACTCACCTACGGGGACTGGCATCACAGGTTGGCTGACTTTCTCCTTTCTTATCGCACCACACCGTCCACTTCTACAGGGAGAAGTCCAGCTGAACTTCGTTGGGGGCGCCAACTTACTACTAGACTTGACCGGTTGCATCCGGACAGACTGCCTTCATCTACCTCACATCCTAGGGCACCTAGACAACTACTTGTGGGTGCCCCGGTTTGGGCTCGCAATTACGGGCCTGGTCATACATGGGTCCCCGCTTCTGTGTCCAGGATCACAGGTCCTCTCTCCTACGAGGTTGCCCTGGACAACGGTCGTGTCCTGCGTCGGCACATCGACCAACTTCGCCCTAGGCGAGACTTTTCTGCTGAGACTCCTGGGTCTTTTCCAGGGGGGGAGGGGGACCCTTTGGAGCAAAGGGAAGGGCAAGAGCTACTGCCCATCTCCACTGAGGGAGCCACAAACGGCTCGTCCCAAGGTTCTGCAATTGCTCCGAAAAGAAAGTCATGGAGCTTACCCACACAACAGGCACTCACGCCTACTCCAGCCAGGGAGGATACCCGGGGGCATCCCAACAAATCATTCCCCGCAAGAGAACTGGCACACAATTCCCAAGGTTGGCCTGACCTTACCCCAAATCCTACAGGGGGTCAAACATACACAGAGTTAGTCGAGGAACCAAGTCCCGACTACAACAACCCTAGCACAAATCAGGGAACACCTGAGTTTTGGGAAAGTACAGAAACCCACACGAGCCCGAACACAGAATGGGGTTCAGGGAATGGACAGCCTCCTGACAGGTCTTGGACTGACCTAGGAGGTTCTACAGAGACGCCCAGCAGCGGCTATCACTTCAAGGGGCCTGAGGGTCTACAGCTAGGTAGGTCAACCAGGTCACAAAGTAACAGAAGCCCTGGCCTGACGAGCCCGGTGGGCAAGCAAGCAGGCCAGGCATCGGGGCACAGTCCTTGGAAGACACCAGGGCACAATAGAGAGAACAGGCTCACGCCTCCCTCCAGTCAGGGGACTTATGCCAGTAACCCAGAGCTAAGAAGGTCACAGAGAGCAAAGAAATCTCCTAAGTATCTAGAAGATTACATAACATTGCTGGCAAGGCAAAAGCCAGTAATCAGTGGGAGCACTGGGGAGCAAAATGTCATATAAAATAAATGTTGTATGTTGGTAGTAGTTTTAGCCCGGGGGAAAGGGGTGTTATGTCCCGAGCCTTTGCAAACGGCTCGGGCGTTTGCAGGCAGTCCCGGGCAGGTGCAAAGCTGCCCGGGACCAGACAGGCTGTCGCCAGCGCCGTGCGCATGCGCGGGTGCTGGCGCGGGAAAAGTAACCCATTTACCCGGGAGTTGCCTATATAAGAGGCTGCGAGGCGTTTGGGCGAGGCTGAAGCCATCTTCCTGTAAGCTGAACGCTGAATAAATGAAACTGAGAACTCCAGCTGCTTCTCGTGTCTGTTTTCCCGCCACGGACTCAACATGCTTTGAAAAATAGCTTGACTTCCTCTTCTTTGTGGCAGCCCCTGAGATATTGGAACACTGCTATCATGTCCCCCCTCGTCCTTCTCTTCATTAAAGTAGACATACCCTATTTAAAGGGGTGGAGCTTCAATTGCATGATTATGGCCTCTGTTGCGTTTTCCGTTCGCGTGCGAATGTTGAAGACACATGGTGACAACTAATCAATGCTTTTTATTCTCTTACTCCAACTCCCAGCAAAAAGCAAAAGGCACACAGGCCTTTTTATAGGGCTTGAACCCTGGACAGAGTGAACCAATAAGAGTTCTTCTTTCTTCCTGACAGTTAGAACAATTAATCAGTGGAACAACCTGCCTCCAGAAGCGGTGAATGCTCCAACACTGGAAGTTTTTAAGAAGAGACTGGACAGCCATTTGTCCGAAATGGTATAGGGTATCCTGCCCGAGCAGGGGGTTGGACTAGATGACCTCCAAGGTCCCTTCCAACTTTACTACTATTATTATTATTATAAGGCTGAGGCCGCTCTGTCTGGTCCCGGGCAGCTTTTAGAATGCCTGGGACCATCTGCAACAATTCTGGGCCTGCTGAATTTCTTCATCAGGCCCAGGACACAACAGCCTCCATCTTGCTTTTGGATCCTCCACCCCCAAATATACCCCCATGCACATTTCCAAAATCTACACTGGCATGGGAATTCATTTCTTCCTCCTAACTTTCTGTTAAAGTTTCCTTTCTTCAGCCTGATTTCAGGAAGAAACCCATTCTTGCTCATCTGAATACAAACGCTGTCTCCCTCTTCTCTCACTGAGCACCCATCCACTGCTGACTCCAGCAATTTCCAGTATTTAAGTTCTGGAAAATCGTTTATCTATAAATATATAAAGTTCTTTTGAGTGAATCCTTTTATCTTGGCTTGGCATAGATAAGTCAGGAGCTTTGTTGATGTCATTTCTAAGCTTTAATGTACATTTGAGCTGTTTTTATGCCAAGCAAGATAATTTCTGATTCAGAGCAGAAAGTTCTTTGAAACTTGGGAATGAATCCAAAAGCCAGGATCTTCTTCTCCTTCTCCCTCTCCCTTTCCTCTCCTTTCCTTTTCCCTCTCCTCTCCTCTCCTCTCCCCTCCCTCTGTCCTTCCCTCTCTCAAACAGCAGAACTTTAGATTTTTGATTCCTATAAGATATATTTCCGAGAAGCATCCTAACTAAATTAACAAGCAAGGTTGTGTTTAAAAAGAGGCTTTAGATCTTCAGGAACAACAATATACTTATAAAAGTGAATTAGTTTAGGAAAGTTTCTGGCAGAAATCCAGCAATTTGATAAATGAATGTCTGAGTCAGCTTCTGTCTTGCATTTCTCCATTTTCATTTTAAACAATTAAAAAAAAATGGTCACAAAAGCCCACTGCATAGGTTTGAACCATATCTGTCTCTCAGTCTCGCTGGTTATTGGTTTGCTGGATATCATACCAAAAGCCTTGGATGACACTTAGAAAATCTATGCATTGGCAAAATGTCCATCTTTGTATTCTGTTAATTTGTTTGTTTATTTATTTGTTTATTTATTCAGTTACTATAGCTCAGTGGTTCTCAACCTTTTTAATGCCGCGACCCCCAACCGGTCGTAAGTTGAGGACTACCTAACCGATCGTAAGTTGAGGACTACCCAACCAGTTGTAAGTCAAGGACTACCCAAACAGTCGTAAGTCAAGGACTACCCAACTGGTCGTAGGTCGAGGACTTTCCCTGCCCGGGAGCGCCGCGCATGCACGGTGCCGCCCCCTGCACTGGCCAAGGCATAGCTGGCAAGCGGCAGAGATAGAGCAGGCCGACCACCGGCTGGGCTACCAGCTGGCCCAGCCCAAGGAAGGTAAGGTACCCGCCGGGCCCCACGCGCGCCAGCAACCCTCCCTGCGCCCGATGGCCTCCCACCTCCCACCCCTGGCCCTCTTTTACTTACATTTTTAGTAGTTGCTCAGCAGGGAGGGGTGGAAACTTCCAGACAGCTCGCCTTCGCTGCAGACAACTTGCAGCACCGTTTGCAGAATGGGACTTTTGGCGGGCTCAGCAGGGCAGAGACAGCCTGGACAATTCCTATTGGCTTTTGAAAGCCAATAGAATTAGACTCTGTTCAAGAGAGTCTATTCTATTGGCTTTCAAAAGCCAATAGAATAAAAGGGAGTAGCACAGCTAAGGAAAAGGGGAAAAAAACAGCGGACTGTGTTGTTTGGCGACCCCCGTGAAATGGTTGTTCGACCCCAAATGGGGTCCCGACCCACAGGTTGAGAACTGCTGCTATAGCTGTCCATCTCATTCAACAAGAGTGGGCAGCTTACAATTACAAAAGGCGACGCTGTTTGGATCTGTACATATATTATGCTGATACATTATGACAGGGGTCCCCAACCTCGGCCACTTTAGGACTTGTGGACTTCAACTCCCAGAATTCCTCAGCCAGCATGTCCTAAAATAGCCAACGTTGGAGATCTCTGCCTTACAATATCCTAGGTTCTTGGGAAGAAATTGATCTGTGTGAAGGTCAACACCAGCTCACAAACTGGCCACTGTGATTTCACATTGTTGTATATATGCAGAAAGTCCTCAACTCACAGCCATTCCTTTAATGACCATTCAAAGTTACAACAGCACTGAAAAATGTGAATTATGACCATTTTTCACACTTACTACCATTGTAGCATCCCTTTGGTCAGGTGATCAAATTCAGACCCTTAGCAACTGGCATGTATTTATGACGGTTACAGGGTGATGTGAACACCTTTGTTGACCTTCTGACAAGAAAAGTCAATGGGGAAGCCAGATTCACTTAACAACTGTGGCAAAAAAACTCATAAAATGAAGCCAGATTCACTTAACAACTGTCTTACTTAGCAATGTTGAGGACAACCAGTAACAATGACAGCAATTGAACGATGCATCTCAGTTTAGAAGAGGACTGGCAACAAGGAGGTGGAGCAAAAAAGGTACACACCTCGAAGTAAGTGCTGTGTTCCGCAAAACCATTGTAAAACATAATCACATGGCTGTGGGGTGCAGCAAATAGTCGTTAAGGCAGCCATGTCCTTGAGGGCTGAAACGTGGTCACATGACTGTTGGGGGAGGAGCAACCCTTGCAATGTCAGATCTTTTTTTCAGTCCCCTTTTCAGGCAGATTGAAACTTCGAACTGTCACTAACTGTCATAAGTCAAGGACTATCTGTAAACAGTTTCTAACAATATTGCAGTCTTCACCCAGCGCAATCATTGCATTGTTATTCTGAGCTCAGTTTCTTCTATCCAAAAATATTCTGGAAAGGTTTTCTTGGTGGATGATGATGATAGAAGAGGATGATGAGTGACAGAAAACTTTAGTTGTCTTCATCGTCACTTATAAATATCTTACTGAGGCCATGAAAATTAGCTCTCCTGCAGGACAAATCATCCCATGGACGTATTGCCTTTTGTGAACCTTTCTCCCGTGGAAAAAAACGCCCTCCAAAAGAACTTCAGATGGATTTTCCGAAGTGGAATAATATTTGGATCTAATTTTATATCCTCGATATTGCAAGAGATGGGTGCCAGAGAGATTCATATTTGGGCGCTTTCCTTTAAGACACAAATATAGTCTAACCGTAAAATGCATAGATTCATAAAAAACCGGCAAATTCTTTGGGAGTGATCATCATAGGCCTTGTGAGCCACCAAGGTCTGAATATTCAAGACGAAATGCCACAGTTTGTATCTTTTCACATCCCGGAAGGGTTTTAATTGCAAGATCTGTCAGCGTAGAATTTTTCTCAACCCCTTCTCCAAACTCTACTAATTCTCTTTTTATGGCCGTGGATACCATCAAATGCTTTCATCAAATGCTCCGTATGTTGTCCCATGGAAGAGATTTGTTGCAGATCAGGGCAGGTGGCAAGCTTTTATTTGTAACCGCTATGATGGATAGGTCAAAAGGAAATTTTCCGAGAAGACCCTCTGAGTAATTTTGGCATGTTCAAGCATATTGTTATCTTGTAGCTGTTTTTATGTCTCTCTCTCTCTCTTTCTCTATAATTAATTTCGGCACAAGACAGTTTGCTAATCCACTGACACAAATAAAAAGTACAAATTATAATTTCAACATGCAATTTCACAATGGTCCATTTGCATTTCAAAATTAAACCCATAATAAAAACTTTGGTCTGCTTATAATTGGACTCATGTTTATTTTTATTTTCTTTCTTTTCTTTTTTTTTTCTTTTTTGCCTGAGGCAAAAAAAAAAAAAGCCAAATGAGAAATCTCCCCATAAATAGCTTCGGTCATTGTTTCATATTTAAAAATGATCTGTTTCAAGAATGTGCTCCACAATATCACCTTTTACATTTAAATTCATCATGTAAAATAAGAACTACCACAAAGTCCCGGTAAATAGTCTAATGTAAAGAAGAGGTAGGATGAGGTCCTACATTTTTAGATAATTAGGCATTTGTACATTTTTGGCACTGATTGGAAAAGCTGCCAGTTGCAAAATGGAACGTTAATTTTAATTATTCCTCTCTTGGAAGAGACACCACTAATAAATTTTAAGGCTGTTGTTTAAACTGGAAACTTAAAAAAAAAAAAAAGCTTGTAGCTTCTATTTTGTCTTCAAGGGCAGCCCCATCTAGAACACATTGCAGTAATCTACATGCAACTATAATGCTGGAGAAGATGCCTGCGAGTTCCCCTGGACTGCAGAAGCAGTGAATGCTCCAACACTGGAAGTTTTTAAGAAGAGACTGGACAGCCATTTGTCCGAAATGCTATAGGGTTTCCTGCCTGAGCAGGGGGTTGGACTAGATGACCTCCAAGGTCCATTCCAACTTCACCACCACTACTACTACTACTACTACTACTACTACTACTACTACTACTATTATTATTATTATTATTATTATTATTATTATTGTTGTTGTTGTTGTGATCAAACCAGTCAGTCCTAGAGGAGATCAACCCTGACTGCTCTTTAGAAGGCCAGATCCTGAAGTTGAAACTCAAGTACTTTGGCCACCTAATGAGAAGGAAGGACTCACTGGAGAAGAGCCTAATGCTTGGAAAGATTGAGGGCAATAGAAGAAGGGGACGACAGAGAAGGAGGTGGCTGGATGGATGGAATCACTGAAGCAGTAGGTGTGAGCTTAAATGGATTCCAGAAGATGGTAGAGGACAGGAAGGCCTGGAGGAACGTTGTCCATGGGGTCAGGATGGGTCAGACACGACTTCACAACTAACAACAACAACATGCCACTTTGCACATAGGTTTGGAAGATGCAATTCTACTTCACATGACAGCTGTTGTGTAGATATCACGAGGGTCAACCCACAAAAGGGCTCCTTTGGGGTCAGAAAAAAACAGCAGGAAAACCATGTAGAGTTAAGTAAATAAATTAACTGATTTTTCTGGGATAGAGGCCAGATTAGCCAAATCGATCTCCTTTCCGATATTCTCCTTTGAAAAAGTTCCGATACGGTAATCCTAAATAACATTTGATGGAAAAGTGAGGAGAGCAAGGGATGGTATTGGAAAGAGAAAGCAGAAATGTCAGTGCAGCGTTCTTAATCACTGACATTTAATCGAGATTGCATCTGTAATCTTTTCTTCTTTTCCCTGGTGGTGTTTTATCTCTCTTCTGTTTCCATGAACTTGCTTTCAGTGCAGAATTATCTCCCACTAGTTTTCAATTATCAAAATATCTGTATTGATTCTCCCATCAGTTTTAACTTAGAGCTGAAAAATTGCTCATCAAAGCCCATAGAAGCTGATCTACTTATTAATCTGGAACTTCTATGAAAGCAAGGTACTCCTAGGTGCAAAGAAATGTTTAATAATCGACCGTCCTCACAAGTAAGCTAACCAGTGCTCAATCTGCAGTTGAGGACTGTTGAAACAGTTGGATTTTAAGCTGTTTCTCCCACCCCTTTCCAGGTTTTGGAGAGCTTGATTAACAGAGAAGCACCTGTTGTGTCCTTGTGGTTCTGGAACTATCTGAGGGAAGTTAGTTTGGAACCGTTAACAGTGTTCAGTCAACCCAGACTAAGTCTTTTCATGAGATGTAAATTCAGCGTCCTGTAAAAGGTCCTAAGCCAGTGTTTCTTAACTGTAACAGCTTGAAGATGTATGTATGCATGGTGGCTAGGGAATTCTGGGAGTTGAAGTCCACATGTCTTCAAGCTGCCAAGAATGGTAAACAATGCAAGACAGAGACAAAGGCGAAGGTTGAGAATCTTGACCTTTCTCTAATTTCCATTTTCTGATGGCCAGTGTAGATGTTTAACTTAAAGTCCATGCATGAACCCCATGTCCAGTAAATGTATCTACATAGGTGTTTTTTTTTTTTTTTTACCAACAATAACAATGGGTTTTACAAATAACATTCCAGGATGCATTCTGACTTTTCACCTTAGTGTTCAGACCTGGTATTTATTCTCTGGTGGTCTTTCACCCAACTTCCCATAAGATCTAACTCTGTTTCATTTTCAAGTTCAAACAAGATCTTCTATCTGCTGAGGTACAGAGAAAGGAACTATTACTAAGTATGCCATGCCATGCCAAGATAACCTGTTTTATTCTACAAGAATCTTCAAGAATTTGTTTTTCTTGCAATCTCAAGGGAAGGATCCATTTATGTAACAGAATAGAATAGAATAGAATAGAATAGAATAGAATAGAATAGAATAGAATAGAATAGAATAGAATGGAATGGAATGGAATGGAATGGAATGGAATGGAATGGAGTGGAGTGGAGTGGAGTGGAGTGGAGTGGAGTGGAGTGGAGTGGAGTGGAGTGGGATGGGATGGGATGGGATGGGATGGGATGGAATAGAACTGGAAGAGGCCTTGGAGGTCTTCTAGTCCAGCCCCCTGCTCAAGCAGGAGACCCTATCCCATTTCAGACAAATGACTATCCAGTCTCTTCTTAAAAACTTCCAGTGTTGGAGCATTCACCGCTTCTGAAGGCAGGTTGTTCCACTGGTTAATTGTTCTAACTGTCAGGAAGTTTCTCCTTAGTTCTAGGTTGCTTCTCTCCTTGGTTAGTTTCCATCCGTTGCTTCTTGTCCTGCTTTCAGGCGCTTTGGAGAATAGCTTGACTCCCTCTTCTTTGTGGTAACCTCTGAGATATTGGAAGACTGCCATCATGTCCCCTCTCGTCCTTCTCCTCTTTAAAGTAGACATACCCAATTCCAGCAGCCGTTCCTTATACGACAACCATTCTTTATATGTTTATTTATTTATTTATATAAAGGAAGCAGCGAATATTACTGGTCCCTTCTCCTAAGAAGGCCCATCTAGTAGGACCAAGAAGGGCCTTCTCCGTGGTGGCTCCCTCTCTGTGGAATATCGTCCCTACCTAGATAAGATTGGCCTCCACTTTGCCAATAGGTCTGGGGACACTGGAGTGGGATTGGACAGCCAAATAAATAAATATTCACAGGATTCATTTTGGAATATAAAGAAGTGAGTCCATGGATGTTCATAGCTGGATTTCTGAACCCCTTCAGCCAACGTTGTGTTACTAGACTCTTTGGGACTGTTGCATGCTTAATGTGATCTTATGCTGACCCAAACAGAAATGTTACTGTAGTGCAGTGGTTCTCAACCTGTGGGTCGGGACCCCATTTGGGGTCGAACGACCATTTCACGGGGGTCACCAAACAACGCAGTCCGCCATTTTTTCCCCCTTTACCTTAGCTGTGCTACTCCCTTTTATTCTATTGGCTTTTGAAAGCCAATAGAGTAGACTCTCTTGAATAGAGTCTAATTCTATTGGCTTTCAAAAGCCAATAGGAATTGTTCAGGCTCTCTCTGCCCTGCTGAGCCCGCCAAAAGTCCCATTCTGCAAACGGTGCTGCACTAGTTGAGTAGTCCTCGACTTACGACCGGTTGGGGGTCGCGGCATTAAAAAAGTTGAGAACCACTGCTGTAGTGTAACTTCAGGCTAAAATTGCACAATGTCAAAATGAAGTTTTTCACCACTTAAGGGGACATGCACATTGATAATCTGAGCAAGGACAAATTTCAGAAATGGAATGTTAATGTAACTGAATAAGCATCTTGGCTATTAGCCAAAAGAATCAAAGGAAAATAATAGGCCTTCTGCAAAAGGCATAAAGTATCATGCACATGGATATTGACAGCCCCTTCTCTGAAAAAAGGGAGAAATTAGATAAATTCAAGCCTGCTTTTAGGGGGGGGGGGAAGCATTAAAAGAAATAAAAACTTCAGCAAAAAGTCTGCTTTGAGCACATGAAGTGGATATCTGTTCTGATGCAAAGTGAACAGAGACTGTAAAGTACTCCTGCCCTGAAAAGAGAGTAGAAGGAAAAAGAAATGGATTTTCAATTTTGAAATAGGGAATTGTTTTAAAAAAGCATTGTAATCCACAAGTTATGGTAGCGAATGGATTTAAGGTAATAAAGTGCTCTTGCTTTTAAAGGTCAATCTTCCATTCTTCAGTGAAGTTAAAACGCACGGCATAGGACTGTCACAAGGAGAGCCACAGCTAAATGTCAAAATTATGTTTTAGGATTCAGGTGAACATTGTGAGTCCTTCAGAAACCAAATTGTTTATCTGCAAGCCCCTACATAGCATCCCTGGATCCCCCAAAGTGTTATGTTTAAAGAACATTTAAGATTTAAAAATGATTTAAAAGTAGAAACATTGGGATAGTTTTTCCCCACAGACTTCACGCAGCCTGGCATATGAGACTACAGATAATCCTTGACTTACAACTGCTCGTTTAGTATCCATTTGAAGTTACAGTGGCATTGAAAAAAGTGACTTACGACCATTTTTCACATTTATGACCATTGCACCCTCTCCGCGGTCACGTGATCAAAATTCAGGTGCTTGGCCACCGGTTCATATTTATGACGGCTGCAGTGTCCTGGGATCACGTGATCACCTTTTGTGACCTTCTGACGAGTAAAGCCAATGGGGAAACCAGATTCACTTAACAACCATGTTACTATTTTCATTGCAGCGGTTCACTTAACAACAAGGTCACAAAATGGGGCAAAATTCACTTAATTGTCTCATTTAGCAAGAAAAATGTTGGGCTCAATTCTGGTCGTAAATAGAGGATTACCTGTGCTGAAAACTCACAGGAGTTGATGCTCTCGTGAAATTTCTACTGTTTATTATTGTTCCCAAAAGTTTGGTTCACTTGCAATAAAACAAAAAACAAAAAACCATCAACAAGACGCCCCACTGGATAGCTCTGAAAATTGTAAGATCAGTGTTTGTTGTAGACGCAGTGTTTCTCAACCTTGACAATTTTAAGGCATGTGGACTTCAACTCCCAGAATTCCACAGCCAGCAAGGCTGGCTGTGGAATTCTGCGAGTTGAAGTCCACATGCCTTAAAATTGTCAAGGTTGAGAAACACTGTTGTAGAATTTGTTGGCTGCTTGTTGCTGACCAGGGTTTCTCAACCTTGGCGGGTTTAAGATGTGTGGACTTCAACTCCCAGAATTCCCCAGCCAGCCCTGCAGAGGAAAGGATGTGATATTTGTTGAGTTCTTTAACATACAACGATTATTTTGGTGACTTAAGAGGGAGAATAACTAGAGATCAGATCACAGAACAAAGGTATGATGGAGGAATGAATGGATTGGAAGAATGAGCCGAGGTGGCGCAGCAGTTAGGGTGCAGTACTGCAGGCCACTTTAGCTGACTGTGTTCAGCAGGTCAGCGGTTCAAATCTCACCGGCTCAAGATTGACTCAGCCTTCCATCCTTCCGAGGTAGGTAAAATGAGGACCCAGATTGTTGGGGGCAATGTAAATATATATATATACATTGCTTACTGGTGTACACCGCTTAGAGAGTGCTCGCACTTAAAGCGATATATAAGTCTCATAAATAAAAATAAAATAAATAATAAAAATGGAGAAACCAACCAAGAAAGTTGGATGGATCTGAGGAGATGTTCAGAAAGAGGGAAGCAAGTTTAGAGGACCAAAAACAATGCATGAAGAGCTGTAGAGATATCAGAGAAGCAAGCGGCTAGAAATATATGAAAGATCTACCAAACTGGGGTCATGTTTTAGCAATGTCTCCTTTGTGTTCATTCCGTGCCTTAAATTTCTTTGGTTTTCTATGTCTTCTGCATCATGTTGCTCACATCAGATGGTGAGCAGTACCTAAATTTGGCGAACAAGCCAACAAATACCCTGAAAGGTCTATGGAGATTCTCAATCATCCAGGTTGTGGTTATCCCAAAGATGCTTTTCAAAAGGCAACTGAACTTTCTTGATTTTTACACTGAGACTGTTTCGCTTCTCACCCAAAAACTGAAAAAGCTTCTTGGATGAGAAAAGAAATGGTTTCAAAGGAAAAAAACAACAACAATGAGGAAGCCAGATTCACTTAACAACCCTGTTACTAACTTAACAACCACAATGGAACGATCAAATTGAGCCCAAAATTTCTGTTGCTAAGTGATGCATTGTGTTGCTAAGTGAGTTTTGCCCTATTTTACCACCTTTTTGCCACAGTTGTGAAGTGAATCACTGAGGTTGTTAAGTTAGGAACACAGTCATTAAATGAATCTAGCTTCCCCATTGACTTTGATTGACAGAAGGTCACAAAAGGTGATCACATGACCCCAGGACACTGCAACCATCATAAATATGAGCCAGTTGCCAAGTGTTTGAATTTTGATCATATAACTGTGGGGATGCTGCATTGGTTATAAGTGTGAAAAATGGTCATAAGTAACATTTTTTTCAGTGCTGTTCTAACTTTGAATGGTCACTAAATGAATGGTTGTAAGTCAGTGGTGGAATTCAAATGCCTGAACAACTGGTTCTCTTATTCGATGCAGGCCTGGGCCTCCAAGTCCTAGAACGGACTTCTGAAAGTGGCATCCATGCACTTCCAGCAGGCCGTTCTAGGCCTGGGTGGCCTCCTCCAGGCCTCTGAGGCCTAGAATGGACTTCTGAAAGTGGCATCCATGCACTTCCGGTGGGCTTTCCTGGGCCTTGGAGGCCTCCTGCAGGCCTCCGCAAAATTTAGCTACCAGTTCTGCCTAACCAGTGCGAACCAGCTAAATCCCACCACTGTTGTAAGTCTAGGACTATCTGTAATCAGTCACATACTGGGAGAAAGTGGGGCAATAAGAGATAGTAAATGTAGCTCAGAAGCACATTCATGAGGTAAATATTAGGCTGTGGACACTAAACTTGTGAATTTGTAGAAATTCAGTCAAGAGCTGAGTAAACAAGACATAACAATAGGACAGCATGACTGATTCAACAGTGCTTAATGCTGGCTTTGCATTTCTTGAGGAACGACTCTTCATCACATTCTGTATGGTCAGAGATGAGATTCAGAAGCAAGTGGTAAAACTGTTGCTCCCAAGGAGACTTCCTTAGCAACCGTGTGTTTCTATATTTCTCATCCTTCTAAATCTGGATAAAAAACAGACTTTTGCATTAATTACAACATGGTGAGCTCTTCATTATGGAAAGCCCTCTTTCCAGAATACCCAGATGGTATTGACATAGACGGTGTGTGTGTTGGTATTCTGTGAAGACCTGAATCTTTATTTAAGCCCAAAGTGGAAACTTTAGTGCTCTAAATATTAATGAAGAACATGTTCAACAGGACCAACTAAAACAGTTATTGGGAGGAAGGATTTGTGTGTGTGGAAACCTTGGTGCTCTAAATATTAATGAAGAACATGTTCAACAGGACCAACTAAAACAGTTACTGGGAGGAAGGATTTGTGTGTGTGTGACTGATGTTGTAAACATGAAAGACCAGGTTCACATGTGAAGGTTCAATTAAGCTAATTTGTTGCCAAAAGTCTATGCCAGGAGTCTTCAAACTTGGCCCTTTTATGACTTGTGGACTTCAACTCCCAGAATTCCTCAGCCAGGCACAATGGCTAAGGAATTCTGGGAGTTGAAGTCCACAAGTCATAAAAGGGCCAAGTTTGAAGACCCCAGGTCTATGCATAGGAATGTTGCTCAACTATAGATCAGCACCTGGTTAGAGTTGAATAAGGTACAAGGCACTCAAGGAAACTGGATGTAATTCACAGGTTGTTACATAGGGATTCTAGGCTGATCCCTCTTTTAACTCTGCCCTCAGGTTCTGTTATTCATTCCCCTACAGCCTTCAAGCCATTGTTGAATTCTGCCTTGACTATGGCTGGATTAATCCCTCAAGTTTTCTTGGCAAGATTTCAGAAATAATTTGCCATGTCTTTCTTCCCAGGACTAAGAGAGAGAGAGTGGCCCAATGTTACCCAGCTGGCTTTGTGCCTAAGGTGGTACCAGATCCTAGATCTCTCGGTTTGTAGCCTGGTTCTTTCACCACCACACCAAACTGACTTTTGCTTAAAGGAGGCTATAAGTCCATCATAAACTGGTTATCCACAATCCTGAATTAATGGAAGTTATTGCAAAGCAACATGTGACTCCAACACAGCACTCCCCCCCCCCATTCCTCACAGTTTCAGTTCAAGGGTGGACCTCAATCCATTACTGGGTCTACAGTGAAACATAAAAGCTGGGTGGAATGGGGGGGGCAGCAAACTGATTTATGATTTTTGGAGGGAACTATCCTTGGTGCTGAAGTCTTCACTGCTGGCCTTGGTACTAATATATCTGCAATGTAATAGTTTCCCTGGTATATTTTGGGGATATATTAGCTATTAGTTGAGAAGTAGTTTAGCTTCTGGAATTCTTGTTATACCCATTTCTTTCTTCCTAATAAACCTATTTAAGTAACCAGTTGTAAGTTGAGGAGCATCTGAATAGTGAGGAAAGAACATGATGCATTCTATTAGGAAAAGCTGGTTAAAGACTCTAATGGTTTATTTATTCTGTTATCCCAAATCAACTTACTTTCTGTTGTTTGGTTGAAATTCTCTGGCCAGTTATAGAAGGGGAGTATCTGATGAAGTGAGTTGCAGCTAACCGAAGCTTATACTTTTTAATAAAATCTTTTTTTCAAGCTCCCATACAACAGAGAATTGCAGTGTTCACATAGGGCCTGAAGCACTTCTTCTGAATAATGTTTGAAGTATGCACTGCCTTAATACGTATGTGTGGTGTTTGGAAACAAGCAAGCATAGAGTGAGCCACGGCAATGCTTCTAAAGTTCCCACAGCGTCAAACACCCAACAGCTTAATATACAGCGATGGCTGCCTGCCGGGGCTGCTGAGACAGGCAATGTCTCCTCCACTTTGCTCAGAGATGTTACAATCTCCTCCTGCTGTTGCAAATTGTCCCACTTTGCAGCTCTTTCCTCTGCTCTTCAGACAATGACAGGAGCATGCATTGTGTGCTCTCTCCAGACAAGAGCGCAGGAGGAGAAAAGAGCATCGGATGTTGCAAGCTGCGAGCACCGATCTCAATTTTCTCTTTGCCGTTTGGCAAAGAGGCAAAACGGTCCGTGCCCAGGGAGGAAATTGTTCTCCCCCATATCAGAGCCCTGGAGAACAACAGTGAAAACTAGCATGAAAAACAAAACAAAACACCAGGCTGCATTGGAATCCAGAGGTGCCGTCAGGCTGGGACTACCCTTTTTAATACTAAGGGCAAGAAAGGAGGAAGCATTGAAATGTAAGATATGTTAGCTTAATAATAATAATGATAATGATGGCATTGACAAATTCGCTATTAGTCAATTGCAAAAGGCGGCCTTACTAGGAACTGCTTCCATCCTGCGACGATATCTGTAATACCATCAAACATCCACATCTGCCTATCCCAGGTCCTGGGTAAGGACTCGATAGGTAGACAAAATGCCAAGTCCAGTCTGAACATCTGGCTGACTGTGCGATGATCAATGATAATGATGATGATGATGATGATGATGATGATGATGATGATGATAATAATAATAATAATAATAATAATAATAATAATAAGTTGGAAGGGACCTTTGAGGCCATCAAGTCCAACCCCCTGCTCAGATAACCCTATACCATTTTGCACAAATGGCTATCCAGTTTCTTCTTTAAAACTTCCAGTGTTGGAGCATTTACCGCTTCTGGAGGCAGGTTGTTCCACTGGTTAATTGTTCTAACTGTCAGGAAGTTTCTCCTTAGTTCTAGATTGCTTCTCTCTTTGGTTAGTTTCCATCCGTTGCTTTTTGTCCTGCCCTCAGGCGCTTTGGAGAATAGCTTGACTCCCTCTTCTTTGGGGCAGCCCACTATTTCAGGCATCGGAATCTGACTGTAGAACAGAGTTATTTCTTTCTCAACATGGCTCGAACAGAGAGGAAGGAGGAGGCAGAAAGAGAAGGAAGTAAAAAAAAAAAAAAGAATGGTGCAAAGACCACTCCATTCCATCACTTCGTGGGGCTGAATGTGAACTCAGAGAGTGATCTGCATGAGTTCCTTTGAGAGGCGTGGGGGAAGGGTACGAAGTGCAATTAATGAATGAACAGGAAAGTGTGGGCACTAATGTTTAAATCTGCACTGATCAAATCATGCATACAGGTCCTCATTTGATAGTGCAGACCTTGAAAGTTGTTTGGGCTAGATCAGGGGTAGGCAACCTTGGCTCTTTTATGACTCGTGGACTTCAACTCCCAGAATTCCTGGCTGGCTTGGTTGGCTTAAGAATTCTGGGAGCTGAAGTCCACAAGTCATAAAAGAGCCAAGGTTGCCTACCCCTGGGCTAGATCTTCCTGTCAGTCATCTGAACAAGCCATGACCATCATGAGTTTAGATCTTTCATAGGACACACATGTATGTGGAACATATTTTTAATACATCAAATGGTCAATGTTCTACTAGCAAATATTTATTTGAGTAAATATTAGCTTTTGCTTTGTACGTTCATTTACTAATAAACATATTATTAATAAACATAAAATTTGCTTTTTTAACTTCCTTCCTTTTTTCCCTCTCTTCCTTTTCTTTGCTTTTTTCTTTTATTTCCTTCCTTCCTTTTTTCTCTCCCTTTCCTTTCCTTTTTCCTTCTTTCCTTTCCTTTCCTTTCCTTTCCTTTCCTTCCTTCCTTCCTCCTTCCCTCCTTCCCTCCCTTTTCTCTTTCTCTTTCTAAATAGCTGCAAAACCGTCACCCTCCATCCAGAAAAAAATTCTTCCAAAACAATACATAAAGGTTTTTTTTTTCACTGAACAAGATCCCCAGTTGTTACTCAAAATGCCTTCATCTATTTAACTGTGCCCTGCTGTTATCCAAATTATCCAGTATGATTATCCGTTTGGAAAATTACCTGCTCTGCCACTATGAGCCAGTATCATTGGGCCAATATCCATTATTCAAGAGTAATTTCAGTGTTGCTTTCCTGGGGATTCCCTGTCTAAGTATGCATTGACCAGCTGCATGTGCCTTATCAAGTTTCTTTTATTTCACTCTGCAAATGTTTCTTCACGTTAGAAAAAAAAGGGGGGGGTTCTGCATTTTTTTTTTTTACTGATGACTCATGTTTGAAGTGATGGATCCATGAGTGGGTTTAATTCATCAACTGCTTAAAAGTGATAGAGACAGGAGATAGGGGTGGTGGAGACCCCCCCCCCCAATTCAAGCAGTAAGTGAATATTGTAGTTCTTAGCTTTCTCCACTAGAGGGAGATGGCAAACTCTTCCTTGCTCCAGCAGACAAAACGTTTCAAGAAAAAGAATCTTTTTTTTCCATCTGTGGCATGCTTAACTTCATATAGCAAACTCGTGTGCTATAAAAAATTTGCCAGAAAAAGGATATCCTGTAGATGCAGAAATACAGAGGCTCACTTGGGGGAGAAAGTATCCATCCTTTTCTTGTGAATCAAAAAAGCTGGCCATTCATCTGCCATTCCAGGGTGCACGACGTTGGCTGCGTGTGTCCAGTTCAGAGAAAGAACAGAATTCGAGAAGCAATTAAAGTAGGACTTGACTGAGACAAATTGAAGGGCCTTCAAGTTCTCAGAGCTCTAACTGTGTTTTAATAAGCAGATTTCTCAGGGTAATCCTCTGGAATGAACGTTTTTCAAATCGGAGACAGTTTGTTTTTTATTATTATTATTATTTCTGGTCTTTTAATAAACTTCCCTCTTCTTGACTGATCTCCTAAAGCTAAGCAGGATCAGATGTGGCTCGTTCTTGGATGGGAGGCCTGAGAAAATCCCAAGACTGTAACTTGACTGGGGAATTGAAAGATTAGAAGACCATCATGGCAAACCATTTTATTTGCCACAAAACCAGAAATGGGTAAGTTTTGAAGGTGGCTCTTTGCACACAAGCCTATCACAAATTTCTGTTGTTGAGCAAGACAGTTGTTAAATGAGTTTTGCCCCATTTTACGACTTTTCTTGCCACAGTTGTTAAGTGAATCACTGCAGGGGTTATGTTAGTAAGGCAGTTGTTAAGTGCATCTGGCTTCTCCATTAACTTTTCTTGTCAGGAGGGTGTAAAAAGGGACCCCATGACCCCGGGACACGGCAACCGTCATAAATATGAGCCAGTTGCCAAGAATCTGAATTTTGATCACGTGACCATAGGGATAATGAAACGGTCCTAAGTGTGAAAAACAGTCACAAGTCACTTTTTTTCAGTGCTATTGTAACTTCTTTGTTTTGTTCAATATTTTATTAATTTTTTATAGTCACAAATCCTTAATATTTTATCAGCAACATATTGTTTGGGTTCCAATGTTTAGCTTACTAATACATGTTGTTGAACTCCTTTCTCTGCCTGGTTTTTCTAGCCATTGATAAAAGGTATCACATGTTTTAAAACAGACATGTCAAACACAAGGCCCGGGGGCCAGATGCGGCCCGCAAAGTGGTTTCATGTGGCCCGTGAAGCCATCCTGGAAGCAATGAGGGAATGGCCCCCGCTGCCTTGGCCCTGGCCCAGGCCGGCCGGGAGCCAATGTACAATTTTGTGGTGGCCATCTATGCTGAAATGCATTCAGTCTTAGCTCCACAAGGCCGTCTGGAAACAGCGAGGAACCAGCCCTGCCGTGTCGGCCCCGCCCCCTGGGTGCGCGCTGGAGAGGTGTCACCCTTTGTGAGGAATGAAGAAATGCACCATCGCCTGGAAGTGGCCAGCAAATGGCCCTCGCCTACTTCACACCGACTCCATCCACACCCACCTAGTAGGCCACACACCCGCGAGGGCAACCGGAATGCTGATATAGCCCTCAATGAAATTGAGTTTCACACCCCTGTTCTAAAATATACTGAGTCTTCTTTCTCTTTCATTTTCAACGTCAGTCTGTCCATTTCTGCACAATCTAAGATTGTCTTAATTATCTCTTCCCCCCGCTGGTAATTCTTCATCTTTCCAATGTTGAGCAAATGCAATTCTCGCTGCAGTTAATAACTTCTAACGGTCACTGAATGAATGGATGTAAGGCGAGGACTACCTGCATTTAACTAGTGGCAAAGAAGAGTGACAGATGAGGAGGGACTTCAGAGACTGTCTCTATGTCTGAATCTCACCTGGCCAATTGTTAGTGAGATGAATCTTTGGGTTGAAAAGACAGAAGGAACTTCCTGTCTGAATAAAAGCTCATGCACACACAGTCCTCAGCTTACGACTGTAACTACAGTAGTGTACAGTAGTACTCCTGCCGGTGCTAGCATTGCCCTGCTCCCTAGCATCCCACCGGTGCTAACGGCGCCCCGCCCCTGAGTGAGGCAGTACAGGAAACCACGCCCCCTCTGGTCCACAGAAAAAACGTTCTCCATGGAACCGGTCCCTGGTGCTCAAAAGGTTGGGACCTCTGCCTTATGAGATGGCTTGTACCATCTATGCCTTTCTGGAGGGACACAGAGCAGAATCTCTGTAGATTCTCAGCAATAGCATTTAGACCAGTGGTTCTCAACCTTTTTAATGCCGTGACCCCCAACCAGTCGTAAGTCAAGGACTACCCAACCGGTCGTAAGTCGAGGACTACCCAACTGGTCGTAAGTCGAGGACTTTCCCTGCCCGGGAGTGCCACGCATGCGTGGTGCCGTCCCCTGCGCCGGCTGAGGCGTAGCTGGCAAGGGGCAGAGACGCCGCAGGCCGACCACCGGCTGGGCCATCAGCTGGCCCATCCCAAGAGAGGTAAGGCACCCGCCGGGCCCCATGCGCGCCAGCAACCCTCTCTGTACCCGCCGGCCTCCCACCCCTGGCCCTCTTTTACTTACATTTTTAGTAGTTGCTCAGCAGGGAGGGGTGGAAACTTCCAGACAGCTCGCCTTCACTGCAGACAACTTGCAGCACCGTTTGCAGAATGGGACTTTTGGTGGGCTCAGCAGGGCAGAGACAGCCTGGACAATTCCTATTGGCTTTTGAAAGCCAATAGAATTAGACTCTATTGAAGAGAGTCTATTCTATTGGCAATATTGCATTCTAACCACTGCTGCCAGGGCTCAGGCAGCATTATGGGGAGCAGATTTATTTATTTTGTGTCCAGATCCCAACTTAAACTGCCAAAACGAGGCCAGCTCTTAGTCTTTATCGTTGGCCAGAAACAAATCACTTTTGGTGTATTCTACTGGTAGTAGTTGATAGACCAACAAATGGGCTGGACTCTGCGTTTCTCCATATTTGCACAGCGTGTTGTTATCCACCAGGAACCCCCACTTCAGCATATTGGCCTTACATGTAGGCACTGCCACCCTCAACCTAATCAGTGTCCTCCAAGTAACATAGGGGAGGTCAGGTGCCTCAGCCATGCTCTCTTTTGGGATTAATCCTTGTTCCATACATTCTCTCCTCCATCTTCTGCCTCGGTTTTGCTCCAGCATGCCTTCAAGAATATTTGTTCTTCCCATAAAACTCTTCCTAGATCTAAGTCAACAAGTCTGGGGAATGTATCCATTCAGAGGATGCTGTGGACCATTGTCTAGTTCTGGTGGATGTAGAGAAGGTTATCCTTCAGATAACCTGATCTTAAATTGGAACACCTCTTTCTGAAAGAGGTTTTTTGGCTTTTCGACAGACTAGGCCAGAGCAGACCAAACAATATGGAGTGGAGTGGAGTGGAGTGGAGTGGAGTGGAGTGGAGTGGAGTGGAGTAGAGTAGAGTAGAGTAGAGTAGAGTAGAGTAGAGTAGAGTAGAGTAGAGTAGAGTAGAGTAGAGTAGAGTAGAGTAGAGTAGAATAGGGGATATGAGATATGGGATAGAATAGAATAGAATAGAATAGAATAGAATAGAATAGAATAGAATAGAAAATATGGAATGGAATAGAATGGAATGGAATGGGAGAGGAGAGGAGAGAGGAGAGGAGAGGAGAGGAGAGGAGAGGAGAGGAGAGGAGAGGAGAGGAGAGGAGAGGAGAGAAGAGAAGAGAAGAGAAGAGAAGAGAAGAGAAGAGCTTTATTGGCCAAGTGTGATGGAACAGATCATCCTTTGGGACTCCTAGCATTCACTCATTTTATGATTTGACAACTGCAAATATCCAAAATTTCACTTACTGTATGAGAATATGTCTATAAAAATGCAAGACACTTTTTTACACTACTAGGCTTCTTAACATGTGCAGTTCTGAATTCTGTCTTCACTTCCAAATATGTATATTCTGTCCAATGGTTGGGTTAGCCTTACAATACCGTTGCTCTGTGAATTTGCTTTAAGGATGTCATGCTGACTAATTTTGGCAGGGTTTTTGCTGACTTTTCTGCTATTGCAGTTATACTGTAGGCATTTTTATTTATTCCACACATACACATGCACATGCACACGCACATGTACAGGACACACAGATCGATTTTTACATCTGTTTGGAGCAACAGATGATGCTATTGTATCACCAGATAATAACAGAAGTCCAGCTTTGAATTTTTGCCTATAAATTCAGTTTTAGTATATATAAAATCATGGGGGAACATATCCTTATGTTAGTCACCAGAAAGGTATTAAAAGACTCAGAACATTACAAAAATTATATACCTTTTTTATTGAGAAATACAATTGTTTTCAAACAAGGCGTTTGCTTCTGGTGCTTGGCTAATACAAATATACAGAGACTGGATAAGATTCACAATGCAAATTTTAACACGCTACTACTTTACGCAAAACCATATAACAAAACCCCATGAATATACTCCTGGAATTACTTCAAATATTCAACGCATGCATACATACCAGACCAAATCTAAATGTATTTACACTTTCTATTACCGTACATCTAACTAACCAAAAATACTTATTAGATATAAAGCCTATTGCATTTACTCTCAGCAGACACATCTTGTAACATTTTTTTTTTTAAAAAAAGCCTTGGAACCATAAACACATACCAATGTAAATGAGCTCTTAAGCAATGGATAATTACAAACTATAATTTCAAAAGATAAAAAACAAAACAGCAGGCAAACTTTATGTCTTGGGTAAGGAAATATTTGTGCCAGCCCCAGATGTGCTGCAACTGAGCTGTGGTAGAATTGTTTGTAATAAATAATATATATATGATTGTGTGTGTGTGTGTGTGTGTATACGTCTCCCTCCCCCTCTCATTATACAAACACACATACATACATGTATATGTGTGTGTGTATATATGTGTGTGTGTGTGTGTGTGTATTTTATCCTTAATTACATTATATTACATTACATTACAATAACTCACTGGAGAAGGGCCTAATGCTGGGAAAGATTGAGAGCAATAGAAGGGGACGAGAGAGAATGAGGTGGCTGATGGGGTCACTGAAGCAATAGGCGTGAGCTTAAATGGACTCCAGAAGATGGTAGAGGACAGGAAGACCTGGAGGAATGTTGTCCATGGGGTTGCGATGGTCAGACACAACTTCGCAATTAACAACATTATAATAATAATAAAGTTTGAAGGGACCTTGGAGGTCATCTAGCCCAACCCCCTGCTCAGGCAGACTGTCCAGTCTCTTCTTAAAAACTTCCAGTGTTGGAGTATTTACCACTTCTGGAGGCAGGTTGTTCCACTGGTTAATTGTTCTGTATGTATGTATGTATATAATTTTATTCTATAAAAATCCTTGTTTGAAAATTCTTTCAGTCCAGCACCTAAAGTAATATTAGGTACGGGTTTTAATCCCTTAATGCAAGGGTGTCAAACTTGCCACATCATGTAACGTATCACGACGTATCGTGACTTTTTTTGCATTGCTGGCGCTGGGGTGTGCCCGGCCTCCGTATGATGCAACTGGCCTGCGGGCCGGCAGTTTGCTTCCTTCCTTCCCCTCCCTCTCTCCCTTCCTTCTTCCCTCCTTCCCTTTCTTCCTTCCTTCCCTCTTATCTGTAGGAAGGCTAGATACAGCTATTGTGTTATGGTGAAGGTGTTGGACTAGGCCCGAAAAGCCTAGATTAAAGTGCACCTCAGCCTTGGAAGCCCATTGAATGAGTTACTCTCTCAGATCATCCTACCTTGCAAGGTGATTGTTAGGGAGAAATAGGAAGACGTGCCACACCTAGGCTACCTTATATGTCTATGTATATAAAGGCTACACATATACTCCTGAAAGAAAGGCAGGACACAAATCGAAGAAACTGTAATTATTTGAGACCTGAGCTATTGGTTCCAGATGATTGATGCACAGAGTCAACAAGATACACAAAAGTCAAGGTTGACATCTGCAGTTCTGCAGCCTAATTCAGGTAGCAATTTAAAAAGGAAGTGAAAGAACAGCTGCTAGCACAGTGAAGACCTTTGGTTGATGCAGTAGGGAGTGTAGAGCAGGGGTCTTCAAACTTGGCCCTTTTATGACTTGTGGATTTCAACTCCCAGAATTCCTCAGCCAGCCACGCTGGCTGAGGAATTCTGGGAGTTGAAGTCCACAAGTCATAAAGGGGCCAAATTTGAAGACCCCTGGTGTAGAGGGGGGGCTGCTTGTCTGCTGAACCCTTTCTGTACCTATTAAGCTGGTCCCTTCCTCATCTCCCTTCTCCATCCTGTTTTTCCTCCTTTTTTCCCCTTACACAGGTAGTCCTCGACTTATAACAGTTCACTTAGTTTTTCACACTTAATGGCTATCGCAGCATCTCCATGGTCATGTGATCAAAATTCAGATGCTTGGCAAGTGACTTATATTTTTATGACTGTTGCCCTAGCCCAGACTTCTGTGATTTACCTTCTGACAAGTAAGGTCAACAAGGAATCCGGGTTCACTTAACAACCGTGTTAAGGACGGTTAACCTGAGCAGGGGGCTGGACTAGATGACCTCCAAGGTCCCTTCCAACTTCTTCTTCTTCTTCTTCTTCTTCTTCTTCTTCTTCTTCTTCTTCTTCTTCTTCTTCTTCTTCTTCTTCTTCTCATTATTATTATTATTATTATTATTATTATTATTATTATCTTCTGACTTGCTTAGCAAATGTGGCAAGAAAGTTCATAAAACAGAGCAAAATCCACTTAACAACTGTCTGGCTTAACAACAGAAATTTTGGGCTCAATTGTGGTTGTAAGTTGAGGACTATTCTGTATTTCCCAAAAGGAGGGAGAGGAAAAATATTTGTTATGTTTTTGAATGAGAGACAGAATAGGAAGACAAAATGCACACAGATGGCCTGGGGTTTTCTGGGAGATGAAGTCCACAAATCTTAAAAGTTGTCAAGATTGAGAAAAGTTGCCCTGGACTGTTGGCCATCACATTTTTGCTTTTGATTAAAAAAAAAAGTATTTGATAAAAGAATTCCAGAGCAAGTTTGCCACATGCAGCAAGAAAATGTTAAGTGGAACTGTACTTTTAATCAGGTAATAAAATTAAAGGAGGCGCTTAAAACAAAGGGATTTACAGAACAACAAAGAAACAAGCCCCTAAGAAAAACAACAACAACCATGTGTAATTTTTCTCCCTACATTGTTTCAGGGTCTTCAGAAAAAGGTGCATGAATCTTAAGTTACATTTAAAGAGCCAGTTTGGTTTAGTGCAGGGGTAGGCAACCTTGGCTCTTTTATGACTGGTGGACTTCAACTCCCAGAATTCCTGAGCCAGCGTGGCTCAGCATGGAAACCTCTCCCTTTCCGACCTCAGCATGGCTGGCTCAGGAATTCTGGGAGTTGAAGTCCACGAGTCAAAAGAGCCAAGGTTGCCTACCCCTGGTTTATTGGTTAAAGGGCCAGGCTAGAAAGCAGGAGATGGTGAGTTCAAATCCTGCCTAAGCCACGAAAGCCAGTTGGGTAACTGTGGGCCAGTCACTCTCTCTCTCTCTCACCCAGCCCATCTCACAGGGTTATTGTGAGGAGGAAAGAGTGTTGGATATGTTTGGCACCTTGAGTTATTTATAAAAGTAATAAAGGCAGGATACAAATCAATGAAATAAGATAAATAAATTTACTTTGACTAAGCAGAGTATTGCAGCAGCCTGGGCTGTGTTCTTCTTGCCTTTACATGGAAGAAGTCATATTGAACTACTGAAGGCAGATATACTTCAATGGGAAAAGTTCAGTGTGTGAAACTGCATTAGATTTGTAACATGGTGCTCTTGCCTCTTCATCATTTGAAAGAACAGTAGCTGGGTATTACTATTAATAATAGAGCAAAACAAGTTTCTTCCCTCCCCCCCATCTTCCAATTTAATTTCAAACCAACAGCCGGATTTGATTTCTATTAACAAACATCGAGCATTTTAATCCAAAGCCTCCGAAACCCCCAAAAGACGAAAGGAAAAAAATCAAGAGAAATTCTTTGTCCACTTCCTCAGAAGTAAATCCTGCCAGAATTGCCCCGGACCCACCCCCAGCATTTCCAGGTCCCATCCTTGATACAGTAGGATCCCGTAGTAAGGTTGCGCTTCCCCTGGATTGCTGATTTGCAACTTAACCCACTAATAATAATAATAATAACAACAGTGTAACAACAACAATAACAACAACAACAGTGCCTGGAGACAGCAGAATAGATGAGAAAGAACTGGAGAAGATAACAAAATACGAAGACCTACAAATAGAAATAGAAAGACTGTGGCAAAGGCAAGCAAGGGTAGTACCAATAGTCATAGGCTCCTTGGGTGGAATCCCAAAACAACTGGAGCACCACTTGAACACCATTGGCATTGACAAATTCGCTATTAGTCAATTGCAAAAGGCGGCCTTATTAGGAACTGCTTCCATCCTGCGACAATACCTGTAATACCATCAAACATCCACATCTGCCTATCCCAGGTCCTAGGTAAGGACTCGATAGGTAAACAAAATCCAGTCTGAACATCTGGCTGACTGTGCGATGATCCATAATAATAATAATAAAGTTGGAAGGGATCTTGGAGGTCATCTAGTCCAACCCCCTGCTCAGACAGGAAAGCCTATACCATTTCAGACAAATGGCTGTCCAGTCTCTTCTTAAAAACCTCCAGTGTTGGAGCATTCACCACTTAATTGACCCGTTTCCCCCCATCCCCTTTGATTGCCCCTCTTGTAAAAACAGCTCAGAAATTGGCTGCGGGGACGAGCCACACTCGCGATCGTTTCTTCCGTGGCCTCCAGCCAGGCAGCCAGCGCTGGACCAGACAGAAACAGGGGGGAAGGCGGGAAAGCGACCGAAAGGGATCCGGTGATCTAGCGGCTGGTCCTTGGCGGCTCAGCGTGGCCTTCGACCCGGCCCTTTCTAGCTGCGCGCTGCCTCTTGTTTACAATCCCGATCGCCGCACGTTGGAAAGAAGCCGGGCGGGGGAAGAAGAAGAAGCGGGCGGGCGGGGGAAGGAGCCAGCCCCGGCGCCGCCTCCGGACTCAGCTACTACGGACCAGGGGATCGCTCGGTGTGTGTGTGGAGGGGGGGGGGGTGGGGTGGAGAAGCGGGAGTGAGCAACTATCCTTAAGGGGGAACAAATAGCGCGCGGGGGGGGGGTTGAGCTGCCGGGGTGGCCGAGGAAGGCGATTCAATCTCTCCCCCCCGTATTTTTAGGGGGCTTGTCCAACTCCCGCGCTCCCCTGGTCTAGAGGTCGTCTCTATTCACGTGCGCACATATACATATATACCCATATGCACGCAAGAGGAAGACGCAGGCACGGGGTAACCCTAGTTGCTGCCGCCGCCCGCCGATCTTTTCCTCCGGCGCTCCCGCTTGCAATCGTCACCCGCCGCTTTTCCGGCTCGGAGCGAGGTCCTGTCCCTCCGGGGGCGCTTTTGGCCTGCCGCCTGGCGAGCTTGTTTGTCTCTCCAGCCGCTGCTTCGCCACCGGCTAGGAGATTTCGCCACGGCCTTGAAAGAGAGAGAGAGAGAGAAGGGAAGCCAATCGGTCGAGCTACGGACAGTGAGCGAGCGAGCGAGCGAGCGAACAAGGCAGCGCCGGCGAGCCAGCCAGCCAGCCGGCGAGAGCGCGCGTGGGAAACCAACCAACTAACCAAGCGACCCGGAGCTACCGGCGTCTTTCCGCGCCCTCCTTTCCCAGCCTGTCGACCGACCGACCGAGCGAGGAAAGCGGATCGTCCCGCGTCCCTGGGCCGGAGGAGAACCAAACCAGCCGGGTAGGTGACGTTGCAAAAGCGGAGCGTGCGGGCGCGAACAACTTTCGCAGATCGCGAAAGGCGGCGTGTGGTGGCGGGGGGGGGGAGGAGGAGGAGGAGGAAGAGCAGGTCGCGGTGAGCTTTTTCCCAGACCGGACTGCGCTTCCTCCGCTGGAAAAGGCGGCCGGGGGGGGGGGAGATGCTGAGATCCCGGGTGGTCGAGGCCAGGTGAAGCGCAAACAGCCCCGGACACGCGCGGGGGGGGGGGCGCGCCTTGCCCAGAAAGGCGAGCCCGCCGCGCCAATGGGATCCTAGGCGGGGCGCTTCCAAAACTTCGCCCGTCTGCTCGTCCCCGCCTCCCCGCTTCGGTACAGACCCAGGTTTTGCTGCACGTGTTTAGGGCGAGAAAGCGAAGGCAGAGAAGCGGTGCCTTAGCTCCCACCCCCTCACCCCCCCGTATCCCAGACAATGCTGACGTTCCTTGATGGCAACCGGTGTCCGGCTTCTCCGGATTGTTGGCTTGTTTTCCAAGAAAGCGCTTTTTTCCTTACTAGCCAATCCCGGAGTTTTCTTTACGTCGTGGAGAAGTGGGGTTGTTGGGGGGGGGCAATGTGGGGGCTCGAAAAGCGAGAGATCGGGGCGGAGGGGGGGTTCTATCGCCTCCCCGTCCTCTCGTCTTGCACCCTTCCGTTACATTACTGTAATGGTCTAGATTTTATGTGAGTCCCAGGTTGGGTGGGGGTGTCATATGGATGCGTCTCGTTGCAATCCGCCGCCCCCCCCCTCTTAGCCGATGAAAAGCCTGTTGAGAGTTTGGAGACGGGGGAAAAAAAGTATTTTACGTTATTCTAAATCTGGATACCGATCGTGTGGTTTTATTGATCCACGGATGGATTGGGGGGAACAAACAAACAAAAATGCAATGTTTGCATATTTTTCCAGCCAGGAATAATAAATAAATAAATAAATAAAAATATTATTATTGTTGTTATTATTATTATTATAATTGGAAGGGACCTTGGAGGTCATCTAGTCCAATCCCCAAATAACTTTTCGTTCCGAGTTTGCTCGTGATAAGGAGGAGGAGGATAATGATGATGGTAGTGAGGATGAGGATACGTAATAGTAATAACGCAATGCCCTCGTTCCTCCTTAAAAACGCGCTGGCTTGCCGAGGCAGGATCCTCTCAGATAGTCCTTTTGCAGCTGTTCTTTCCCTCCCTTCCATAGGAACGGGGGGGGGGGGGAGAAGCAGAAGAAGTAAACTGCCCCATAACTTAAGAAGTTTCCCCCCCCCCCCCCCAATCTCCGGAGCAGAAGAGCTATTGAACGCGAAGCGTTTAAAACTTTCCCCGCGAACTGTTGAGAGCCGGCGCGAAAAGTTGCCTTGGCGAAAAGAACTTTTTAAGAACTTTCTGCTAACTCGGGAATATGGGAGCCGAGAATAACCGCCTGGCTTGTTTGTCAGGAGAAAGAACGTCAACAGATGTTCCCTTTGGGATTTCTGCTTCAACTCTGCGCTCCTGCCAAGGGCAGAACCGACTGCAGTCTGTGGGACTGGAGTGTGGGAATTTGAAGAGGGAACTTTTAGCTCTCCGTAAATAACGCCATCCTTGCAATCTCCCAGTATTTTTTTTTTTAATGCTTTGGCTTCTATCGGCCAAAGCAAAGCCGTGATATATTACTATCAAAAAGTCGTGGAGAACTTTAAATTTAATTCACTAGGATTCTCATCTTCATGTTCATTGCTAGGGTTATGGTAGGTTTTAGCTAATTTTTGGAGTGCAACAGCTGTCAGGAAGGGCAGTTTTTAGCAAAAGTTTGTTCTGGAGGAAAAGATTGCAATTTACTCTCTCTTTTGGTTTTGGAAGGCCTTAATGAGATAAAAACTGGCTCCCCTGCCCCCCCCCCCAAAATGAAACAAAAATGAACCCCAATTCTGAAGTGTTCTAAATAAAAATTGCATACAAACATATGAAACATTCTTCCAAAAAATTTAGGGCTGGACTATCAATTAGTTACGAGCTAGGAGTGTTAAATGAAATATTTAAAAATATTGGATGTTAGGGACAAATAATGGATCAGGGTCTTGTGTAAATACCATCCTTGTGAACATCCTTAAAGGCAGATATACAGTTTTGGACACAGTTTTAGAATAAACTGACCTAGCTTTTCTTAAGACTTTATATTAAACTGTGTTTGGCTTTCAGGGGCATCTTCTGAGTGTTGATAATCTGTTGAACAAAAGTTTTATAGTTCTGCCTCTGGTTGATTGAAACCTCTTCTGAAACCTGACTAATGTCTGCAAGAAATATTTAAAATCCCGTTTCCTCTGGCCTTTTTATAATTCAGTTTCTGTGAAATCATCATCCTTAACTAGCATCTTTACTGGATTTTTTTAAAAAAAGAGGAAGAAAAAGATGTGCGAACTTCTTACATTTCAGATTTATGAAAGCTCTTGTTCTCTTCTACAATTACGCAGGATTTATTAATATCAAAAAATAAAATAAAGAGTGAATAAGGATGCAAAATATGCTTGCAACTGTTGAATTAGCATTGTAAGGGGAAGAAAATGCCAATAATATTTTGGATAGGATACTATTCAGCAAAGTTACAAGGAAAAATGGCCTGTTCTATGTTAAAAAAAAAAAGTCAACATTAATTGGCCAGTTTTGGATAATTATAATCTTATGAAAGTGGGACATCAAGCTCCCTTGTGGATTGTACATTAGCAATTCCTAATTTATATTGTGGGTCAAAAGGCAGGCTGATTCAGTGGTCTGCCACATATTGATTGAAAATGTGGCTCTTTATGGTGGAAGTGATATTTGTAAGTTTCAAGTTCACTCACTTGGGTTTTGCCATGTGGTTTTGTAACACTCCCAGTATGGTTTAAGAGAGTTGTGACTGTCCTATTTTTTATTATCTCTTTGTAGAGTTGAATGTTGGCTTGTTTTTGTGATTTTGCAAAGAATCACAGATTGTCTAAATGAGTCCTCTCAGAGGTCACAAAATCAAAATCATTTGCCTATGTTGGAAAACAATATAATATTAAAATCCGATCAAACTATCACGAGAAGCAGTAGTTGCATCAGTTTTAATTTTAATATGGTAGATATCAGTAAATATAAGCCCCCCAAATAAAAGCTCTTTTGGGGTCCACCATAATTTTTAAAAGTGGGAAGGGAGGAATTGGGAGAAAAAAGTTTAAGGAACACTGGTCTGAGTGAACTTCTTCCATCTTTGATCCAGTTCCTGACTTCTTCTTGGTCTTTAGGATCAGGGATATGTTAGTTAGATTCCCTCAACAGTCATCATTTTATTGCCGAATTAGCCATGTTCATCATAAATAAACCCTAAATCAGTGATTCTCAACCTTTTTAATACCACGACCCCCCCCAACCGGTCATAAGTCAAGGACTACTCAACCGGTCGTAAGTCAAGGACTACTCAACTGGTGCAGCACCGTTTGCAGAATGGGACTTTTGGCGGGCTCAGCAGGGCAGAGACAGCCTGGAAAATTCCTATTGGCTTTTGAAAGCCAATAAAATTAGACTCTATTCAAGAGAGTCTATTCTATTGGCTTTCAAAAGCTAATAGAATAAAAAGGAGTAGCACAGCTAAGGAAAAGGGGGAAAAACGGCGGACTGCGTTGTTTGGCGACCCCCGTGAAATGGTCGTTTGACCCCAAATGGGGTCCCGACCCACAGGTTGAGAACCACTGCCCTAAATGTTGAATTTGCACCATACATTAAGTCCTCCAACATATAGAAGTCCTAACAATAGTTGAAATGAATCAAACCTGAAATGAACCAAAATGAATATAGCGGATTGGTCTTTAATTGAACTTGGGTAAGTGGTTCACATTTCCCACCAACAGTTGTTTGAAGAGAAAAGTGAGGATTCTTCTAGATGTGGTTGTGAGGAACTGGTCTGTCGGCTCCCTTCGGTATCTGAGGCTTGGTCCCAAGGGGTCAATAATTCCGAAGACCCTGAATTGTGTCTTGTCATTTGATCTCCATGATGACCACTCGCTTCTTTGAATTCCTTATTTAATTTGAGTCGATCCATATTTGTCTGTTGTTTTAGGGCATGCATAGATCTTGCTCGTTTCTTCATTTGGAGTCTCACTATAATTAGTTGCACGATCCCATCATTTTAAGTCGGTGGGGCTATGTTTTAAAATTCTACATCTGTTTAAAGCTCAGACTGGGTTCCGTTCGTGAGATAGCCTTCTTTAATCTTCTGCCTTAATTTTATCAGACATCAAATCAGGAGAGATTATGCTGATTTGATATGTGCTGGGTCTGGGTGATGGGAACTAAACAGAAGCCAGCAGTTGGATCCTGATCAGCTCAAAGTTGACTCGGCCTTCCATTCTTCTGAGGTTGGTAAAATGAGAACCCAGATTGTTGGAGGCAATAGGCTACCTCTATAAACCGCTTAGAGAGGGCTGTAAAGCACTGGGAAGCAGTATATAAGTCTAAGTGCTATTGTTATGTTGGTTGCTAAACTGTGGCAACTGTACTGTACTATGTGCTTTGTGACGCTATGACTTGCAACCAACATTTTGCTAAAGGATTGTTTCTTTACTGTAAGCCACCACATCAAGAAATTCAGATGCTTGAAAAATTATCCTGTTTTGCCCATTTAGCAGAAATACATTTTAAAAATGGATTTGGGACTACAATAATTGCTACTGAATTGTTCACCTTTGATTTCGTGTATACTTATTTATTTAAGTGAAGCCGATTGTGAGTTTACCCAGGAAGAATCATGCCATGATTTGTTCATATTTATAGGAAACTTGTGTTTAGCATCAAACTTGATCATTCTGGATCATTCCGCTTGTTTTACTCTGAAAGCTTCACAGTTGCAGTTAGTTGGTTTATTTTTATAATGGGCATAAATATTGGATCTATACAGGTCACATCATTTTATTGTTCTAAGAATATTGTGACTGGTCAATTGTTCAAAAAAAAAATTATGCCAGGGGCAAGAATCAAAGCCTCTATAATAATAGGCAGTCTTGACTTTTGGTCTTGCGCAGTAGCGCAGCAGCCAAGGGATTTTGGGGCTCCGTGCCCTTTGGCTGAATTTCTTCCTGTTAGGGGACCCTAAATGGGCCAGAAGCCGCCCCGAAGAGGCGTCAAAGAAGGAAGGAAGTCCCGCGGACCACAGAGAGATAGCGGTCGACCCGATTGGTCCAGGAGAAGCCCTCCAGAAACCAACAGGAGAAAGGCTAGCCTAACTTCAAAGTCTAGCCCAAGCTACAAGCAACCAAAGTCAAAAAGCACTATTTTAAGCTGATTGTAAACAGCATGTTTGAATCTGGGTAAGATCATCAATTTTCTCTATCCTACTTATTAACTTTCCCGGAAAAAAAAATTCCCAAGAAGCAAAAAACATCTGAACGTGAAGGAGGGGGATTTTTGCCCCACTCTTTCACTAACGGGAACGGTGAATTAAACCTTTTATGGAGGACCAAAACATACAGAAATGAAATGAAATGAATATAAAACCTAAATTTGGATAAGTTTGGAATTGTTGAGTGGTTAAGATTCTCATTTTAAAGGCAATTTTCTATTTTGATAAATTGAAAAATAAACTGGTGCTGACATCTAGCGGTGGATAAACACTATGACAGCTATGGCTTTTATATAGGACTTAGCAAAATCTGGAAAAAACTAATTTGTGCTTCTGACCTTCAAAGCTATAACAATAGAGAACAGCTGTGACAAAAAAAAGAAAACAATTTGAGTTGCAGACAAAGAGAGAATTATAAACTTCAGGAAACCTTTTTGGATTATAACTATCTATTAAGCTATGACTCTAAAGCTATTTGCAGAGAAAAGAAAACCTTGATTCGTGACCACTATGGAAAATCAGAGACTTGCAGAAAGAACTTATCAAGAAAAAATAAATACCTTTCAAGAGGAGACATATGAGATGCTGCAACTAATTCAAACAACAATGACTTCAAACCACAAAGAAATCCAAAATAACTTTGAAAACATAAACCAATTCATCTCCAATTTAACTTTACAACAAAAAAATCCCAGGAAATAACAATAGAGAAGGAGCAGATAAAACAGATAACTGAACACAAATTCGAGGATAGAGACTCAAAGATGGAACTTAGCACAAAAGAAGTATGATTTAACCCAAATGGAAATTTTTTTTACAAGAAATATTGGTTTTGGAAAAGGCAACTTATACGTTAAGACCACAAGACAAATTTGAGGATAAGAAAAAAGACTGGTCAAAATGGATTGCAGAGACATCAGGAACATCACTAGAACTGGAGAGACAAAAAATGATAAGAGATACAGAGAGAAAATTTTAATGTTAAATTTAATTACTGCGGCTAGGTTGTTAATAGGGCAATATTGGAAGAAGGAATCTTTGCCTACTTTGCAAGAATGGTTTTTTAAAGTTTCTTATTTAGCGGAAAGGGCAAAAATTTCGGCTTTCTTGAAAGATCAATCGCAAGAGAAGTATTTTTTGGTGTGGAGAAGATGGATAAATTTTATACGATATAAGTATGATATAAGAAAATATTATCTAGCTTTTGAATAATTTATATAAGTTTAAGATATTATTTAGAAGTGTAATCGTTATTATTCTTTAATTTTTTATTTTTTTTCTTTATTTTTTTTAATTTTATTTTCTCTTTTTTTTCCTCTTTGTTTTTTTACATATAATGGAGTTAAAGTACTTTATAATTTGTTTATTGAGTGTAATTATATTTGCTTAAGGTTTATTCGGGTTTAAAACTTCTTTTCTTTTAAGATCTAGTTAAGCCTGTATTCAGCTCTGGGAAGAATGGGGGAGGGTTTTGGGGTGGGTTGGGAGGGATTGGGGAAGGGGTTTTTATTGTAAAATTTTAAAAAAATTTAATAAAAAAAAGAGATACAGAGAGAAAAAGAAAGAAAAAGATTTTCAACAAACATGAAAAAGCAAATGCCTCTCACAAAGATATTGTACTTGAGTTATTTTTTATATCTACAGTGATATCCACAAGAATATGGAAAGACTCTTTGATTCAGCAGAATATATTGATTAAAGATATTGGGCAAAAGAAGAAGGCCAAAGTGAAAATTAAGAAAATAGATGATGGGACTTATCAGAGAGAATATTTAAAAAAGAAACACCTGTTTGAATATAGTTAAAGTAATAGAAAGATTTTGGATATGAATTTTGCTTTAAGAGGGAGGAGTTCCTCAGATAACATAGTACTCTCTCTTTCTTCTCTTTTCTTCTCTTATTTCTTGATATGAGTAATATAAAAGAATTAGAATGGTTTATATATAAGGACATATTTTAGATATTTAAATGTGATTGATTTTTAAAACATTACAGTGGATTGAAAAAAAAATCTTGATTGAATAAACTTGTGGTGTGATCACAGCTCATTTTGCACAGAACACAATACATGTCTACTGGGCTTCATGATTGCCCTTAACAGACCTTCCATATGTCCATTTTAAACCTTAAAGATCCTCATACCCATTTGGCTCCTGGGGCTTTTTAGTGGTGGCCCCGCTGTTTGGAATAGCTGGGTTTATGGAATATTTTCCCCATATGTATCCAAGAAGAAGGATTAAAAAGGGAACACAGCTTCACCTGTCATTCTGTGCCTGGTTTTCAGTGGATGCTTTTTATTCGCTGTGTGAACTGCTCATGTTTTTATTGACATCAGCCTCCTTGGATTCTTTTATGGAAAAGAGCTAGCTATAAATATATTTACAAAACATCCATATGGAGAAGGAAAGGGAGAAACCAAGGCAGAAGGGACAGCCTTTTTCAAGGCCTTGTAAGTCAGGCTAGAAAGGCAGAAGGATTGTGCCTCTCCTCTTCCATCAATTGCAAAGAATGACAAATGGCAAGGTCAACCCAGTTAGATCACTTTTGAAAGGAAATGGGGAGGGGGGAAGGGTTTCTGTATGCTTATAGCCTGTTAAAAGAGAATCTAGTGAGGATTTCTTCCCATCTCAGAGGAGAAGACACCCACTTATTTAAATGCTCTACCCCAAAAATGCTTCTCAATGGCTGAAAGTCATGAACGAATCATGGCTTAATTTTATTTATGTGGGTATAATATATGTGGGTATATGCATCATTCTGTATTTATTTATTTTGTCATATTTATGTAGTGTATATCAGAGGTGGTGACCCTTTGAGAGCTGTATGCAACGAAATTTCATTTTAATTTACGCCGATTAGTGTGCGTTCAAAGTGACAATACAGTTATTATTCTATTCTATTCTATTCTATTCTATTCTATTCTATTCTATTCTATTCTATTCTATTCTATTCGTCTGTCTTCACCAGATACATTAGACCTTCAGCTCTCATAATTCCCATCACCACAGAATCAGAGTTTTAAACTTTGGATGTGGCTGAGATGGTGAGCTTGAGAGTCACAGATTGATGATATTCAGTGGCTCCTTCAGAGTCACCACCAGGACTTGGTTGTGGGACAATTTACTGTATAGGCAGGTCCATGTGGATCTGCTGGTATCATGAATATTAGGTACAGCACACCCTATTCCTGTTTATGTACGTGGTATGTGTTATTTCATTCTTGCTTACTTTTAAAAAAAAAAAATTCATCAGTTCCTTGGGGAATGCAGAAATAGTAATAGTAGTAAAGTTGGAAGGGACCTTGGAGGTCATCTAGTCCAACCCCCTGCTCGGGCAGGAAACCCTACGCTATTTCGGACAAATGGCTGTCCAGTCTCTTCTTAAAAACTTCCAGTGTTGGAGCATTTACTGCTTCTGGAGGCAAGCTGTTCCACTGATTAATTGTTCTCACTGTCAGGAAGTTTCTCCTTAGTTCTAGGTTGCTTCTCTCCTTGATTAGTTTCCACCCGTTGCTTCTTGTCCTGCCTTCAGGTGCTTTGGAAAATAGCTTAATTCCCTCTTCTTTATGGCAGCCCCTGAGATATTGGAATACTGCTATCATGTCCCCCCTTGTCCTTCTCTTCGTTAAACTAGACATACCCAATTCTCGCAACCGTTCCTTATATGTTTTAGCCTCCAGTCCCCTAATCATCTTTGTTGCTCTTCTCTGTACTCTTTCTAGAGTCTCAACATCTTTTTTACATCGTGGTGACCAAAACTGGATGCAGTATTCCAAGTGTGGCCTTACCAAGGCATTGAAGAGTGGTATTAATACTTCACGTGATCTTGATTCTATCCCTCTGTTAATGCAGCCTAGCACTGTGTTGGCCTTTTTGGCAGCTGCAGCACACTGCTGGCTCATATTTAGGTGATTGTCTACTAGGACTCCGAGGTCCCTCTCACAGTTACTACTATTGAGCATGGTGCCACCTATGCTGTACTTGTGCATTTGGTTTTTCTTGCCTAAATGTAGAACCTTGCTTTTTTCACCATTGAATTTCATTTTGTTAGTTAGTGCCCAGTGTTCAAGTCTGTCCAGATCCTTCTGTATCTGAAGCCTGTCTTCTGGAGTGTTGGCTATTCCTGCCAGCTTGGTGTCATCTGCAAATTTGATGAGTTCCCCATCTATCCCTTCATCCAAATCGTTGATGAAGATGTTGAAGAGTACTGGGCCCAGAACAGAGCCCTGGGGCACCCCACTACACACTTCCCTCCATATAGATGCAGTTCCATTGAGGACCACTCGCTGAGTACGGCCGGTCAGCCAGCTACGGATCCATCTGGTGGTGGTTCTGTCTACCCCACATTTTTCTATCTTGTCAAGTAGTAGGTTGTGATCTACTTTATCAAATGCCTTACTGAAGTCCAAGTAAATTATGTCCACAGCATTCCTCTGATCCACTAATTTTGTCACTTGGTCAAAGAATGCAATAAGATTTGTCTGGCATGATCTATTTTTGACAAACCCATGTTGGCTTTTAGTAATGACTTTGTTTGCCTCTAGGTGTTCGTTGATTCGTTGTTTGATTATCTTTTCCAGGATCTTCCCAGGTATTGAGGTCAGGCTGATAGGTCTGTAATTTCCTGGATCCATTTTTTTTCCTTTTTTGAGGATGGGAACTACATCAGCTCTTTTCCAGTCCTCTGGTAGTTCCCCTGTGTTCCAGGATCTTTGAAAAATATAGTTCAGTGGCTCCGATATCACATCTGCCAGTTCCTTGAGAACTCTGGGGTGTAATCCGTCTGGTCCTGGCGATTTGAACTCATCTAGGCTGGACAGGTGCTCACTAACGATTTTCTTGCCTATCTTAACTTGTGTTTCTGTTTTGTTTTTTGTGGCACTATTTTTGATAGGTTGGTCTGTTTTTTCCCTTTGTGTAAAGACAGATGCAAAAAATGAGTTAAATAGTTCTGCTTTCTCCCTGTTGCTTGTCACCTTCTTGCCACTTCCACCCACTAATGGACCAATCATTTCCTTCACTTTTTTCTTGTTTTTTACATGTTGAAAGAAGCTTTTTTTGTTATTTTTGACTTTGGTCGCAAGCCTCAGTTCATTTTGAGCCTTGGCTTTCTTCACTTCATCTTTGCAGGCTCGGGCTATTTGCTGATATTCTGACTTAGTTATGTTCCCCTCTTTCCACTTTCTATACTTGTCCTTTTTATCTTTCAATTTGTCAGAGAGTTCTTTATGCAGCCATGCTGGTTTCTTTTGAGAGCTGTTATTTTTCCTCTTTGTTGGTATTGTGCTAGACTGTGCTTTTATTATCTCATTTTTCAAAATTTCCCAAGCTTCTTGAGTTGTTTTCCCCTTGAGGATTCTCATCCATGGAATCCTTCCCAAGCCCTCTCTAAGTTTATTGAAATTAGCTCTCTTGAAGTCCAAGACTCTAGTTTGACTGTGTTCTATTGGTTGTGCTTCTATAATGTTGAATTCTAATATTGCATGATCACTTCCTCCCAGGGTTCCTATGGCTCCAACACCGTCTATCATTTCATCTCTGTTAGTGAGAATTAGATCCAAAATGGCTAATCCCCTAGTTCCATTCTCTACTTTTTGGGAGACAAAGTTGTCTGCTAGGTTTGCCAGGAACCTGTTTGATCTTCCACTTGGTGCGGAGTTTGTCTCCCAGTTGATGTCAGGGTAGTTAAAGTCCCCCATTACTATTGTGATGTGCTTCCTACATACCTTAGTTAGCTGACTAGCAAAAAGTTCATCTATTTCCTCTGTTTGGTTGGGTGGTCTGTAGTATACACCTATGGCAATGTCATTCCCCCCCCCTTTTATATTGACCCAAATGCATTCAAGACAGTTTTTATCATTGTTGTACTCTATTTCTGTGAAGATGTAGTTATTTCTTATATAGAGAGCAACTCCACCTCCTCTTTTATTTGGTCTGTTTCTTTTAAATAATTTAAATCCCTCTAGCTGTGTGTTCCATGTGTGAGTTTCATCCCACCATGTTTCCGTAATGGCAACAATATCGTATCTGCCCTCATTAACCTGAATTTCTAGTTCACCCTGTTTGCTGTTCATACTTTGTGCATTGGTGTATAAACATTTGAGTCCTTTGTGGGTGGCCCTGTGTTTCCTTTCTACATAACCTGTGTGGTGCCTGAGTTCCCCTATTGTCTTACCACCTATTTGGTTAGTGCACTTTATATGGCACTCGCTATTAGAGGCTTCATTTTGATTGGTAGCAAGGTTGGTATTCTTGTCCACACACACATCTGTGCTACATGCACTGATAGCCCTATAGTTTTTAAATTGCCGGGGACAGGGTTGTTCCGTATCAATTAACTCCCTGTCCCCGCTGTTTAGTTTAAATTTCCCTCCAGAAAATCTGTGAATTTATAGCCGAGTAACTCAGTCCCTTTTTTTGATGGATGCAAACCATCTCTTTTGTACATCTTTTGATTGGACCAGCTACTGACATCGTGACTAATATATCCAAAGCCTTCCCCTTTACACCATTCCTTTAGCCACATATTGAATTGTGCTATGCGCTGGCCTTTTCCGTTTTGCTCCTTATACACTGGTAAAACCTCTGAGAAAGTAAGCCTACAGCCTATTCTGCTAAGTTCCTTCCCCAAGCTCTGGAAATCATTCTGCACAGAGAGTACATCTTTTTGGGACAGATCATTAGTGCCAAGATGTACAATAGCCTCCACATCACAGTCCTTGCTGCCATTCTTGATTATTTTAGAAATACGCTTCTTGTCCCTACTGGCAGTAGCACCTGGAAGACACCTGACCTCTTTCAAAGCCTCTGTGTCCTTTCCTAAATTTACATCCCTTATAATTGAATCACCTACCAGAAGGTAGCTTCTCTTTTTGGGAGCCTTTCTATTCTTGCATGACTGATGTGCAATACCTGATTCACACTTCTCCCTATCAAAATCTAGTTCTTCATCTCGGACCACAATCCCCTGCTTATTTGAGTTATCTTCACAAATACCTTTACCAGTCTCCTTAATGTCCCTATTAAGGTCAGCAAGAGCACTGTAGCTGTTGTGCAGGGACACAGCGAAAGCTTTGTGTTTATGGTTCACAGCTCTCACCCTGCCAGATCCCACGGTTGTCCACACTGCCCTTTTCCTGCAGGATCTTTGTGGTAAAGGGGGCTGATAGCAGGGAGGCTTACTAGAGTAGAGGGGCTGAACTGGACACCTAATTTCTGCCCGAAGAGCACGGATTACAGACCCTAGGTAAATGATCTGTCCTTGTAGGCTAGTGATTTGTTTACAGATAGGACAGTTTCCAAGTTTGAAAAGGGTACTGCGAAGGACGGCTGCAAAGCAGGTGTTGCACTGAACTAAGCCGGACATCTTAGATACAGGGGATGTCAGACACACTTGCCCTGAATGTACTGCTACTGTTTGTGATACCCCATTCTTCCCCCTTGGTGTGTTGCCACATTTTGTTCAAATGTATGAGCCAATGTTATCAGCCAAGCTGAAGCAACTTCATCCTGGTTCATTTCACAATTTCTACAGAAGATATTCCAGCTTGATCTTCCCTACTCATATCAGTAGCTTGGCCTCATCTGTACCTGCACTCTGTGTGCCTGATAATCCTGCAGCTTTGAAGCACCACATAGCCATGTACACCCACTTTGTGGTCGCCTAAAATAACAACAGTAAAGGTAGTGTGGAGAGGAGAAGGCATGTGGAAGGAGAATAGTGTCCGGTAAGGCAGGACATTGTGTACAGGTAATGGGGTCCCTGGTGCTCTCTGAGCTTGGTGGTTTTCATAAAGATGTTTCATTACCAATAATGCCAGCACTGATGATGTTACCTACTTTGGTAATGAAACGTCTGCAAGAAAACCACCAAGCTCAGAGGGCACCAAGGACCCCACAGTTGAAGCCTGTGCTAGAAATATTCTCTTCTCAGCATCAGAGAGCAGGACAAGAAACAATAGTTGGAAACTGATCAAGGAGAGAAGCAACCTGGAATTAAGGAGAAACTTCCTGACAGTGAGGACAATTAACCAGTGGAACAGCTTGCCTCCAGAAATCGTGGACACTCCATCACTGGAGATTTTTAAGAAGAGGCTAGACCAGGGGTAGGCAACTTTGGCTCTTTTATGACTCGTGGACTTCAACTCCCAGAATTCCTGAGCCAGCCATGCTGAGGGGAAAGGGAGAGGTTTCCATGCTGACTCAGGAATTCTGGGAGTTGAAGTCCACAAGTCATAAAAGAGCCAAGGTTGCCTACCCCTAGTATAGGTTCTCCTGCTTAAGCTGGACTAGAAGACCTCCAAGGTCCCTTCCAGCTGTATTTTCTATTCTCTTCTATCGGTATTGTGTACAACATGAGTGAAGTAATCAGCTCCTCGATGGAGATATAACCCTTGTATAGACCCACCTCAAAAATCATTAAGGATGTGCACTTACCTGGCTGTTACTTACGAAAAGCATATAGATTTCGAGCGAATGTTAGGGGACAAGATCAGATGGATATTGTTGAAAATGGGGAAGTAGTGAAATGGAGATAATGAGGAACACACATTATAATGCCCGGACATTAGATCAGCCAAATTAAAAGTATTAGAGCAAGAAAACAGGATCAGTGGAGTAACAGTTGCTATTGAATTACTTCCCTCTTCATGTCCAGCTAAGAAGGCTAATAATCTGGGATGTGAAAGTTGTAATTCATCAACATCTGGCAGGCCACAGGTTGTCCATTCCTGAATTGAGAGTGATGACAGATGGACTCTGTGACTCTGCTCTGCCAGTGTTGGAGATGGAGAAAGTTGTCCAAATCCACCACACCAGCTTCCCACCTCAGCAATATTGTTTAACAGAATAACAAGAGTTGGAAGGGACCTTGGAGGTCTTCTAGTCCAACCCCTACTCAGGCAGAAGACCCTATATCATTTCAGACAAATGATTGTCCAACCTTTTCTTAAAAACTTCCAGCGTTGGATCATCCACAACTTCTGAAGGTAGGTTGTTCCACTGATTAATTGTTTTAACTGTCAGGAAATTTCTCCTTAGTTCTAGGTTGATTCTCTCTTTGACTAGTTTCCATTATTTGCTTCTTGTCCTGCCTTCAGGCGCTTTGGAGAATAGCTTGACTCCCTCTTCTTTGGGGCAGCCCCTGAGATATTGGAACACTGCTATCATGTCCCCCCTCGTCCTTCTCTTCATTAGACTAGACATGCCCAATTCCTGCACCTATTCTTTGTATGTTTTATCCTGCAGTCCCCTAGTCATCTTTGATGCTCTTCTCTGCACTCTCAATATCTTTTTTATATAGTGGTGACCAAAACTGGATGCTATATTTCAAGTGTGGCCTTTCTTAAATGCTTTCCAAAATGCAAGGCAAATTTCTCAGCCTGCAGGCAACATCTGGTGTTTGATACTCTGAAGAAGTCCTTTCCCCCTATTTCCTGCAGCATTTCCCCTGTTGCCTGTTTTCCTATTCTATTTTTATATCAGTCCGAAATGGTAGATGGAAGCCTAGGTCAGGAGTAGGCAACCCAAAACACTCAAAGAGCCATTTGGACCCGTTTCCCACCGAAAACAAAACACTGGGAGCCACAAAATCCTTTTGATACCTAAAATGAAGATAACACTGCATATATCCTTTTTTACCTTTATTTTACCTTTTTTACCTTTATTTATATATCTCATAAAGGTAAAAAAGGATATATGCAGTGTTACTCTCTCTCTTTCTGCCCTTGGTCTGCCAGTCCTCTTCCCCCATTCTCTTTCTTTCTCTTTCTCTCTCTCCCTCCCTCTCTCTCTCTCTCTCCCTCTCTCTCTTTCTCCCCCCCTCTCTCCCTCTCTTCGATCTTCTGCTCACCTGGCAAGCTGGCTTCAAGCTGTTCTCCAACAAGGTCAGGGGTAGGCAACCTGGGCTCTTTTATGACTCATGGACTTCAGCTCCCAGAATTCCTGAGTCAGCATAGCTGGGCTAGCTAGCTCTCTCCTGCTTTTCCTGCTTCCTGCAGAAAACACAGCAAAGGGAGGAGCCCCACCCAAAAAGCTATTCAGCTTGTTGGAAAACGTGAGTCCACTCTCTTTTACACACACACACACACAGAGAGAGAGAGAGAGAGAGAGAGAGAGAGAGAGAGAGAGAGAGAGAGAGAGAGAGAGAGAGAGAGAGAGAGAGAGAAGCAGGGAAGCGCAAGTCTCTCTGTCTCTGTCTCTCTCTGCAAATGGCAGAGGAGGCTGGGAGCCACAAGGGAAGGCTCAAAGAGCCGCAGGTTGCCGACCTGTAGCCTAGGTCAGGGGTAGGCAACCTTGGCTCTTTTATGACACGTGGACTTCAACTCCCAGCATTCCTGAGCCAGCCATTCTGGTAGTTGAAGTCCATGAGTCATAAAAGAGCCAAGGTTGCCTACCCCTGGCCTAGGTAACCCATAATACAATCCATTAATATTGGCTATTTTCAGGAACTCAAGGACTATTACTTTCTTCCTTACTAATCCCCCACTATTTTTTTCCCATCATCTGTGCAGAAGACTAGAGATGGTGAGCATGTCATTTTGGCTCTCTGTATCAAATAAAGAATTTTCTTTGCTTATTGCTTTTAAATCTAAAACCCCAGCATGGCTGAGGAATCGGACCTGAGTGCTTCAGAACACAATGGCTGGGTTTATTATGATTGGTTGCAGTCAGTCAGATGTTTAGGTTGTATTTGGCATTTTTGTCCACCTAGTGACTCCTTCCCAAGGACCTGGGATAGGTAGATGTTGTCTACCTATCTTCATAGTATGTAAGCTCTTCCAAGTAAAGCTGCCTTTTGCAATTACTGATGGTGATTTTGTCAAAGCCGATAAACAGACTATTTACTGTTGTATTGCATTAATACTATTGTATTTCTAGTGGCACTATCTTTGCTTTCTTTTGCCACAATCTTTCTACTTCTATTTGCAGGCCTTTGAATTTTGTGATTTTCTACATTTTTTTTTCTCTTCTGTTATCTCCAGCTGCTGCAATGCCCATTCTTCTTCTTTTTTGTCTTTCTTATTGGCACTTTCTAAGTCTTATTACTGGTCAATGTTTTCTTCCTATGCTTATCCCTTCCCTCCTTTGTACTTTTCAATTCAGATAAGCAAACTGAAGGTATAGGTGTCTGTCAGAAGTTATTATGGTGAGAGGCATCGACAGGATCTGATGTTTTTGTCCAAAGGCCAGGCTGGTGTAGGGTTGTTGCAACACAAGCTTTGCCTCTTTCATATGTATGTGAGATATCATGATACACATTCAAAAAGGGGCAGAACTGGCATAATGAGATGAAGTTGCTTTTGTCATTTGCCCCTCAATCCCCTTCCTATCCTACACGGATGTATCTACCCGTATTTTTCCGTGTACAAGACACTATTTTTTCCTTCAAACACCCTGTTCAAAAATCAGGGCGTCTTATACAAGTGCAGCGTCTTATACACGGAAAAATAATGGTAACCTCCGCAGCCCAGGGCATGCCTGTGTGGGTTGCCATGCCGCCTGGTGCAGGTGTCAAGCCCCTGTGAGCTTGCCACTAATGGGAGCGGGGAGGGGGCAAGATCGTCGGCTGGCCAAACTTCCAGATTTGCCGGATCAGCTGTTCGGCTCTATGAGGGAGACAAGGAGATGGGTGCTCTCTAAATTGGGTATGTCTAATTCAGGGGTGTCAAACTCAATTTCATTGAGGGCCGCATCAGCATTGCGGTTGCCCATGGGGGGGCGGGTGGGTGTGGCCAGGGTGGGTGTGGCCCACTGGGTTGGCGTGGATGGAGTGGGTATTGCTTACTGGGTGGACATGGCCAGCTCTACATCATTCGTGTCAAGGGTGCCAGTGGAGGCCTGGGCAGGAGTGGGACAGATCTGAGGGTCTCTGGCAGAAGGGGGTAGGCCCGGGGCAAGTGCCAAGGCATGGTCCATTTCTTCATTCCTCACAAAGGGTGACACTGCCCCGGCATGCACCCAGGGGGCGGGGCTGACACAGCAGGGGCTGGTTCCTCGCTGTTTCTAGGCCTTGTGGAGCTAAGACTGAATGTGTTTCAGCATAGATGGCCACCACAAAATTGTATATTGGCTCCCGACCAGCCTGGGCCAGGGCCAAGGCAGTGGGGGCCGTTCCCTCCCTGTTTCCAGGATGGCTTCGCGGGCCACATGAAACCACTTTGCGGGCTGCATCCGGCCCTCGGGCCTTGTGTTTGACATGTCTGGTCTAATTCAATGAAGAGAAGGATGAGGGGTGACATGATAGCAATGTTCCAGTATCTCAGAGGCTGCCACAAAGAAGAGGGAGTCAAGCTATTCTCCAAAGCACCTGAAGGCAGGACAAGAAGCAACGGATGGAAACTAACCAAAGAGAGAAGCAACCTAGAACTAAGGAGAAACTTCCTGACAGAACAATTAACCAGTGGAACAACCTGCCTCCAGAAGCGGTGAATGCTCCAACACTGGAAGTTTTTAAGAAGAGATTGGACAGCCATTTGTCCGAAATGGTACAGGGTTTCCTGCCTGAGCAGGGGGTTGGAGTAGATGACCTCCAAGGTCCCTTCCAACTTTACTACTACTACTACTACTACTACTACTACTACTACTACTACTACTACTATTATTATTATTATTATTATTATTATTATTATTATTATTATTTAGATAGACAGACAAAATAAACCCCCAAAGTAGTGCTCCTGGGCACAATTGTGCTCCCAAACTGTGTCAAGTTTTCTGCTTTTCTTTCTTTACTTTTAGTAAACTCAAAGAAACTGGGAGGCTGAAAAGCACCAGGGTCAGATTATTTCACTGATTATTTCGCTTCTGTAAAATGGGTTTTGGAACAACCTGCTTTATATCAAAGAGTGAAATTTATTTTCTTTCACTTGGTTTCTTGGGCAATTCTCTCTACTTTCAGCCTCTGCTTTTGGGGGAAAGGTGTCTGACCATGTCCATCCTAACCGTCAACAGACAAAATTCTCCTGTAGCAATTTTGTGGGATATACTGTATTTTGATGGAGGTGTGTTCTGATTGGTTAGGAGCTTGGCTGTGCTCTGATTGGCTGGGGGTTGGCTGTGCTCTGATTGGCTGGGGGAGTGTTCTGTTTGGGTGGGGGCTTTGTTGTGCTCAGGTTAGTCTGAGTTGCCGGGGGGGTTAAAATGGTGAGCTGCATTGCTAATTTTTGGCTTCGCGTTCGTGGTCATGCCTCATCTTCATGGTGGGTGTCAGTTTGCTTCATGTATGGACTGGAGGGGTTTAAAGTGGCTAATGATGCAGCTGTGGTCTGGCTTCTGGTTTGTGGTCGTGCCTCATCATCCAATCCAATCAGAACACAGCCAAGCTCTCATCCAATCAGTTCATACCCCCACTGGCAGTTAAAAGGAGGAAACAGCTACAACCACACATTGCTCCTAGAAGCACGAAGCCGAAAGCACCAGCCTGAAGATGACGAATGAGACTTCGTCGAAACATCGCCAAGACACTTCCAATTTTACGTGGGAGAAAACCCGAATAACCAAAGACCTACATATATACATACACACATTGCTTACTGGTGTACACCGCTTAGAGAGTGCTTGCACTTAAAGCGGTATATAAGTCTCATAAATAAATAAATAAATAAATTCTGAAATTAGAAGGCTTTTTTGGGTACTCAGAAAGGGATGGAACTGGCGCAGGAAGTGTTAGTCAATTCTCTTCCCATATTACCGAAATATGTGTGTGTAGCTAGATCACGTTCCTTCTCCATGCCACTGTTGGTCCTGTTTCTATTGTTACTCAACTGCAACTGAATAACAGCTTTTTTGGATAGAACAGGTACATGTTCATAAGTGTTTTTTTTTTTTTTAGGTGCATTACGTCTTCTGCTCTGCTGGAGGGTTTCTGCCTTACTCTGAACTTGCCTTAGGACACTTGTGTTAGAGTTTATGTCAGCCTTCAAAGTAGGCCAGGTCAGGAAACAAATACTCAAGAAGTACAAAAGCTCTACTTCTTATCTCAGGGGCTGCCATAAAGAAGGGCGGGGGTCAACCTATTCTCCAAAGCACCTGAGAGCAGAACAAGAAGGAATGGATGGAAGCTTATCAAAGAAAGAAGCAACTCAGAACTAAGGAGAAATTTCCTAACACTTAGAACAATTAATCAGTGGAACAGCTTGCTTCCAGAAGTTGTGGGTGCTCCCAACACTGGAGGTTTTAAAGAAGAGATTGGACAACCGTTTCTCTGAAATGGTATAGGGCAGGGGTAGGCAACCTTGGCTCTTTTATGATTCATGGACTTCAACTCCCAGAATTCCTGAGCCAGCCATGCTGAGGGGAAAGGGAGAGGTTTCCAAGCTGAGCCAAACTGGCTCAGGAATTCTGAGAGTTGAAGTCCACGAGTCATAAAAGAGCCAAAGTTGCCTATCTCTGGCCTAGGCCTAGGCCGCTTTATGACTCGTGGACGTCAACTCCCAGAATTCCTGAGCCAGTATGGCTCAGCTTGGAAACCTCTCCCTTTCCCCTCAGCATGGCTGGCTCAGAAATTCTGGGAGTTGAAGTCCATGAGTCATAAAAGAGCCAAGGTTGCCTACCCCTGGTATAGGGTTTCCTGCCTGAGTAGGGGATTGGACTAGAAGACCTCCAAGGTCCCTTCCAACTCTGTTATTCTGTTATTCTAGTCTACTTTATGGATATAGACTATAAAAACAGAATCTTGAAATTCTGACAGGGTTCCTCCTTCCATCTCTCTTATACCAAAGTAAGTCAAGGCAGGGCGTCCTTGTGTTTCTTTCTCACACATTCCTGTTTTCCTAGGTTTAAACTCATGCTTTACTAATAATTGCTGCATATTTCTTCAAGGCCATCTCTGCATTCCTCTGGAGTTTGACATGCATATTATTCTTCTCAAGCTGTCCTTGGATTGGGCAATGTGTTTTCTAAAATTATCTTTCTTACAACAGGAGTGCTTTGAAAAACAATACACAGAATCAACCTGAACTTTCTGCAACTCTTTAACATGTATTACATGGAATGCAATGGTCAATATATAATAATAATAATAATAATAATAATAATAATAATAATAATAATAATAATAATAATAATAATAAACAACCAAATGAAGAACAGAATAGAGGCATGGGAAGACAAAGCACTACATGGACAAAGCAGTACATCATAAAATAGAGAAAGTCATAGAAAATGATAAAATTAAACTGCTCTGGGACTTCAGAATTCAAACAGACAAGCACCTGCAACATAACACCCCAGACTTAACAATTGTCGATAAGAAAGACAAAAAAGTCTGGATAGTGGACGTGGCAGTGCCTGGAGACAGCAGAATAGACGAGAAAGAACTGGAGAAGATAACAAAATACAAAGACCTACAAATAGAAATAGAAAGACTGTGGCAAAAGCAAGCAAGGGTAGTACCAATAGTAATAGGCTCCTTGGGTGCAATCCCAAAACAACTGGAACACCATTGGCATTGACAAATTTGCTATTAGTCAATTGCAAAAGGCGGCCTTACTAGGAACTGCTTCCATCCTGCGACGATACCTGTAATACCATCAAACATCCACATCTGCGTATCCTAGGTCCTGGGTAAGGACTCAATAGGTAGACAAAATGCCAAATCCAGTCTGAACATCTGGCTGACTGTGCGATGATCCATAATAATAATAATAAAGTTGGAAGGGACCTTGGAGGTCTTCTAGTCCAACCCCCTGCTCAGGCAGGAAATCTTATACCATTTCAGACAAATGTCTTAAAGAAATGCTGTACTCTTGTGCTTGTGCTTTTGGAGTCATCGTTAAAGGAGAATATTTGTAGCGCAGGGCGGAAATGAGGGGTCCTTAGTTGTTTCTGTGCAGACATTTCATTATCCATACTAGGTAACATCATCAGTGCTAGTCCTACCTGTTTCCAGATTATTTTCAAGAATCAACATATCACAGAATTGGAATCACAGAATCATAAAATATGTTTTCTGGAAGGGATCTTACAGTTCATTCACCCTAAAACTCTGTTTAGTGCAGGAAGATAACTAAATTATCCCTGAGGGGTAGCCATCTTGCCCAATTTAAAATTATCCAAAATGGGAGAGCTGTCATAGTTCTAAGCATGGCTGGCTCAGGAATTCTGGGAGTTGAAGTCCACAAGTCATAAAAGGGCCATGGTTCTCCACTCCTGTTCTAAGCAAACTCTTCCAGACCTTTCCTATTCTTTCTTATACAAGAAGCCCTTATTTAGTGACTGCCTCATTTAGCAACCATTCGCAGTTGCTATGGTAATGAAAAGAGTAACTTTGCGACTGATCCTTGCTTTTACAACCTTCACAAGTCTGTAAAGGAAAGTAGAACTAGCATCCTAAAATTGTCGTGTTTCACTTCGTGACCACTTCGCTTGTGTGGTCACTAAATGAGGACTTCCTATATAAGCAGTCTTGGCAGGATCATAGGGTTTAGAATATTAAAAAAATGTGCTTTTTCACCAAGGACCGGGGTAGGCAACCTTGGCTTTTTATGACTCGTGGACTTCAACTCCCAGAATTCCTGAGCCAGCCATGCTGAGAGGAAAGGGAGAGGTTTCCATGCTGAGCCATGCTGGCTCAGGAATTCTGGGAGTTGAAGTCCACGAGTCATCAAAGAGCCAAGGTTGCCTAACCCTGACCAACGAGAATCTTAACTGTTTTTATGCAGACTGTTCCAGATTGTTCTGATTTGTTAATGTACAGTTAGTTCTCGTTTTCCAACTGCTTCATTTAGCAACAATTCACAGTTACCATGCTAACTTTTTTGACTAATCTTTGCTTTTACAGCTTTCAGAAGCCTGTAAAGCAGGGATCTCCAACGCCCGGTCTGTGGACTGGTACCGGTTGTGGCATGCCAGCAACCGGTCCGCACAAACAAGCAAAGCCCCATCTGTGGGATGCAGGCAGCACACAAAACCATGCACTCTCCGGTCCATGGAAAAACCTTTCTCCATGGAACTGGTCCCTGGTGCCCAAAATGTTGGGGACCTCAGCTGTAAAGGAAACCTGAAATAAAATATGATGTAAAGAAAATATGACTCCTTTGCTTAACGACTTGAGTTGCTGGTCCCTTTTGTGCTCACTAAATGAGAACTACCTGTATAAGTGATCCCTCCAAGATCTTAGAGTTTAGAATTTGAAGGAGAATCTTATCTTTTTTTCCCCCTATGATAGAGTAATCCGTCCATAGTTCTTAAACAGATTTTCCCGGGTTCTTCCAATTAGGACATTAAATCAGAAACAGAACGGAATTTTTTTTTTCCTGAAAAAGGAACATGCAGCTTCATTTCTAAGAGAAATGAAGTTGATGGCCTCGAAAGGATATCTCAACAGTGGTGCATTGAGGCCAGGGTCACGAGGCAGAAAGCTTGTCTTCATTCAGAATAAGGATAACTCCAGAACCCAGCAAGACAGATTCAAATATGAAAACAACCGGTTCTCTGTGTGGATGCCGCTTCCGGAATTCCATTCTGGGCCTGGGCCACAAAACATTAGCTACCGGTTCTGCCGAAGTGGTGCGAACTGGCTGAATCTCACCACCGTGCCTGGGGGAGATTATTGGACTCCTGTTCTTGCAATTTCTTAAGGCCCTCATGTGCTCCCTTCCGTGGTTGCTCTGCACAAAGGAGGGGAATAGTTCCTTCCTTCCTTCCTTCCTTCCTTCCTTCCTTCCTTCCTTCCTTCCTTCCTTCCTTCCTTCCAGAGAAGTAAAAAAAGCCTCTTGGAAGAGCCTCTTCCATGCTAAAAAACATTCTGGAGTTGATATTAATACAGTCAGTCTCCTCCTCCTCCTCCACCACCACCTCTTCTCCCCTCTCCTCTCCTCTCTCTCCTCTCCTCTCCTCTCTTCTCCCTCTCCCTCTCCCTTCTTGTCCTCCACCACCACCACCACCACCTCTCCCTCCTCCTCCTCCACCTCCTCTCCTCTCTCCTCTCCCTTTCCCTCTCCTCTCCCTCCTCCTCCTCCATCACCACCTCCTCTCCCTCCTCCTCCTCCTCCTCCTCCTCCTCCTCCACCACCACTACCACCACCACAACCACCTCTCCCCCTCCCTCTCCCCCTCCCTCTCCCTCCTCCACCTCCTCTCGCCCTCTTGCCCTTCCTCTCCCTCCTCCTCTTCCTCTTCTTTCAAGGCAATTTTACATTTGGAACTCATTTGGAGTTGAATTTGGAAGCGGACCTTCAGGCGAAATCACTCTACCCATCTCTGGAGGGAGAGAGGATACTTCTCTTCAACACTAGGCCTCTTTAAAAAAAGACCTTGGTGACGTCCAAGGACAACAGGAGAGTCATGATTTCGTCCTGCACCTGGCACAATTATGTTCTGACACAATCACACCTCATCCAAATCTGCAAGTTGTGCCATTTGCACCATGACTCACACATTGTCATCTGCATCCCCCTGCAGTCAGACACATGGGTGTGTTGGAAGTTCGTTCTTGGAAAGGTGAGAAGAAGACAGGAAGATGGAATCTGTCTCAGATGCAGCTGGGACGATCACAACATACCTTTAAAGCAGGGAGTGAGTGTTTTGCTATCACAGCCTCCAGGACTGTATATATTTGTACATATTCAAATCTGACTCTTGACACCTTTTCCGTGGCCTACTTTTGCTTAAGTTGCTTTTTAATTATAGATGGAAAGGCAATCAGCAGCCTCAGTTTGAGATGCAGGGCTAAGGGAAAGAACAGAGCTATTGTTTTTTCAAGACAAAAAAAAAACACACATTTTCTTACGTGAAAGGTTAGCAACTCTGGGAAGCATCCCTGCTGCCGGAATTGATAGGCTGTAAGTTGCAGGTAGATGTTCGTATTCCTCGTTGCACAATCAGCCAGATGTTTGCACTGGATTTGGCATTTTTATCCACCTATCGAGGACCTTCCCAAGGACCTGGAATAGGCAGATGTTGTTGTTTGATGGTGTTGAAGGTATCACCCCAGGATGTCAGCTGTCACAAGTAAAATTGGCTTTTCGCCATTGACCGATGGTGGTGATGTCAATACCAATGGTGTTCAAGTGATGTTCCAGATTATTAATATTAATTTAGATCCGAACATCCTAATTTTACAAAAAAAACCCCAGCCTGCTTGGAACTGCCTTAGATTCTACTTTAATAATTCCTAGGTCTTTGTTTAGGACTTGAATTATGAAGTTTCCACTGGTCTTAAAATATGAATTTAAATATGTTATGAGCCGAGGTGGCGCAGCAGTTAGAGTGCAGTACTGCAGGCCACTTTAGCTGACTGTGTTCAGCAGGTCAGCGGTTCAAATCTCACCGGCTCAAGGTTGACTCAGCCTTCCATCCTTCCGGGGTAGGTCAAATGAGGACCCAGATTGTTGGGGGCAATGTAAAATATATATATACATTGCTTACTGGTGTACACCGCTTAGAGAGTGCTTGCACTTAAAGCAGTATATAAGCCTCATAAATAAATAAATAAATAAATAAATAAATTTAAATATGGATTTCCCACACATAATAATAATAAAAATAATAAGAGGGGGTCAACATATTCTCCAAAGCATCAGAGGGCAAGACAAGAAACAATCGTTGGAAACTGATCAAAGAGAGAAGCAACCTGGAATTAAGAAGAAACTTCCTAATGGTGAGGACAATTAACCAGTGGGACAGCTTTGCCTTCAGAGGTTGTGGGTGCTCCATCACTGAAGGTTTTAAAGAAGAGACTGGACAGCCATTTGTCTGAAATGCTATAGGTTCTCCTGCTCGAGCAGGGGGCTGGACTAGAAGACCTCCAAGGTCCCTTTCAGATTTCTATTCTATTCTATTCTATTCTATTCTATTCTATTCTATTCTATTTTATTCTCAAGCCTTAAGGACAAATGCATACAAAACCAGAATTGAGAAGACAGCAACAGACAGCAAATGCCATGTCTGCAAAGAACAATATCTGCTTTTGCTAGGTCCTTGGAAAGGACTTGATAGGTGGACAGAAATGCTAAATCCCATCTAAACATCTGGCTGATTATATAATGATGATGATGATGATGGGAGGAGGAAGGTTGAATCACTGATTATGACGGCAGCCACTATTTTGACTTTTTTGACCCCCTAAAGATGCTGCTGCTGTGGACCACATGTCAGAAAGCTCCCTGAGCTCAACTTAAATTGGATATTTTAGCACTGAAGATGTTACCTAGTTTGAGTAATGAAACAGGTGCAAGAAAACAAGCAAGCTCAGAGAGCACCAAGGAATGCTTAAATTTTATTTTGTTAACTTTTGCCTGCATTTACATTAACCGATGAGCCTTGCTTCAATTATCCCCCATATACTGAACAATTTTGCAATTTGGCTCTGGTGTGTCTGTGTATGTGTGTGTAAACTCTTAGAAACCAAGATTTTGTTGGTAAGGGGCTGTGTGGTGACCCTTCACTGATTCCCTTAGAATGTTAAAAGACTATTTTCTTTATTCAGCAGCTTCGCCAATTTAAAAAGACAGATTCACACCGAACTCGACATATTCCTGTCCTTTTTCTCTTACAGCAACCACTCAATAGGTGAAGCCTCTCTGTGAAGAGTATATTATATGTCAATAACTCTAGAACTGCCTGCGATAAAAGTCTATTTCAAAAGCTGATACTCATCTGGGCAAAAGTCTCTACGACTGGTCCATCTCTATTTGACATTTTGGTTCTCTGTTCAAAAAGATCTTCTAATTTTGAGCTGGGCCACCTGGTTTTCTCCAGATGCTACCAGCCAGTGGTTTCAGGGGAAAAAGATGCCCATCTCTAGCTTTGCTAAGATTCAACCAGTCTTCTAACTGCCTGATTGGCAGCGATTAGTTGATGATGCTTTTTAGTGCCCTGGCAGCAATGATCTCACCTGTTGGTTTTTGCAACTTGGCAAGAACCAAGGAAGCTTTTTTGGCTGTGTGAAGCCATTTCTCTATCTGGCTTGGCTGTTCTCCAGGTATTTCAAGGGAGTTTTTCCTTCTATTAAACAATACCTTTGACTGTTTTCACACAACACTCTAACCTGGGTTAGCCCAACAAATTTATGTGACTGTGCTATGTTCAATTATTGAAACAAGTTGAGAGCTTAAGAAGGAATGCTGGGTCTGCACCATAGGTTGTTTCCCACAATCTGTTGTGCTTTTTCCAATTTAATTCTAGCCTAGAATGATGTGTGAAATAGCCAGTGATTCTGATCAAGAATTTTTTAGCCAGCCTAATGCCAGAAAGAAGTTGGATGATTTGACAAAATTCTGATTGGGTTGCAGAAATAACACTTGGCCACACAAAGTAACGAAGGTTAATAATAACCAACATGGATACAGGTAATCCTCAACTTACAATCGTTCCTTTAGTGACCTTTCAATGTTACAATACTGAAAAAAGTGACTTACGGCTGGTATTCATATTCACAACATTTGCGTTGTCAAAATTTGAGCACTCCGGAAGCAACGTGTCAAGTTTGTGATGGTTGCAACATCTCGGGATCCTGTGATCGCCCAGGGGTCTTCAAACTTGGCCCTTTTATGACTTGTGGACTTCAACTCCTAGAATTTCTCAGCCAGGCTGAGAATTCCCTGGCTGAGGAATTCTGGGAGTTGAAGTCCACAAGTCATAAAATTGTGGTCGTAAATTGAGAACTACCTGTAATATTCTGTGACTATAGTCACTGTGTCTTGAATTGGCTGGGCTAGAAGCCAATCTAAACATTAGAATTTGTTTTCCAGGCAAACTTCATAGGGACGGGTGTATCATTTCACCTTCTAACTAATTTTACGGTTCCCATTAGTACAACAACATGCTGGGGCTATACATTTTGTTCAATAGATTTTTTTTTTAAACCAAAAAATCTGTATTATCCATTCTTGTATCCAACTTTTTTCTCACACAAAAAACTTTTCTACACATTTGGAAATTTGCCTGAGATGATTCATTTTCTTCCTCCTCCTCCTCTTCTTCTTCTTCTTCTTCTTCTTCTTCTTCTTCTTCTTCTTCTTCTTCTTCTTCTTCTTCTTCTTCTTCTTCTTCTTCTTCTTCTTCTTCTTCTTCTTCAGCATATGTTTTCTTGTGGCTTATGGAGGTTTTTATTTATTTATCATCATTTATTTATTAAATTTGCACAGCTGGTCCTCGACTTACGACAGTTTGTTAGTGATCGTTCAAAGTTACAACGGCACTGAAAAAAGGGACTTGTGATCTTTTTCACACTTACAACCGTTGCAGCATCCCCACGGTCATGTGATTAAAGTTCAGATGCTTGGGAACTGGTTCATATTTATGACGGTTATAGTGTCATCTGATCCCCTTTTGTGACCTTCTGACAAGCAAAATCAGTGGGGGAAGCCAGATTCACTTAACAACCATGTTAACAGTTGTACTGATTCACTTAACAACTGTGGCAAGAAAAGTCGTAAAATGGGGCAAAACTCACTTAACAAATGTCTCACTTAGCAACATAAATTTTGGGCTCAATTTTGGTCATAAGTCTGTATACTGTCCATCTCCATCTAAACAGGGACCTCTTTCATCTGGACTTTTGACTATAAGTCTAAGGTGGTTTATTTATATCTCACCTTTATTATTTTTTATAAATCTCAAGGTGGCAAACCTACACAATATTTGTTCTATTTTCTCTGCAACAACCACCTTGTGAGGTGAATTGGGCCGAGAGGGAGTGACTTGCCCTAAGTCGGGACTAGAACTCACTGTCTCCCGGTAATCAGCCAAAGTCATCCAGGGGCTTTCATGCCAAAATTGGGATTAGAACTCAGAGTATCTTGGTTTCTAACGTAAGCACTACTTCAATCTATGTTGCTAGGAATGAAAAATAATTTGATGGCTGGTAATCAGTCAGTCAGAGAATCAGTCAGTCAATCTTTCCACTAGTTCAGGGGAAGACAACCTTGACTCTTTTATGACTCGTGGACTTCAACTCCCAGAATTCCTGAGCTAGCATGGCTCTCCCTTTCCCCTCAGCTTGGCTGGCTCAGGAATTCTGGGAGTTGAAGTCCACGAGTTGTAAAAGGTTGCCTATCCCTGCACTAGAAAAAGATGGATTTTAGATGCCCTCTTTCTGTGCTTCGGAGTTTGTGTTTGTATATTTCTGCCAAATTCAGCCCTACAGAAAGCAACCATTTGCAAGCATCTTTACCATTCCATATTTGATGACATGGTGGCACTTCCATAGAGTATGTATTTCCTGGAGAAAGCAACAGGGCAAATGAGAACTTCTAATTTCCTATTGCCGTTGAGTTCTGATCATAACATGAAAGGGCAGCCATAAAGGAAGGCTGTAGAGAGGTCAGATTAATAATAACAAAGTTGTGATGGTCATAGCAGAAGCTCATCATAAAGAGCTGGAATTTGGGTTGTGACAACGGTCATGAAAGCAGGGAGCTCCTGCTGATACATTTGGGGGAGGGGGCTAGCATTTAAGGTGTTCAATGAGATGGGCTGCAGCTTGACACAAAGTTTGGAAACATAGATTTGAGTTTTCTACCCTCTGTAACTAATTGTTGAGTAAAAGAAAGGATTTCTGCAGAAATCCGTGACACCGTTCTGTGGTATGTGTCATTAAGTATCAATTTGCATGTCCCAAAGATGCTTTTTCAGGAGGCAACTGGACTTTGTTTTTTCTTTGAAGACATTTCGCTTCTCATCCAAGAAGCTTCTTCAGCTCTGACTGGATGGCGGGGAATGGAAGGATTTATACTCCTTGCAGACAGCTGGTCATTTGCATTCTTTTAGAGCAGGGGTATCAAACTCAATTTCACTGAGGGCCGCATCAGCATTGCGGTTGCCCTCGGGGGGGAGGGCTGGGTGGGTGTTGCCTGGGTGGGTGCGGCCTATTGGGTGGGTGTGGCTGGAGTGGGTGTGGCCTACTGGTTGGGCATGGCCAGCTCTACATAGTTTGTGTCAAGGGTGCCTGTGGGGACCTGGGCAGGAGTGGGACAGATCTGAGGGTCTGGCAGAAGGCGTTGGGACCGGGGCAAGCGCCAAGGCATGGTCCATTTCTTCATTCCTCACAAAGGGTGACACCGCTCCAGCATGCACCCAGGGGGCGAGGGCGATGCGGCAGGGGCTGTTTCCTTGCTGTTTCCAGACAGCCTTGTGGAGTTAAGACTGAATGCTTTTCATCATAGATGGCCACCACAAAATTGTACATTGGCTCCCAGTTGGCCTGGGCCAGGGCCAAGGCAGCGGGGGCCGTTCCCTCATTGTTTCCAGGATGGCTTCACGGGCCTCATGAAACCACGTCGCAGGCCGCATCCGGCCCCGGGCCTTGTGTTTGACGTGTCTGTTTTAGAGGGTCATTGAGGCCACTTGGAGGTTTGCCTGTACCCTGAGGGTCACCTGAGCAGTGCAAATGGGTGTGGATCCTTCTTGGCTGTAGGATGTGTTTCTGTCCTGGGTCCCTTCACTTGTGAAGACAGGCATAGAGTCATCCCCAACGACCAGTTCTGTCTTCCATTGAGCAAAACCTTTGTCATTAAAAAAAAAAATTGTGGGACTAACTACATTAATACAAAAAAATAAAAAAATAAAACGCCTCTTGGATTTTGAGAATTTTATAAATCCAAAGATTCTTAGCACTAGAATAATAGTAAGTAGGTTGTTAAATATTGTTGCTCCTGCTGAGGTAGAAGCCAAAAATGACAGCTGCTTTTTCCTATCTAACTTGGCTCTTTGCCGTTCAGAAAAGAAGCTCAGGTGTTTAGTGAACCCAGATGGAGACTGGCTAATTACTCTGTCTGAACTACCCAGGCAGGAGAGGTCAAAACTGGTCAAAACAATGTGATGTGTGTTTATGTGTGTGTGTGTGTGTGTGTGTGTGTGTGTTTGCAGACATCTGTAACTAAACCAGCAAGGATGGGAGCCAGAAAACCAGGGAGGTTCATGTATTCCTAGTTTGGAGAAAATGGAGAAAATAGTTGTGTCCTGCTTCCATTTTACAGACCGAAAATTAAGCCAAGGCATAATAATTGCCCTGGATTTTGTAGCGCCAATCACTGTAGATGTTGGCGCCTATTGGATCTTCTCTAGATGTTCATGTTAACAAAGGACAACCTTTGCTAGTAGTTCAGTGTTTAAATACTTTGTTAGCGGTTGAATGTTAATAGTTGAGACTAGCAAGCAATTCCAAGGTAAATAGATCAGGGCTTTTCAACCTTTTCACCCATTGTACCATTTTTAGGATATGGCAACATCCGAGTACCACCAGTTGCCTAGCATGGTGTCAAAAACTTGATGACCAAAAAAAAAAAAAAAAGAAAAGGAAAGTATAAATAATAAAGTACAGGTAGTCCTTGACTTACAACAGTTCGCTTAGTGACTGTTCGAAGTTACAATGGCACTGAAAAAAGTGCCCCCCAAGCCACAGCCGAGCAAGACGTCTGCCTACCTGATGGCGCTCTTCCTCCTGTCCAAGGTTTTCATTGTTGTGAGCATTTATGTTGAGATTGGCAGCGGGGGTGGGGTGGGGGTGTTTGGTTTTTATTCCCATCTGCTGGGACACTGTGACAGTCATAAATATGAATCAATTGCCAAACATCTGAATGTAAATCACAAGACCTTGGAGATGCTGCAACATTCCAGCTGATCGTGCTTCTTCTGAGCTCAGCAGAAGCACCAGGATCAGTGCTGCTTTCCAGCTGACAGCAGAAGCACCATGATCAGCGCCACGCCCTGACAATCCCGAAGAAGTGCTGATCCTGGTGCTTCCGCTGAGCCCTGACAGCCCTGCAGCTCCAGCCATCTCTCGCTCAGGCTTGTCTGGTGCTGCCACCAGTTCAGCTCATTTCCCTCCCCCGCTACCACTTTTCTAGGATGGTCGCATACCACCTGCCAGGTGCCAATGTACCACAGGTGGTACCTGTACCACTCGTTGAAAAGCCCTGAAATAGATAACCTTGAGATTCCAGAATTATCCCAGAAGCAGGCAGTGGTCTAACTTCTTTGACACTGCTATAGAGGTCAACCTGTTCTCCAAAGCACCTGAAGCAAGACAAGAAGTAATGGATGGAAGTTCAAGTAAGAGAGAAGCAACCTAGATCTAAGGAGAAATTTCCTGACAGTGAGAACAATTAATCAGTGGAAGGGCTTGCCTCCAGAAGCTGTGGGTGCTCCATCACTGGAGGTTTTAAAAAAAAAGATTGGACAGTCATTTGTCTGGGATGGTAGAGAGCAGGGGTAGGCAACCTCGGCTCTTTTATGACTGTTGGACTCCTGGACTTCAACTCCCAGCATTCCTGAGTCAGCTATGGTTCTCAACATTTTTAATGCCGCGACCCCCCAACCGGTCGTAAGTCGAGGACTACTGACTCAGGAATGCTGGGAGTTGAAGTCCATGAGTCATAAAAGAGCCGAGGTTGCCTACCCCTGGTGGAGGGTCTGCTGCTTGAGCAGGGGATTGAAGTAGAAAACCTCCAACGTCCCTTCCAGCTCTGTAACTTTGTAATTCTGATATCATGGAAATATTTTCAATACATCCGTGAAATCACCCGTGATTGGCAACAGAAATGACCCAAATAAGAAATGATCCAAATGTTAAGGAATGAATTCCTTGAAACCCTGGACTTTGGAAAAGTGAAATTGAAGAAGGATTCTTGGGTCCATCAAGAATGGCAGCTCTGTTTGAAGTCTGGATTTAAGTCTCTGGATATTCAACTAGGTCAGTGGTTCTCAACATTTTTAATGCCGCGACCCCCCCCCAACCGGTCGTAAGTCGAGGACTACTCAACCGGTCGTAAGTTGAGGACTACTCAATTGGTGCAGCACCATTTGCAGAATGGGACTTTTGGTGGGCTCAGCAGGGCAGAGACAGCCTGGACAATTCCTATTGGCTTTTGAAAGCCAATAGAATTAGACTCTATTCAAGAGAGTCTATTCTATTGGCTTTCAAAAGCCAATAGAATGAAAGGGAGTAGCACAGCTAAGGAAAAGGGGAAAAAAATGGCGGACTGCGTTGTTTGGCGACCCCCGTGAAATGGTCGTTCGACCCCAAATGGGGTCCCGACCCACAGGTTGAGAACCACTGAACTAGGTTCATAGTACTAAATTGTTCACTTTGTTTTTTAAATGTGGCATCTCAGCTTTCAACAGCTCCCGCGTTGATAAGCCTAATGTGATCCTCTCCCAATATAGCATACTTACCTTCTGCATTTGGTTAGCATAAATAGAAGGACATTTTTTTCCCTTATTAAACTGATTTCATCATAATATTTGAGCTTTAAGGGGAAAAATATGGGAGACACCGTCATGGACAAACTTCATAAATCCTCCTGAGATACAATTAGTTTTCAGGCACTGTTGGAAAAGCAAACAACGATTGACCGGCTCAGGTTGTTCCTTTGCTAATCTGCTTTGAGATGTTGTAGGACTTAAAGTCATCTGGGAAAAAAATTCAAATATTCACCAGTTTCCTAAGAAGCAAACATTCCTCTCTTTTTTTTGTGTGCCTACAGAAAACAGTGCAGTCATTAGTACTGAATCCTCACCCTGAGGTCCATGAACCCAAAATCCAGTAGTGAAACTTTTGTCTCTGCCAATTATATATATAAAGATTAGACTAAAATGTTAATTGAAGAGCTGTGCTTTCTGAAGTATCCTTTTGTCTCTTTTCTACTCGTTAAACAAACAGAGTTGACACAAATGAAATTCTGGGATGCTTGGGGTCTGCATGAGAGAAGGAATTTAATCAGTTGCCCCTTTGTTCCCCATGCGTGATAATCTCTACAGATAGTCCTTGACTTATGACCCAAAATTTCCATTGCTAAGTGAGACAGTCGTTAAGTGAGTGTTGCCCCATTTTAATTGTCTTTTTTGCCAGTGAATCACTGCAGTTGTTAAGCTGTTAAGTCATTAAGTAACACGGTTGTTAAGTGAATCTGGCTTCCCCATTGACTTTGCTTGTCAGAAGATTGCAAAAGGGGATCGTGTGATTGTTATAAATACGAACTAGTTGCCAAGCGTCTGAATTTTGAATCCGTGAACATGGGGTTGATGCGATGGTCCTAAGTAACTTTTTTCAGTGCCGTTGTAACTACAAATGGTCCTTAAACGAATGGTTGTACCTGTACTGCTTCTACCCAACTCAACCGAAGAGGCAAGAATTCTCGTTCCTTGCTCCATGGGACTAAGATAAGTGTGTAGCCTAAAGCAGAGGTCCACAACCTTTTGGGCACCGGGGACCGATTCCCTGGAGAGAGCTTTTTCCATGGACCGTAGGGGGTGTGGTTTTGTGTGCTGCCTGCATCCCGTGGATGGGGCTTTGCTTGTTTGTGCAGCTCGGTTGCTGGCATGCCACAGCCCGGTACCGGTCCATGGATTGGGGGGTTGGGGACCCCTGGCCTAAAGTTTTTGACCCACGACGAAGGACTCAAGTTCTGCCATCCTGCTGAATGTCATTCAGACTTATGGATAGATGTGGGAAAAAATGCCTGTTGATTCTAATGATGGTTAAAGAATGCGGTCTTGTTCCACCTGGACTGGTCTTGGAAACTAAGACTTGTTACACTTTGGACCAAGGATCCCCGGGGAATACATGGGCTTTGATTTAGATGTGGGATGTTGAAGAAACTTCTTGGAAGAAGACAAAAAGAAGACAAGAGGAATCTCCTTCTGTACTGCTACCAAGAAAACTAATGAGCAATTCAGTGAAGTCACTAGAAGTAGACCTCAGTTCAGAGAAGGGTATTTTATCTGCCCTAATACATTTCACAACATAGAGGTGGTCTTAAGAGCCACTTCAATGAAATAATAGAATGGCATGGCATGGCATGGCATGGCATGGCATAGCATAGCATAGCATAGCATAGAATAGAATATATGGAATGGAATAGAATAGAATAGAATAGAATAGAATAGAATAGAATAGAATAACAGAGTTGGAAGGGAACTTGTAGGTCATCTAGTCTAACCCCCGCCCAAACAGGGGACCCTACACTATTTCTGACAGAGGGCAGTCCAGTCTCGTCTTGAAAGCTTTCCAGTGAGGATAAAATGTGTGGAGGCTTAGCTTGCATGAGATGCTTGATATTAAACAAAACACAATTGATGTGTCCATTTAATGTGAGGTACCCAGACCAATAATCCCTATTACAGATAATCCTCAATTTACAACCATTCATTTAGTGACCATTCAAAGTTACACTGGCACTGAAACAAGTGACATATAACCAGTTCTTGTACTTACGACCATCACAGCATCCCCAAGATCACGTGATCCAAAATTTGGGTGCTTGGCAACCGGTATGCACTTATGACAGTTACAGTGTCCTGGGGCGATGTGATTGACAGTTGCTTAACGACTGCCGTGATTCCCTTAATTGGGGCAAAACAGGTCACAAAGTCGGGCGCGGTTCACTTCACAACCAACTTGCTTAGCAGTGGAAATTCTCGCCTGGGTTGTGGTAGTAAGTCAAGGACTAACTGTATTCGGACAGTGGAGGAGGATGAGACAGGAATTTGTGGTTCCCAGGCTAGATGGAGCCATTATATTTCTGCCCTTTCCAAAGCTATCAACATCCCCCCAAGCGTTCATTAATTCAGAAGACCAGGAGGAAGAAACAGACATATACAAAGACGCCGACATTCTTGCATTGCAGTGGACACCCATTCTCTGTCTGCAATTAAAATTTTAACCGTGTCTAGGTACATGGGTGCCTTCTGCCAAATTTAGCTGGGAGCATAAGGGTCTGGAGAATCTATGATTTTCTGCCAAAATCAAGCAGGGACCTGACAATGTATAAGTAGGGTAATAGCCATTGCCTAGGATTGAAGTGTGAGTCAATCCTCATTGAACCTAGGACATAAAATAACAGAGTTGGAAGGGACCTTGGAGGTCTTCTAGTCCAACCCCCTGCTTGAGCAAGAGATCCTACACCATTTCAGACAGCTGGCCATCCAGTCTCTTGTTAAAAGCCTCCAGCAATGGGGCACCCACAACTTCTGCATTCCATTAGTTAATTGCATTCCCCTAGGCCAGGGGTAGGCAACCTTGGCTCTTTTATGACTCGTGGACTTCAACTCCCAGAATTCCTGAGCCAGCCATGCTGAGGGGAAAAGGAGAGATTTCCAAGCTGAGCCATGCTGGCTCAGGAATTCTGGGAATTGAAGTCCACGAGTCATAAAGCGGCTAGGCCTAGGCCAGAGATAGGTAACCTTGACTCTTTTATGACTCATGGATTTCAACTCCCAGAATTCCTGAGCCAGCCATGCTGAGAGGAAATGGAGAGGTTTCCAAACTGAGCCATTCTGGCTCAGGAATTCTGGGAGTTGAAGTCCAGGAGTCATAAAAGAGCCAAGGTTGCCTACCCCTGGCCTAGTCTTTACTCAAATCACCATTGCCTTGTTTCAGTATCCAGATCTAGGGATGACCCAAACAGACCAGTCTGTTGAACCAGTTAGCCAGGCAGGTTTACTGGTTTGGCTTGTACTAGTCCTAGCCTTCAGAGGTTGTGGGTGCTTTATCCCTGGAGGTTTTTAACTGGACAGCCCCTTGTCTCAAATTGTATAGGGTCTCCTGCACGAGCAAGGGGTTGGATTAGAAGACCTCCAAGGTCCCTTCCAGCTTTATTAGGATTGACTGACAGCCCAAGACTCTGGAGCTGTTGCTCTAAGCTACAGTGTCTGCCACCTTGACTGACCAATATGGTGAGAATCCAAGCAAATGTTCTGCTTTCACTTCTCAGTGTGAATTAACCACTTCCTTGATACCAGCTGTCTTCCAGCAACCCAACTTACCGGCGATATATAAATTAGGGAGATAGAAAATGGGAATCCACCCCTCTTCTGACTCAGACCTGCCCAGGGTTAAACAACTATGCAAATGTTGTGGCAGGCCTGAGAGTTAATTTTGAGAATCTTGTCAAAATCTATCTGCAAAATCTATCACTAGGACAGGCATGTAGAGTAATATTTCTCAACCTTAGCAACTTTAAGATGCGTGGACGTCAACTCCCAGAATTCCCCAGCCAGCCATGCTGGCTGGGGAATTCTGGGAGTTGACGTCCACGCATCTTAAAGTTGCTAAGGTTGAGAAATGCTGATTTAGAGGCTTACTTGACCAGTCCAAAGAGGAATGACGAGATGAAATATTCATCAAGGTTCCGCACAGACTTTAACAATGTTAATCCAGCTCTGCTTAGAAATTGATGGAATACTGAAAAAAAATGATGGCAGAGTAACATTAGGAAATGAAATGACAATTATTGCCTTTATTCTCCTCCTTTTCCCTCACCCACATCTCTGACTTTATACAGGTAGTCCTTGAGTTATGACTACAACGGAGACTTCCCATTACTGTTGTAAACTGTGACTGGGGTAAATGAGGTCACCCATGAGATTGACCTTATTTACGACATTTTTTTGGAGTGGTCCTTAAGCAAATGCTGCAATTGTTTAGGGATCCAACGATTTACTATGCACCGGTTTTGTCAAAAACAAGAAAAACAGAATAGAATAGAATAGAATAGAATAGAATAGAATAGAATAGAATAGAATAGAATAGAATAGAATAGAATAGAATAGAATAGAGCAAGACAAAACAGAACAACAGGGAATGGAATAGAATAGAACAGATAGAGTAGAGTAGAGTAGAGTAGAGTAGAGTAGAGTAGAGTAGAGTAGAGTAGAGTAGAGTAGAAAGAGGAACAGGAATAGAAACAGGAATAGAATAGAATAGAATAGAATAGAATAGAATAGAATAGAATAGAATAGAATAGAATAGAATGCTTAATTGGCCAAGTGTGATTGGATACCCAAGGAATCTCTGGTAAATAAGCTCTTTATCAACAAGTGATAAATCATGATCATAATCATAACACAATCATCATGAATCATAAGATACAACACTCTGTTTTGTGATAGTCATAAGATACCAAATAAAAACAATCAGCATAAATCATCAGGTACAAAGAACAAACAGAGTCATAAGATGCTAAAGGAAATAAAAATGCTAAATAAGATGCTGGTTTTCAGGTAAAACGATGTAAAATGTGGTCATGTGATGCTACAAATGGTCATAAATATAGGCTGTTTGCGAAGGGCCTAAAATGGGGTCATGTGATTGGGGGGGCAGGGGTCAGCCATTTTAGGATTACCTGTACTTTTCCCAAAGGTGTTTTGAATGGACTTGTTATAAACTCACAATCCTCATGTTCATAAGGACCAGGATGATCTCAGTTTTGATTCCCCAAAGGTTGCGGACCCCTTATTAAGCTCAGCCATTTACCTGATATGTACTGTATGTGGGCTGATGTGTTTGGAAAGATGGAAATAGATCTTCCCCCCTCCCCCCCCATGTGACTGCATAATCAATCTTATGCCTAGATTCCTGTAAAACACAATTATCCAATGTCACGAGCAAAGATAGCCTGTCTGAAGGAATTAATTAGACCTCATTGAAAAGCTTTATTTGCCCCTCCTTTTCTTCTTCATTCTCCTCCAAGGCCCCTTCCAGCTTCTATTCTATTCTATTCTATTCTATTCTATTCTATTCTATTCTATTCTATTCTATTCTATTCTATTCTATTCTATTCCATTCCACTCCACTCCACTCCACTCCACTCCACTCCACTCCACTCTACTTTATTCTATTCTACCCCACCCTACCCTACCTTACCCTACCTCACTCCACTCCACTCCACTCCACTCCACTCTCTACACCACTCCACTCCACTCCTCCACTCCATTCCACTCCACTCCACTCCACTCCACTCTACTCTATTCTACTCTACTCTACTCTACTCTACTCCACTCCATTCCACAACACTCCATTCCATTCCCATTCCCATTCTTTCTAGCCTAGGTCCCTTCCAAATTCAAGGTCCCTTCCAACTGTATTATGATTATGTTCTATATTCTACCCAATCCTCTTCAGTTGCCCTTGAAGAGAACGAGGGAAGATAGAGATACTTCTAGACTCAGGTCAGAAGGAGGAAAGAGATAAGGGGTACAGTAAAGGCAGGTTGACAAGTTGGTTGGCAAGTTGGAAACCACTCCTTTCCAGATTAGAGAGAGCCATTATATAAGCATATGTAAATGGCAATTGAGGCCACCAATGACTGCCAAGTTATTGGGTAATTTGGAAAGGCAGGAAGAAGTCTAGAAGTTTAATGCTGAAACATAAGTCGATATAGTGTCTGACCTCTGCGAAATATAGTAAACAGTCTGTGGTGTTTGAGTATTTATTCTTGTTGGTAAATAAATTTTGGCTTTAGCTGAGATGCTTAGGAGTCTTCTGGCAAGCCTAGGCAGGAACTGAACCTAGAGTCTGGAGAGCTATGATGTAGCCCAGGTATGAAGCCTGAGAATATTGACTCGGTAAGTTGGCCTGGTTCACACAACATGCAAAGACTGAGATTCCCATGACACAATGAACTGCAAGCTATCCAAATAAAGTCAGGCTACTCTTGTGTGCTCTGTGAACATGGCCCTTGTGTCATCTAACAGTGTGCCAATTTAGACGTCTGGCTCCGGGTTTTTAGCAGCGGTAAATCATTTGGCGATCCCCTTGTCTAAGATAGATTAAGCTCTGTGTTTATTCCCAATGTCACAGATATGTTGAGACCAGTTGTGGTTTGAGAACGATCTTTTGTGTTGTTAACAGCATTCTTTTTCCTCTGCAGGAATGCAGCTTATCGTGAACTTTTTATCTCGGATGTACAAACATTTTTTAACTGCTGAATTTCATAATCAGCATATTGCTGTGCTAAAACCCTTCTAGACTGCTTGGACATTTCTTACTGTTTAGAATAGAACAGAGCTGGAAGGGACCTTGGAGGTCTTCTAGTCTAGCCCCCTGCTCAAGCAGGAGAACCTATACCATCTCAGACAGGTGAATGTCCAGTCTCTTCTTAAAAATCTCCAGTGATGGAGCGCCGATGATTTCTGGGGGTAAGCTGTTCCACTGGTTGATTGTCATCACTGTCAGGAAGTTTTTCCTTAATTCCAGGTTGCTTCTTTCCTTGATCAATTTCCAACCATTGTTTTTCGTCCTTCCCTCTGGTGCTTTGGTGAACAATATGACCCCCTCTGCTTTGTGGCAGCCCCTCAGATGCTGGAACACTGCTATCATGTCTCCCCTATTTCTTCTTTTCTTTACACTAGCCCAGGGGTAGGCAACTTGGCTCTTTTATGACTCGTAGACTTCAACTCCCAGAATTCCTGAGCCAACCATGCTGAGGGGAAAGGGAGAGGTTTCCATGCTTAGCCATGCTGGCTCAGGAATTCTGGGAGTTGAAGTCCACGAGTCATAAAAGAGCCAAGGTTGCTTACCCCTGGACTAGCCCAATCCTAGTCCATAGCTGTTCTTCGTATGTTTTAATCTCCAGGCCTTTGATCATCTTAGTTCCTCTTCTCTGCATTTTTTCCAAACTCTCAACATCTTTTTTGTGATATGGTGACCAAAATCCTCCTTGGGTTGAAGCTAGATATTATCCATAACGGGCTCCATCTGGACCTAGTATTTAGATTCTCCAAGTATACCTTGGAAGGACGGTTCCACTATTTAGATGAGGAGAGAATACCAACAATCAGCTATGCGGTCCATGAGTCATAAAAGAGCCAAGGTTGCCTATCCCTGCACTAGAAAGTTTGGAATAAACTAGCTTTAAACAAAAGTAATGGCTGAAATGCAACAGATGTAGCCAAAACTCGCAAGGATTTGATGTTCTTTTTAAAATAAGTTCGATTAAACGTTTTACAAAGAACATAAAAAGAAGCTCAAAGTAGTAATAAAAGAGTAAAGGAAGCAAGGAAAGAAAGAAGGAAAATGAAAGTGCAGAAAAAAAGAGTAGAAAAGACAGAGAAAGTCTGTCTTTTTGATTTTCTTTGCAGGAAATCTAAGTACAATTACAAAATTATCTCTTGCTCTGCGATTATTAAAAAAGCTCACTTTTTCCATTATCCAGTTTTCCCCCCTTAATCATCAAAACCACAAGCCATAATTACTTTTTTTGTGTGTTGCTTCATGCAAAACATCTATAAGGGGTTTCCAGTCAGCCATAAATGTGAATATATTTTTTTTCCTCTGAACAAAGAAGTTAATTTATCCATTTTCAGAAACTCCAACATTGTCAACAGCCATTCCTCCATTCTGGGAAAGAGATGATGTTCTCACCTGAAAGTAAGGAATGGTTGCTGGAATTGGGAATGTCTAGTTTAATGAAGAGAAGGACGAGGGGGGACATGATAGCAGTGTTCCAGTGTCTCAGGGGCTGCCGCAAAGAAGAGGGAGTCAAGCTATTCTCCAAAGCACCTGAAGACAGGACAAGAAGCAACAGATGGAAACTAATCAAGGAGAGAAGCAACCTAGAACTAAGGAGAAACTTCCTGACAGTTAGAACAATTAACCAGTGGAACAACCTGCTCCAACACTGGAAGTTTTTAAGAAGAGACTGGACAGCCATTTGTCTGAAATGGTATAGGGTTTCCTGCCTGAGCAGGGGATTGGACTAGATGACCTCCAAGGTCCCTTCCAATTTTATTATTATTATTATTATAAGCTCACCAGAGCAAACACTGGGAATACCTGTAGTCCTTGACTTACACCCATTCGTTTAGTGAGTGTTCAAAGTTACAACCGCACTAAAAAAAAGTGACTTACAACCGTTTTTCACACTTACAACCATTGCAGCATCTCCATGGTCACCGGAACAAAATACAGATGCTGGGCAACTGACTCATATTTACGACGGTCGCAGTGTCCCGAGGTCATGTGATCTCCTTTTACGACCCTCTGAACGAACAAAGTCAATGGGGAAGCCAGATTCACTTAACACAACCATGTTACTAACTTAACAACTGCAGCGATTCATTTAATAACCGTGGCCAAAAAGGTTGTAAAATGGGGCAAAAGTCACTGAACAACTGTCTCGCTGAGCATCAGAAATTTGGGGCTCAGTTGTCGTCGTAAGTGGAGGACTACTTGTATTTTGATAGGAGTTAAGATCCTTCCTGTTTTGGGGAAAGGCAGTGGCTGCATGAAGAGAAGCTGTGATAGCAATATAGGCAAGGTTTTGTCTTTCCTCGATGGATTTTTTTTTTAATTTTTAAACCAACGAAACGAAACGAAACATAACACACATACATACACAGTATATACTCCTCCCCTTTTTTTTAAACAGTGATTACGTAACGTTAATCTTCTATTATTTTCTCCCCCTTATTCTTCTTTAGAATATTTGTCCTTATTGCCCCGTTGTTTCTTATTTACATTTTTTCTTCCTTCATACTCTACTTCTTACAAAGAATAATTCATATTATTATTATTATACATTATTATACACATATTTTCACTTTTGATCTTTCCATATTTATTCTCCTCTATTATTTCTAGTCTCCCACCAGTCATACCACTTGTTCCATGTTAGATAGTACTCTGTGTCTTCCTTTTCTTTAATCTCTTTTGTTAATTTGTCCATCTCAGCACAGTCCAGGATTTTTCTTATCACTTCTTCCTCTGATGGTATATTCTCATTTTTCCAGCACTGTGCATATGCTATTCTTGCCGCCGTTATTATATGTAAAATTAAGTACCATATTTCTTTACTATATTTTCTGTTTAGAATACCCAGCAAAAAGATCTCTGGTTTCCAGTCTACGGGTTGGTCTATTATTTCTTCAATCCATCCTCTTATTGTAGTCCAATATTTTTTCGCAACTGGGCATGTCCACCATAAATGATAATATGTTCCATGTACTTTTTTACATTTTCAGCATGTTGGCGAATTGTTCTGGAACATCTTAGCAAGCTTTGCTGGTGGAAGATGCCATCGATGGATTTTTAGATGGACCACTTTGCTTTTAAAATAGATTAAAGCCCTCTTTATTCCTTTCTCTCTAGTTTCTGTGTCTTTCTTGCCTCAGATCAGCAGGACACCAAAACTACAGTTCTCGGCAGTCCACAGCTGTGGTCAGAGAGGGCTGTAGGGACAACGGAGAACAAGTGGGGAGACTGAAGATTGGGAACAAGTCAGTTAGATTTGGCACATCAAGTTGAGCACTTGGCCATTGTTTTCTTTTTTTCTTTTTCTTTTTCTTTTAATTTTTAATTTTTCCAATTTACAAAACATTAAACTTTTTTTAACAGTACTGTGTCATGTATCTCTTGCAGTTATTTACATTTATACTATACATTTTTGTTTCTCTGTTCTAACCAATTCTACCACTTATCCCACACCTCATAAAATTCTATTTCTTCCTTGCCTTTCATTTCTAGTGTAAGCTTATACATCTTGGCACATTCTAATATCTTATGAATAATCATATCATTAGCTGGTATATTTTCAAGTTTCCAGCATTGAGCATAGACAATACGTGCTGCTGTTACTGTGTGTACAATGATACATTGGAGTTGCTTCTTTATCTTTTGATTTATTATTCCTAATAAAAATAATTCAGCTTTAAATTCAATTTATTCTCCTGTTATCTCCTGTAGCCATCTCCTTATCTGTTCCCAGTATTTCCTTGCTTTAGGGCATTGCCACCACATATGATAAAATGTTCCATCCTTATGTTTACACTTTCAACAATCCGGTTTCATATTTGTGTACTGTATTTTCCGACGTATAAGACAACTTTCTAAAGCAGTGGTTCTCAACCTTTCTAATGCCGCGACCCCATAATACAGTTCCCCATGTTGTGGTGACCCCCAACCACTTATACATCACCGGGTGCCAGGGGCGTGGCCAAAGAAAAGGGGGAAAAATGGCGGACAGCCTTGTTTGGCGACCCCTGTGAAATGGTCGTTCGACCCCAAATGGGGTCCCGACCCACAGGTTGAGAACCACTGTTCTAAAGCATGCAAATCGGTTCCAAAGTTGGGGGTCGTCTTATACGCCGAGTCGTCTTTACGCCGGAAATTACGGTACATCTTAGCCTATCTCGCCGGTGTTAGATACCACCTATAAAGCATTTTATACTGATTTTCTTTACATGCAGTCGATAGTGTTAATTTGCAGTTTTCGTTCCATACTTTTCCCCATTCTTCTAAGTTTATATTTCGACCAACATTCTGTGCCCATGCTATCATTGAACCTTCCCCTATTTCTTTTTCCATTTCTACCTCTAATAAGTGTTTATATGCTTTTGTTATAATTTTTTTTCCTGTACCTATCAATATATCCAATTGTTGTGGTATCCCTTGAATTCCATATTCTTCCGTATCTTTTCTATATCTCGACTGTGTCTGTAAATATTGGCCATTGTTTTCTTAGAGCAGGAGGCCTTCAGACCTGGCAACTTTAAGACTTGTGGACTTCAACTCCCATTCAAGACTTGTGGATTTTTAACTCCCAAATTCCCCAGCCAGCATGGGAGCTGAAGTCCACAAGTCTTGAACTTGCCAAGTTTGGACACCCCTGTCTTGGTTTAAAGGGTTTTGGGCAGGTGCCTTGAGGGCATGCTAGCTGTAGTTTTTTTTTTTTAAATCGTAGTGTGAATGTGAGAGATGGCCTTGAGTTAACCCAGTGCTCTGGAGAGGCTGGCGGCCCCATTGCCTGGTCTTAGAAGCCCAGAGAATTTTTAGAGAGGGATGGGAGAACTGGTGCACCTCATTCACCTTTGGATGGCACCTTGAATTGGACCCGGATTGGAAGCAAACGGGTGTCTCTTTCTATATTTGCACATTCCTCAAAGATTCATGGCAGTTATGTTGGCATTCTCAGAAAATCTAACCAGCATGAGGCTGTCTTGTAGGGGTTTTCCCTCCCTCCACACTGGCATTCTTTGATCATGTCAAGTTGATTGTGTGTGTGAAGAAAAGGAAGGAAGGAACAACAACAACAACAACAACAATAATAATAATAAAGTTGGAAGGAACCTTGAAGGTCATCAAGTCCAACCCCTTGCTCAGGCAGGTAACCCTATACCAGGGGTAGGCAACCTCGGCTCTTTTATGACTCGTGGACTTCAACTCCCAGAATTCCTGAGTCAGCATAGCTATGCTGACTCAGGAATTCTGGGAGTTGAAATGCACGAGTCATAAAAGAGCCAAGGTTGCCTACCCCTGCCCTATATCATTTTGGACAAATGGCTGTCCAGTTTCTTCTTAAAAACTTCCAGTGTTGGAGCATTCACTGCTTCTGGAGACAGGTTGTTCCACTAGTTAATTGTTCTCACTTTCAGGAAATTCCTCCTTATTTCTAGGTTGTTTCTCTCCTTGATTAGTTTCCATCTGTTGCTTCTTGTCCTGCCTTCCGGTGCTTTGGAGAATAGCTTGACTCCCTCTTCTTTGGGGCAGCCCCTGAGGTATTGGAAGACTGCTATCATGTCCCCCCTCGTCCTTCTCTTCGTTAAACTAGACATACCCAATTCCAGCAACCATTCCTCATATGTTTTAGCCTCCAGTCCCCTGATCATCTTTGTCGCTCTTCTCTGTACTCTTTCTAGAGTCTCAACAAAAGAAAAGGAAAAGAAAGGAAAGGAAAGGAAGAGCCTTGTTCCTTTGTAAATTAAACATGAAGATGAAAGGAAGATTCTAAGCATAAAGAGCTGAGTGTGTTGAAAAGCCTACCTAGAGCCCAGCTTTGCTTTGGTCATTTTTATTTACTTCTTTATGGATGTTGTGTTGCATTGTTCTCTGAAATGGAGAGGTTCGGGGAGCAAGGAAAAAGACACACTCTCTCTCTCTCTCTCTCTCTCTCTCTCTCTCTCCTTCTTCCTCTCCCCCCCCCCTCCCTCCCTCCCCCCCTCTCTCTGGATGAGAGAAAAGAAATTGGCTTGTTGAGTCACCCCACCAGGCATTAAACAAAGCTAATTTTAAACAGGTCAGAGTTCACCCATTCCCTCTGGAATTTAGGAGTCTCGTGTGTTAAGAGAAAAGGGTCAGAGTTGATGGTCTGCTACCATTTTTTGCATGCTTTCCCTCAAGAACCACCACCCAGCCTAGGATTAGCATGAGGTCGACAAGGCTGGCACTTCGGTGTCTGGGTTAGAAAATGTTTTGAAGCAGCCGATACACTCCCGGTGCAGAAACGAGAATCCCTGGGAGCTTTCGTATTCAAAAATGTGCGAGCTCCGAGCAGGCAACGGCGATGTAATTTAGGGCAATGCATGCTTCATAGCTTTGGAGAATATTGCTTCCTGTAAATGTTACTTCGGCGGAGGGGAGTGATTTGAGAAAAGATGGCATTCTTGTTGTACACTGGGAAAACTTCAGAATAAATAACAGGAGGCACCGGTGGGAGCCGGGAGCAGGAAGGAGGCGAAGGGCAGAAAAGTACAGGCAGATCTGACGGCTGAAGAGCACCGGATGGGCTGCAGGTGATGGGAAGAAGCACCACGGGTGGGCAAAGGCAAAGAAAGTGGAAGGGAAGAGAAAGGACCACGGAAGGTATGTTCTCTGCTGGCCATGCATTTTTTTCTCTGGGAGGGGGAGGCTGTTTAAATCGCCCTCCGCCTGTTTTTGAACTGGTGTGTGTGTGTGGGGGGGGGGGAACCAGTTGACTGTTATTGGCAAAATGCAACTGAAGTGGTGAGAGGAGGGCAGGAAAACAGGATTGTCCCAAACAGTTAGGGTTAGGCAGTGTGGGGGGGGGGTTTACCAAATCCCAGGTTTGAAATATATCCAAGACAATCTAGCTATTTTGATCTGGTCTAGGGATGTGTTGTCGTGGAATTAATATCTACAAGTGTGTTGTGTGCTGATCTTAAGGAGCGAGTGCAGTGCCACCAACATTTCTTTCTTTCTTTCTTTCTTTCTTTCTTTCTTTCTTTCTTTCTTTCTTTCTTTCTTTCTTTCTTTCTTTCTCCCTCCCTCCCTCCCTCCCTCCCTCCCTTTTCCTTCCTTCCTTCCTTCCTTCCTTCCTTCCTTCCTTCCTTCCTTCCTTCCTTCCTTCCTTCCTTCCCTCTCTTTCTCTCCTTCCTTCCTTCCCTCTCTTTCTCTCCTTCCTTCCTTCCTTCCCTCTCTCCCTCTCTTTCTCTCCTTCCTTACTTCTCTCCCTCTCGTTCTCTTCTTCCTTCCTTTCCTCTCTCCCTCTTTCTCTCCTTCCTTCCTTCCTCCCTCCCTCCCTCCCTCCTGCTAGAAAGAGAAAGGTGCATTAGATGCAGAGAATATAGACCATTTATTTCTAACACTAACAGGGAAATTATTTTAACATACCGCTCCGTTCCCTTTCACAAACAAGTTGCATCAACAAACAGGTAATTTGAAAGACTGAAAATGAAAAGCAAAGCCTTTTCTTGAGAGGTTTTAAGGTTGGTTTATGTTTAACCCGATGCCATTCTTTAAGTGCATTATATACTATATTGTATTGTTTTCATGCCGTCTGCTTAAACCTCTTCTATTAAGGATAGGAAAGTTGCAAAACCAATGAACTTGATGTATTGTTTTTACTCAGAGAATTTAGACATGCTATTTGCATTAAAAAAAATAATGGATGCAAAAAGGGTGACAACGTCTAATCAATGATGACCTTCTGTGCTCTACTGGGAACCTCTTTCAGATTCCTCCAAGGCATTGGTGAATCTTTTCTAGAGCTAAATGTAGATCTGAGTTCTCTTTTACTAGATAAGTCTCTTTTGTACGAGCAATTCTGGTCGAATGGAGAGATAGCAATCTTAAAACTTGGGAGGATGGAATTTTGCAAATTTTACGGTGATAGATGAAATGGTTTCTGTACACCAGACCTTTCAAAATAGTCAGAAAAAGGCCCTTGAGAAGTAGCTGACCTTTCTGCTGGTAGATATAAACAAGTCTGCAACCCTAATAGTTGGTATTTGTTTCCATTTTGCAATGTCATCTAGAAGCAGCTCTTTAATTGCGTCTTAGCTGCTTATTTCGCTTTAAAATATTATTATTTTGATGTGCATGTGGGTATAGCATATTTGTAATGTTTAAATTTTAATTGGGATTGATGTACTTTGCATAGTTGTTCTGTTTCTGAATGTGGCGGCGACCATAGGAAAAATAAAATAATCAGGTTTATAAAATCTCAGTTAAGTGAGTGGAGTACAGAAAACGAAAGCAGAATGATTTATTTAAGGCAGAGTTTTGGCTTTGAATTAAAATCAATTCTGCACAGAAGAGAGATTTTCTGTTTCCCAACCTGTCAAGCCACTTACAGCCCTACCTTCTCAAACGACATCCCACTCAATTGACCTTACTTCCAAGTAGGCCCACTTTGATCTGCAGCCTATTCACGGCAATTGCTGGAAAAGGCACTGTTCCTTATATGCGTTCACTTATCAGGAGTGAATCTCAGTAACTGGATTAATATGTGATGCTAATAATATACAGTTTATTCTAATAACAGCTTGTTAAATAAGCCTCAGCATCTGGATTCATGTATTGTACTCAACCATATAGGGTCTCCTGGAGGGGGTAGGACTAGAAGACCTCCAAAGTCCCTTCTAACTCAGTTATTCTGTTATAAAACTAGAAGATTGCCTGCTAGCTTAGCTTCATGATGTGAACCTAGCTAATACGTGAATAGGGCATTCTACCAACAAATTCTGTTCTAGATCGTAATTGTAGCTTTTATATAGATGCAATATTACACATGCACACACACACACACGTACAGGTAGTCCTCGACTTACGAGCCCAATTGAGTCCAAAATTTGTAGATGTTTTTTAAGTAAGTTTTGCCACATTTTACGACCTCCCGTGCCACAGTTGTTAAGTGAATCGCTGCAGTTGATAAGATAGTAACCCGGTTGTTAAGTGAATCTGGCTTTGCTTGTCGGAACGTTGCAAAAAGTGATTTATATGACCCCCGCCCCCGGGACCCTGCAACTATCATAAATATGAATCAGTTGCCAAACCTCTGAATTTTGAAGCTGCAAAGGTCATAACTGTGAAAAACGGTCATAAGTCACATTTTTCAGTGCCGTTGTAACTTTGAACAGTCACTAAATGAACTGTTGTAAGTTGAGGAGTTGCCTCCAGAAGCGGTGAATGCTCCAACACTGGAAGTTTTTAAGAAGAGACTGGACAGGCATTTGTTCCCAAATGGTATAGGGTTTCCTGCCTGAGCAGGGGGTTGGACTAGATGACCTCCAAGGTCCCTTCCAACTTTACTATTAGATATATATATATCCTTAATAACATTAGAAACACAAATCCTGGGTATACATATAATGTGAAATAAATAAAGGTGATCACCAGGATGAAATCAGAACACCCGGTCTACAAAGCAATCTATTTTATTGCTTAGGAGCATTGTTTATCATGCAGGCAGACACTACTGCAACAAACTATTTTATGTTAAATTTAGATTTTGCCGACAAAGAGTTAAAGGGAGACTAGTATAACTATTTCAAGCTATTTAGCTCTCATCAGCTAGCCATACCTATCTGAGATTCGAACCTGGGCAGCTTGCATGTTAGGCCACAGGCTCTCCTCATTTCTCTCTCTGTCTCTCTCTCTCTGTCTCTCTCTCTCTCCCCCCCCCCTCTCTCTCTCTCACACACACACTATACTATATACACATACAGAGGTAGTCCTCAACTTACAATCATTTAGCAACCATTTGAAGTCACAATGTAAGTCACGGAAAAAAGTGACTTACAACCAGACCTTGCACCCCCACAGACACATGATCAAAATTTGGCTGCTTGACAACCAGTGTGTATTTACCACAGTGGGAGAGTCCCAGCCAGCTTCTGGCAAAGAGAATCAGTGGGGCAAGCTGGACTGTGTGATTCACTTAACAACTGCAGTGATTCATTTACCGTTTCAAAAAAAAAAAGGTTGTAAAACTGGGCTAAAGTTAATTAACAACCACCTTGCTTAGCAGCAGAAATTCTGATCCTAATTGTGGCCGTAAGTTGAGAATTACTTGTACAAATACACACACACACACACACACACACACTACAAACACATGGACGTGCATCGCATAATTTCAGTAAGAAGATAAAGAAGAGTTTTATCTTGAGAATTGCTCTTGTGGCTTATTTGATGGGCAAATATAAAAAAGGAACTAGCAAGACACATGGGCAATAATACAGAAAAACTATGTTCAGATTCCAACTGAGCCGTTAGATGACTTTGAATTAACTACTCGTGTTTTGCAGGATTATTGTGAGATAGCACGGTAAACAGTTTTACCAGAAAGAGATTTTGCTTAAATCTTCGAGGAAGCTATTATTGTAGTTGTGCTACACCCCATTTAGGAAAAACAATGTACAAATTGTAGCTGAATATATGCATGGATGCAAGGCAGAATAGGGTGTGTTTGATTTTGGCTTAGCGAGTTGTGGCTTATAAATCATATTGTGTATCTTAGAATGACCCTGTAGGAGTGCGTTTGCACACCATTCTTCCCCCGATTATTTAAGGACCGAGCAGATGCATTGACACAACATACCAAATTTTGTCAATTCTAATTTGGATTAGTTTTTGTCTAATTAGTGTGTCTCTGATTTAGCCTGTTGCTTGTTCATTTACAGTAGTTGATGGTTCATCATGGTATGCAAACCCAGAAAAAGGGTCAATTAAAGCAACAAACATATTGTGTGAACAGAACTTTTATGTGCAAGTTACTATGGTATCTTCACTGTATTTCAGCAGAACTTGATGAAGTCCTTTTATCTAAGCCTTGATGCAGCTAATCTTGTATTTTCCAATGCCTTGGTCAGTGGAATCCCAGCTCAGGCCAAATATTATTTTTTGTTTAAAGTTGCAGATCTTGGGAACTGAATCCAGAAGCATCTCTGCATACAATGGCTTGTGCTGCTCTCTCTCTCTTTCTCTTTCTCATCTCCTGTCTATCTATCTATCTATCTATCTATCTATCTATCTATCTATCTATCTATCTATCTATCTATCTATCTATCTATCTATCTATCTATCTATCTATCTATCTATCTATCTATCTATCCTGTCTGTCTGTCTGTCTGTCTGTCTCTATCATCCATCTATCCTGCCTGCCTGCCTGCCTGCCTACCTACCTCCTACCTACCTACCTACCTACCTACCTACCTACCTACCTACCTACCTACCTATCTACCTACCTATCCCAGTGATTCTCAACCTTTCTAATGCCGTGACCCCATAATACAGTTCCCCATGTTGTGGTGACCCCCAAGTGGGTGTGGCCACCAATAAGAGGGAGTAGGACAGCTAGGGAAAAGGGAAAAAAATGGCGGACAGCATGGTTTGGTGATCCCCGTGAAATGGTCATTCGACCCCAAATGGGGTCCCGACCCACAGGTTGAGAACCACTGATCTATCCTGTCTGTCTGTCTGTCTGTCTATCATCCATCTATGCTGCCTGCCTGCCTGCCTATCTATCTATCTATCTATCTATCTATCTATCTATCTATCTATCTATCTATCTATCTATCTATCTATCTATCTATGTCTGTCTTTGCAGCTGGGTGCAAAAGACAGTCAGTCAATTTCTTTGTTGCACAGCAAAAATGAAACTCTGGCGATGCATCATTCTGCAGACATATGCCGATATACTGTAAAAGGCACCAACCTTCAAACCACATCTAATCAAGACTTTTATGCTGCTTAAAACAGCCACTGTTTCTTTAGGGGAGAGATTGATTAACCTTCTCCCCCCCTTTTTTTTAAAGGCCAGGAAGATGGACGAGGAGAGTTCCTTGCAGCCTCGTTGGAGGTGGGGTGGGGGGGCAAGGTCATGATCAGGATTATGGATTTCTGGAACACTGGAACATTGCCAAGTATTAAGAGGCAGGACTCTGCCCCAAGGAATATACAAATGAAAAATGGTCACATAAAAAAAAAAATGGGAGAATAGATAGACAGCTCCTTGAGATTTAAGAAAAGCAATATGGAATATGGCCTGGGAACATTATTTTTATTTTGTTTATTTATTTATTTGTATTGCACCTTTATTATTTTTACAATAGCTCAAGGCAGTGAACATACCCAGCATGCCTTCCTCCTCCTATTTCCCCCATAACAACAACCCTGTGAGGTCAGTTGGGCTGAGAGAGAATGACTGGCACGAAGTCACCAAGTTGGCTTTCAAGACAAAGACAGAACTAGAACTCAGGGTCTCCTGGTTTCTAGCTTGGTGCCTTGACCACTAGACCAGGCTCTTTTATGACTCGTGGACTTCAACTCCCAGAATTCCTGAGCCAACATGGCTCAGCTTGGAAACCTCTCCCTTCCCCTCAGCATGGCTGGCTCAGGAATTCTGGGAGTTGAAGTCCACGAGTCATAAAAGCGCCAAGGTTGCCTACCTCTGGCCTAGGCCTAGACCGCTTTATGACTCGTGGACTTCAACTCCCAGAATTCCTGAGCCAACATGGCTCAGCTTGGAAACCTCTCCCTTTCCCCTCAGCATGGCTGGCTCAGGAATTCTGAAATGGTTGACTATATAAATTGAATGAATGAATGAATGAATGAAAGATCTCCTTTGATGTCCTTCAAAGCCAATAGTTAAGGATAATTAAGGCAGGGCTAGCAGATCTGAACTACAAAATATGGAAGACCATGGGACAATAGCAAAGAAATATATTTTATAACTCCTTATTACTATCTAGAGATTGTGTGGAATTTTGCTGGCTAGATATGGTAGCCCTATTCCAGGAAAACTTTATATAAATAGATAATTGGAAGTTGGCTTGTTCTGTTAGCGGAAGACGGTTTACTCTAGAGCAGTGGTTCTCAACCTGTGGGTCGGGACCCCATTTGGGGTCGAACAACCATTTCACAGGGGTCGCCAAACAACGCAGTCCGCCATTTTTTTCCCCTTTTCCTTAGCTGTGCTACTCCCTTTTATTCTATTGGCTTTTGAAAGCCAATAGAATAGACTCTCTTGAATAGAGTCTAATTCTATTGGCTTTCAAAAGCCAATAGGAATTGTCCAGGCTGTCTCTGCCCTGCTGAGCCTGCCAAAAGTCCCATTCTGCAAACGGTGCTGCACCAGTTGAGTAGTCCTCGACTTACGACCGGTTGAGTAGTCCTCGACTTACGACCGGTTAGGGGTCGCAGCATTAAAAAGATTGAGAACCACTGCTCTAGAGCAATCAGGGTGAGCTCCCTTGCCTGATCCATCTCTAGAGGATTTACGACTGATTGATCTCTAAAGCATTTATGGCTGATTTGTCTACACAGCATAATATGGATCTCTCCTGGATATTCTGGTTCTCTGCCTTTTAATGAGAGGAGGGCATAAATGTATATTTATTCTTAAAACTCACAACTTCTGGAATGACAGCTTTGGAAACTAAGATTGCTTGAAATCTGCGATGCTGAGGCATGAAAGTTGCGATATCACCAGAGACCTCTTCAAGAGAAGTGATTCATAATTTGCAAATTACTAGTTTATTTATAGCTCCAAACAGGTTTGTCATGTTCAAGGAGCTGAGGAAAGGGAGGATGACTTTGATTCTAATCGGCTTGGTTGAGTTTGTGTTGGCAAGGGGTTTGTGAGGCTAAACACAAGGGAATCTGGGTTCTTTATGGTTTGCTTGTTTGCTTCTTATTTGACAGTGTATATATTTGGTTGGCCGGCTTGTCTAGTTTTTCTAGTTCCTAAGTAATAAAACTATCCAGACATCTTTGAATCTGTGGAAAGCAATATTGGCAATACATTTATGGCCTCTCCTGCTTCTTTTGTCTGCGTTTCCTGTCATTTCCCCACTTCTGGGCAAGGTAATGGGTAACAAAGACTAAATAATCATATATGCCTTGAGACTTCACATTGGATGAGCTGGAATAAGAAGGAAAAGTGTACTTGAATATCAGCACAACTATGGGTGGCTTAAGGTATTTCCCCCTTCAAGGCAATTTTTGTCCCCGTGATTAAATGCCAAAGGGAAAAGCCCTAACTGAACATTTCTACCTTTTACCAATCAGCAATAAATATAGCAGAAAGCTGTACAGGCAACAGAGTATGCTGAGCCTTGCTATGTTCAAGAAACATATTGTGGCTTCATAGAATAGCCAGGTTCAACCAACATACAAAGGTCAAAATGGAGTCTCCCACAGCATACCGAAGAACAAATGTTCGAATCACATTTTAACCTAACTTGTTGTGTTACATAGACAAAGCCCTGGAGTTACAATCACTTAAAGCAGCAACGAACCAGAGGGATCACAGGGCAGGCAGAGTGGGAAAGAGTAGATTCTGGGAGGTCTTATTCAAAAATCTACTCAAGGAGAGAAGCAACCCTGGAATTAAGGAGAAACTTCCTAACACTGAGGACAATTAACCAGTGGAACAACTTGCCTTCAGAAGTTGTAGGTGCTTCATCACTGGAGGTTTTAAAGAAAAAATTGGAAAGCTACCTGTCTGAAATGGTATAGGATATCCTGCTTGAACTGGGAGGTGGACTAGAAGACCTCTAAGGTCCCTTCCAGTTCTATTCTGATTAAACCCTGATTATTGAAGGCACCTTGGGCCAAATGAACTGAGATAGTAAGAGAGATTAGGTCTTCCAGTTGGAGATAAAAAACCTTTGCTCTGTTTGGTCTCATTTTACTGTCTGTAAAGCTTACTGATGGATTAAACCCCACGCATGTAGACGGCCTTAGGTTTAGATGCTGGCATGGCAGTTAAAAGAGTCATATGAGACATAAACGGGTAACATATGGCTTTCTATAATTGTGCCTATTCTCAAGGAAGGCTACTCAAGATAGGCAGATGAGAAAAATGAGAAAATGCAGCCTAAACTTAAATAAAATTATACAGAATCAATTTGGTGCAAGGTTAAGGCACCAGGCTAGAAACATGGAGATTGTGAGTTCTAGTCCCACCTTAGGCATGAAAGCTGGTTGAATGACTTTGGGCCAATCCCCAGGAGACTGTGAGTTCTAGTCCCACTTTAGGTATAAAAGCTGGCTGGGTGATTTTCAGCCCAACCGGCCTCATAGAGTTGTTGTTGTGGGGAAAATAGGAGGAGGAAGCAGCATTATATATGTTGACCACCTTAAGTTACCTATAAAGTAATAAAGGCAGAAAAAAATCGAATAAATAAAATACATGTAAAAATGGCTGCTTGTGTAAATGAGTTTTAAAAGTATATGCTACAAGCAGAGGGCCTTATTTGAAAGGACAGCAAATAAGGATATGTTCAAATTGCTGCAGCTTATTTTCATCTCAGTCTTCTCTATGCAAATACTGAGTGTGTCGGAGAAAAACCACACACCCTGGGGTGACCACAGAGAAGTGGGAGCATCAATCTGAAGCTTCTCGGGTGATTTTAATCCAGCTTGTTTATGTTTATCATTTGCTTTTTAAAAGATTCACAGTTTTTAATTGGAAAGTGCATGAGGCCGACTCCGCTTTTCAATCTCCTGAACGTTTTCTTTCTGAGGGAAAAAGTCTTCAGCTTTTCTACTGTGTCCTCCAGGTACTTTATATTTCTTTTCAAATATATTTTGGCACTGATTGTTGAGATTTATTGTTGGAAGAGAGTAACTTAGGTAGATGCAAGAAACCCCCAGATTTCTTTATCACACAGGATGGTGTTTCTCAACCTCAGCCATTTTAAGAGATGTCGACTTCAACTCCCAGAATTCCCCAGCCAGCATAGAATTCTGGGACTTGAAGTCCATACCTCTTTTTTATTATTATTATTAAAAGTTTTACAATTTTACAATAATATCCCTCACCCACTACATCCCAGCCCTCCCAAAAACCCTCCCCCCCTCTTCCCAGAGCTGAATACAGGGTTAACAAGAACTAAAAATACAAAACATTTAAATTTAAGTAAACCTAAAACAAAAATTACATTAAAAAAATCAATATATGTATATAATAAAAAGGTCATATATATATATATATAATAAAAAAATACTTATTGTCTTAAACTTTAAACTTTAAACATAAATTATTCAAAAGCTAAATAATATCTTTTAATATCATACTTATACTGTATAAAATTTATCCATCTTTTCCACACCAAAAGGTATTTCTCTTGCGATTGATCTTTCAAATAAGCAGAAATTTTTGCCATTTCAGATAAATAAGAAACTTTAAAAAAACATTCCTCCAAGGTAGGCAAAAATTCCTGCTTCCAATATTGTCCTATCAGCAACCTTGTCGCTGTAATTAGATTTAACATTAAAATAATTTCTTTATCATTACAAAAGTCCATACCTCTTAAAATGGCTGAAGTTGAGACACACTGGCATAGGATGATATAAAAATCAAACGGGGGGGGGGGGCAGGGAAGGAGGAGTGAGATGCAAAAGGCTGGCTTGTTGTTGACTCCACAAAGTTTTAACTTAAGGGAAAGCGCAGATATTTACATTAATTCGTTCTCTTTGCTGGTGTGAATGTCTCAGGCGGCACCTTGTGTTACAGCTGGTAGGAAATGTTGCCCAAGGCAATTCAGAATGAAATGGTGATAACTACTGAAGTGTCATTTGTTCTTTATGATACACAATACCAAGAACAACGAAGTTAGAAATATATACCTTAATAAAGGGATCAAAGCCCAGTCTTAAAGAAATGTATGCAAGGAAGTCCACAATGAATTTTCGAAAAAGTCTAACAGCCTTTTCAGAAAAAATCTAACAGCCGTGACTGAGTGATTAAAATGCCCATTTTTTTAAAAAAAAATGTGCACCAAAACATGAAGAGTTTTGATCACATCATTCTGGCTACCATTTGATTTCTTTGATTATGGCTTGCAGACCCCCTGTTTGGTTTTTGAAAGTCATGCAGGATGAATTTCTGGCTTCTGAGTTGGCCACAGACCGCAAAGACTTTGGATTAGGCTGTCTTTTTTTGGGGGGGGGGGGGCTAACCTGTGATGCTCTGTGAGCCTCTGTTGCTTTGGGTCAGGGGTTTTCAAACTTGGTCCTTTTATGACTTGTGGATTTCAACTTCCAGAATTCTTCAGCCAGTGTGTCTGGCTGAGGAATTCTGAGAGTTGAAGTCCACAAGTCATAAAAGGGCCAAGTTTGAAGACCCCTGCTTTGGGTCAATATAAAACCAATACTACTCCTACAAACTCCTGGCAATGTTGCTGTTGTTGTTCAGTTGCTCAATTGTGTCCAACTCCTGGCAACCCCATGGACCATAGCATGCCAGAACTCCCACAGCCGCCCTCCAATAAGTACCACTTATTGGTATCATTGTTATAATTATTATTACTCTGTTGATTTGAAGGTAAACTGAGAGCTTTTGCACAGGAGACAAATTCCTCGTGTATCTAATCAGAATTGGCCAGTAATGTATTCTATTCTATTCTATTTTGCCCAAATTAATGTTCATTACATTGATGGCACTATCTAACTATCTCATCCTCTTCTCCTTTTGCCTTCCATCCTTCCTATCTTGGGGCTTTCCCAAGGAATCTCCTCTTCTCATTTGGTGACAAAGTATTTGAGCTTCGGCTTCATTATCTATCCTTCCACCGAACAGTTAGGGTTGGTTTCTTTTAGGACTGTCAAAGGCAATGATGATATGACAACCGTAGAGAAGAAAATTATTTTCTTGTTTTTGCTCCTTCCGGAAATCAGGCACCACCCATGCTGATAGGGTCCAGTTGGCAAGTCTACAAATGATGCTATACTTTGTGTAAATTATCTAGTACAGATTATGTCTACAGAATGTGCCTCTGAGTCAGTTTCTGATTCTCGCCAACTGCCTGGACTAGTCCCTGCACTTTTCTTGGCAAGGTTTTGTGAAAGTGGTTTGCCTTTGCTTTTTTTTTCTTCCTAAGGCTGAGAATCTGTGATGGCCCAAGATCACCCAAGCAAAATCAATGGGGAAGCCAGGTTCACCAAACTGTGTTATTAACTTAACAACTGCAGCTATTCATTTAACACAGGGGTCTTCAAACGTGGCCCTTTTATGACTTGGTGGACTTCAATTCCCAGAATTCCTCAGCCAGGCACGCTGGCTGAGGAATTCTGGGAGTTGAAGTCCACAAGTCATTAAAGGGCCACGTTTGAAGACCCTTGTCTTAAATCTAACAAACAAAATGGAGGCTGGCTGAGGAATTCTGGGAGTTGAAGTCCACAAGTCATTAAAGGGCCACGTTTGAAGACCCCTGCCTTAGCTATTGCACCAAGCTTACTTAATTTGCTTAATTTAATTTACTTAACATACATTTCCATCAGACTTTGAATTTTTCTTTTTTCCCCTAAAGACAAATGCAGCTATTGTTGTTTTGACTACCTGGCTGACTCTAAGCCATAATGTGATTTGTTTGGTTTTTGGCTTAATGAGTTGTCTGAATGCATTTGTTAGAGTTTGTAAACTCTGGTGTGTGATTTTGCACTATGTGCAAACCGAGTTCCTTGAAGTTTATTGAATAAGTCCAAAGTATGAATTAATGTGAAGTTCTACCCATGTTACTGTGTCTTGGAGGCTGAACTTTTATTAATACAATCCAAAAAGTTGCTATTGTTTGGATCAGTTTGATGCTTACTTTCAGTTTGGTATGGGATAACACTCTAGAATAGATTCTGTTGTTAACAGTCAGATATTCTTCACTACTTATATCCCAGACTGTACTTCCCAACATTTCCTAAATCTAAAATTTTGCATTAATTCTTAGGATTTTCATTGCATCTGTTTTGGGTCCTGGATATACAATTTTTGTGTTCTGAATTGCAAATCTTTTGATGGATTTGACATGAATTTGGGAGATTCAGCTAAAGCAAAATAGTCAACAAGGTAAGGATAAAATCCTGCATTAACTTGGAGTTGAGCTCAGAAACTTCTATAACTTTAAGGATCTGTTTGGTTTTTACTGCTTTTGTGTTGTTGTTCTCCAAGGATGGAAATTGGCGTAGAAATGAATGAATCTTTTGCCCAGATTTTTTTAGTTTCCTGGCTTTTGTGAATTCTAAAGGGGGTCAAATGGGAACATCTCAAAGATTTGTGCAATCTTGAGATTGCTTAGTTTTGACAAAGAATTAACATTAGTATTGCAACAATGCGCGTTTGGTATCTGGATAATTATGGATGGCTAGCACAAGGCACTGTTGTGCTGTGGTTCTGATTTTTGCTTGTATGATTCCTACTTTTGGTTTCAATTGTCTCTTCACTATGATAGTCTCTGGGGATTGGGGGAGATTTCCAAATACTGAGAAATACATACAGGAGGTTCTTGACTTATGACCATGTTGTTGCTTAGTGAAGCACTTGCTTAAGTGAGTCATGCCCGATATTGCAGCCTTTTAAGTGAATCACATGGTTGTTAACCAAATCTGCTTCCCTGATTGACTTGGTCAGAAGCCTGCTGGGAAAGTCACTGTAGAAAGAGTACAGAGAAGAGCAACAAAGATGATTAGGGGACTGGAGGCTAAAACATATGAGGAACGGTTGCTGGAATTGGGTATGTCTAGTTTAACGAAGAGAAGGACGAGGGGGGACATGATAGTAGTCTTCCAGTATCTTAGGGGCTGCCACAAAGAAGAGGGAATCAACCTATTCTCTAAAGCGCCTGAAGGGAGGACAAGAAGCAACGGATGGAAACTCATCAAGGAGAGAAGCAACCTAGAACTAAGGAGAAATTTCCTGACAGTTAGAACAATTAATCAGTGGAACAACCTGCCTCCCGAAGCGGTGAATGCTCCAACACTGGAAGTTTTTAAGAAGATACTGGACAGCCACTTGACAGAAATGGTATAGGGTTTCCGGCCTGAGCAGGGGTCCCTTCCAACTCTGTTATTCTGTATTTGGGCTGCCCAAAATGATGATAACATTGCTGGTGAAAACAGGGTTGGTGGGTCTGGCTACTGAATATTGACTTGGTGGTCTGGGGTGCTTTGAGTTCTTCTGATTTAGAGCCTAAATTCCCAGCAGCTGAGAATATCATTTATACAAGAGGTGATGGAGCAATTGAGAGCCCTTGTCTATTTTGTTTAACTGGCAATGCACTTCGCTCAATTTCACTAGAATGAGCCCCCCCTTCTCCCTCTCTTTTTCACCTTCTCTCTCTCTCTCTCTTTCTGTGGTATGTCAAGAAGTTACATGACAAGAGTGCTTGTAGCTTCCTCCACCCAGCAGGGAAGCTGCAAAAGCGACTTCCATCTGGGAAGGGTTAACATTCCCCTCATCATCATCATAATAATGATGCACCCATCAGACAGAACATTTTCATTTTTAGTTGCTTATTTATTTATTTTGATGCATTAACTTCCCCACTGGCCTAATTTAGATTTGGTATCAAAATGGATACGCATTTCCTGCTGAGAAGAAAAGTGTGCTCAAATGCCTTTTTCTTTCCTCTCTTGCTTTCCTCTTTCCTATATATTTAGGAAAGAGGAAAGCAAGAGAGGAATATATATATGAAATCCTGGAAATAGCAGGGACAGCGAGAGGGTTCGGAGATGAGGCAAGGATCCAAAAAGGAGCAATTGTCTCTACAAAGGAAGAGTTGAACACCCCTGCTCTAAACCCCTTTTAACCCTTACAAGGGCTATTAGTTCTACTGAACACTAACTTTCAGGAAACTCTCTTGCACACTCTTGGTGGAAATGCATAGATTTCTGGTTCAGGAGTTTATCCATGAGTACCAAACCTTTTCCTTTTAAGAAAACGTGTGCTTTTGATGCAGAAAGGGTGACCTGTGGGAGCTCCACCAAGTTGTTGTGGGTTCCAGACACAACTGGATCTCATGGAATGTCAATAGAATCATTAAGGTTTAGCCAAGGGTTCTGCATTATTCATAGCAAGACACTCACAGCATGCACCTTGTCTCCTGCGAAAGCTTAGTCGGAATCATTTACATGCTCTATTATGGATCTATAAAGCTCAATGCATTTGGGTACATTTTGTGCATTATCTTCCTACCGTATTTCCAGCCTGCCAGAATCCCAGGCAGATGGAAACTGCTTTTAAAACAGTAATGTGCAATTGTAGACCATAGTTTTGGAAAACTATAAAATGCACACAAAGAATAAAAACTCTCCAAGTGGGAGGGGTGCAGAGGGGAGAATGGAAGTTTTGCTTAAGGAAGGCTGCCAGATATGAATTGCTGCTTTTTCTTCTTTGCTTTCTTTTTCTCTGCTTCCTGCTTTTTCTTCTTCCCTTTCTTTTTCTCCACTTCCTTTTCTGAGATTCACTTTCCTACATTATTACGCTGTTGCTTTGCATGTACACTGAGAGCTTTTGGACTGGAGACAAATTCCTTGTGTGTCTAATCACACTTGACCAAATAAAGTACTGGTATCCTGTCCTGTCCTATCCTATCCTATCCTATCCTATCCTATCCTATCCTATCCTATCCTATCCTATCCTATCCATTTCTTATTCTATTCTATTCTATTCTATTCTATTCTATTCTATTCTATTCTATTCTATTCTATTATATCCCTACTCTACTCTATTCTTTGTTTCCTATCCTATCCTATCCTATCCTATCCTATCCCTTTCTGGTTCTATTCTATTCTAGTCTAGTCTATTCTATTCTAGTCTAGTCTAGTCTAGTCCAGTCCAGTCTAGTCTAGTCTAGTCTAGTCCAGTCTAGTCTAGTCTATTCTAAGTCTATTCTATTCTAGTCTATTCTAGTCTCGTCTAGTCTGCTGCTTCCCACATTGCAAAATTCACACTTACAAAGAAGGTAAGTGTGGGGTCCTTGATGCTCTCTGAGCTTGCAGATATTTCATTACCCAAATTAGGTAACATCATCGCTACTAGTAAAGGGTGAGGTTTGCTCTCAGTTTATATTCTTGTGGCTTGCCCTGTCAGTGTTGATGGGGGTGATCTTAGAGATTCTTTGGTTGGGCTGTTTACTGTTAGTAATTCCTTGATTGAGGTATTGTTTACTTCTTGATTTTTGGTCTGATGTTAATCTTGGAGTTAATCTATGCTTCTCTAGATGCTGGTCCAGAATGTGATAGCAGGGGGAGCAATAGTAGCCCTTGTTATGCCAGTGGACTCCACTGCTCTCTGAAGTGGACTGGTTGCTCTTTGGTTTCTGGGTGTAACTGAAGGTCTGGTAATCACCATTAAAGTTTTTCATATTAAAGAGCCTGGTTACATGAGAAACAATCTCTCTCCAGTCATTTCTATGTCTGTTGAGATCAGGCAGAGTGGGTGTGCTACCTATGATTTCTTTTTTTCTTTTGTTGTTGTCTTTTAAATTGAAGACCAACTGGAGTTGCATACATTAAATTAAAATGGTTCCCGTGGCTGCTCAGTTGAAACCCTGAACCTTTGTATATGAATACATCAGTGATACACACAGAGAAGAGATTGTACACTGCTGTGGCCGCCATCTTGTTTTTTTTTTTTTTTATGCAGACCTCACTGGCCATATCTGTTGCCTTTCGCCTGGGCAGATGAACGAAAATGATCTTTGGGCTTTTTAAAACAACCCCTTACTAAAATATTAATTTCCCCACACAAACAGAGTAGAATATGCAACTGAAACATCCTTACCTTTAATGCAGAACAGGGGTCTTCAAACTTGGCCCTTTTATGACTTGTGGACTTCAACTGCCAACTGCTATGCTGGCTGAGGAATTCTGGGAGTTGAAGTTCACAAGTCATAAAAGGGCCAAGTCTGAAGACCCCTGATTCAAAACGTTCTGCTTTATCCTCTGCCAAAATCTCTGAACGCCTCTGAACTTATATGGCATGAGATACGGGATGAGCAGAGCCCTTATTTTTTGCTGTCTCCAGGACTTCTTATTGGAAAGTCATGGTGTCTTTACTTTTGTGAAGGACAGGACACTAGGAACCCCGCCCCTGATCCAAATAAAGTTTATATTTATTTGTTGAATTTGTTTGCCACCCATCTTGTAGCAAGTGACTCTGGGTGGCTTTAAAACATTGAAATCCTAACAAATAAATATCTTTAAAAGAATTAAAAATAGAAAGGTAGGTATCATCAGCTGATATCAGGTAATTGAGAAAGCAGTTGCTTCTTTTAATACAGTGGTTCTCAACCTTTTTAATGCCGTGACCCCCCAACCGGTCGTAAGTCGAGGACTACTCAACTGGTCGTAAGTCGAGGACTACTCAACTGATGCAGCACCGTTTGCAGAATGGGACTTTTGGTGGGCTCAGCAGGGTAGAGACAGCCTGGACAATTCCTATTGGCTTTTGAAAGCCAATAGAATTAGACTCTATTCAAGAGAGTCTATTCTATTGGCTTTCAAAAGCCAATAGAATAAAAGGGAGTAGCACAGCTAAGGAAAAGGGGGAAAATGGCAGACTGCGTTGTTTGGTGACCCCCGTGAAATGGTCGTTCGACCCCAAATGGGGTCCTGACCCACAGGTTGAGAACCACTGTTTTAATACATGAGTTGCAGGAGAAATGTTTTTTTTTTGTGCTCTATGTGTGGATAATAATAATAAAGTTGGAAGGGACCTTGGAGGTCATCTAGTCCAACCTCCTGCTCAGGCAGGAGACCCTACACCATTTCAGACAAATGGCTGTCCAATCTCTTCTTAAAATCTTCCAGCATTGTTGCATTCACAGCTTCTGGAGGCAGGTTGTTCCACTGATTCCACTGATAACCAAGCAAACCCCCAAACTTTGTTTTTTAATTTACTTACTGTGATTGGAACGGTCATTCATCTTTGTGGCCGCCCTGCTCTTCTCCTGCAGAGAAAACATAGGAACAAAATTAGAGCATCTGGCTTGTCATGTCATGAGGTTGTCTGTGATTTCTTAGAAAATTTCAAAATCTTAGTAAATTTTTTTTTGGTAACAAATTTTCACCCATTTTCCAACACATTTTGCTTGCTCAATTAGCACCTCTGAGTCGATTGCCGGTGTTAGGTGTGAATTCATTAGCAAAATGTCAGTGAAAAACCACTCCACTGTCTCAGTTGGAAATATGCGTGATAAAAATATGTGTGAAAATGTATAGGACAGAAATCTCAACCCTCTTTTCTTTAGTCAAATATGACTGATTCCGTTTGTGATTCAAACCATAAAAGACCCTTATATTGTTTATATTATACTTAGTGATTTCGTTTCATTTATGCAGTTGTTCTCTTGATGAAATGAAAGCCCAGATCGATCATTCTTAGTGTGGGAAAGAAGAAAAGCATTAAAAAGTGGGGAAGAATTAGAAAAGAGATGGTAGTGAGTGGGGGAGCAGAAGTGAAATGATTTTGGATACCTGCAAAATTATTATTTTTATCCAAATTTATCACTCTGATGGTGTAGTAGGAGAAGAGCAGGAAGAGCTGGGGGATGGACTTAAATGTGTCATTAGTTTAGAGTTGTATTTCCACAAACATCCCCAAGTCCAACCCCTTGTGAATTATGTTAATTTAGTATTGAACTTTTGAAGGCTTGAATATATCTTCTATGCTGCAATCTAATCAATGGTCCTGATTCTTTGTGCCTGATGTATTCTGTCACTTGTAATCTAGGCCGGTGTTTCTGAACCTCAGAACATTTAAGATGCTGGCTGGGGAATTCTGGGAGTTGAAATCCACACATCTTAAAGTCAGTGAGGTTCAGAAACATTGGTCTAGACCAGGGCTTTTCAACCAGTGGTACGGGTACCACCTGTGGTACGTTGGCACCTGGCAGGTGGTACGCGACCATCCTAGAAAAGTGGTAGCAGGGGAGGGGAATGAGCTGAACCGATGGCAGCACTGCACAAGCCTGAGTGAGAGATGGTTGGAGCTGCAGGGCTGTCAGGGCTCAGCGGACGTGCCAGAATCAGTGCCGCTTTCCAGCTGATCGGCACTTCTTCGGGGCTGTCTGGGCTCAGGGGAAGTGCCAGGATCAGTGCCAGGCTCCAGCTGGAGCCTGGCACTGATCCTGAAGCTTCTGCTGAGCCCAGAAGAAGCACCAATCAGCTGGAAAGCAGCACTGATCCTGGTGTTTCTGCTGAGCCCAGAAGAAGTGCCGATCAGCTGGAATGTTGCAGCACCTCCAGGGTCTTGTGATTTACATTCAGATGCTTGGCAACTGATTCATATTTATGACGGTCACAGTGTCCCAGGGTCATGCGAAGTGACCGAAACCTGCTGCAACCACCCAGCAGAGGGGGGGGAGAATAAAAACCAAACACCCCCCTACCCCACCCCCGCTGCCAATCCTCAACAGAAATGCTCACAATGAAAACTTTGGACAGGAGGAAGAGTGCGGCCGGGCGGGCAGGCAGGTGTCTTGCTCGGCTATGGCTTGGGGGGCACTTTTTTCAGTGCCGTTGTAACTTTGAACAGTCACTAAGAGAACTGTTGTAAGTCGAGGATTACCTGTACTTTATCATTTTTTTCCTTTTGGGGGGGGTCATCAAGTATTTGACACCTTGCTAAGCGACTGGTGGTACTCGGATGTTGCCATATCCTAAAAGTGGTACAATGGGTGAAAAGGTTGAAAAGCCCTGGTCTAGACCAGGGGTAGGCAACCTTGGCTCTTTTATGACTCGTGGACTTCAACTCCCAGAATTCCTGAGCCAGCCATGCTGAGGGAAAAGGGAGAGTTTCCAAGCTGAGCCATGAAGTCCACGAGTCATAAAAGAGCCAAGGTTGCCTACCCCTGGTTTAGGCCTATGCTTCGTGTTCTGGTAACTGAAAGGGATTTTCTCTCTGAAGGAAAAAAAAATGGAAACTCCTCTGATCTTGATGCAGTTACCGAGAAATTTCTGGATACCTGCAGGATAGTCTCTGGGTATAGTAAAGAGTTCTGAGACTATATAAGATATATTGCATCCCTTTCTCTGTTACTTACTATAAACTGGAAGTGCAACTAAAGTACATTAAATTCTGCAAAGCAAGACCCAGCATTGTAAACAACGATATGAAAAAACACCTATTTTCCACTTCTTCAAAGTTTTATTTTTCCACTTTTTTCTATCTTATATCGAAAGTAGGTTTTTTTTTTTAAATCAGTTTCTTTTGTGGTGATTTTGAGCTTAGTTTTTGGAACAGAATGGAGAATGCCTTTATTTTTTTTTTTACATGTATATGTATTTACAGTATATGCATATGTATATGTATACTATATGTATTGTATGTGCATGTGTGTATGTATATCTATATCTATTTATCTATCATCTATCCGTCTGTATATCTAAGGTGACCAACTTTTTTACAATGAAAAGGAGGACACAAATAAATTGAAGAAAAAAATATCGTAAATAAAAGAAACATTTTATTCATTGCAACAATAATACAGACAACTTGCATGTGCAAAGTTTGCCAGCTGGGTGTTTTGGTGCGCTCAGCAGCAATTCCTATTGGCTTTCGAAAGCCAATAGTGGGAGTAGCACAGCTCATGCAAAAGTTGAAAACGAAACCCATCAAAAAAAGGTGCCAGAACACCGTTCTGAGCGTTCTATGAGGGGAAAAAAAGTCCTGCAGATTAGTCTTCAAATATTGAAAAGGAGGACATGAAGGAGGACACTTTTTGAGGGAGGACAGAACTTACAAAAGGAGGACTGTCCTCCCTAAAGGAGGACGGTTGGTCACCTTATGCATATCATCTATCTGTCTGTCATTTACATCTGTCTGTATATCATCTCTCTCCCTCTCTGTCTGTCTCTCTCTCTTTCTCTCAACCAGGGACTTCTCTGTCTATTGGATTTTTCAGTCTAAGTAAAGTCTTCAGAAAGAATTTAATCAGATTTGTAGGAAGCCTGGGGGAAGGGGGGGAGAGGGCTGCAAATCTACCTGAAGGTTTATGATACGATGAAAAACCGGACACCCGCATATAGAACTTGATTATCTAGTCCTGAAGGTAAGCACAAAAGCTGTGTATTTGACCTATGAGGAGGTCAGTCTTCTTAGCGAAAAGAAAATTGAAAGTGATGTTGGTTCTTGACAGGCAAGGATTCAGACTAACTGAAACAGTTGAAAACAAGGGCAATGGGAGTGAAGTCCTTGAAGAAAACAGGGTATAGTTAGCTTTGTGGGGAGAAATATAGTTAGTCATTCATTTAGTGACCATTCACAGTTATAGCAGCACTGAAAAAAGTGACGTATAACCATTTTTCATACTTACGACCGTTGCAGCATCCCCAAGGTCAGGGGTAAGCAACCTTGGCTCTTTTATGACTCATGGACTTCAACTCCCAGAATTCCTGAGCCAGCCATGCTGAGGGGAAAGGGAGAGGTTTCCATGCTTAGCCATGCTGGCTCAGGAATTCTGGGAATTGAAGTCCATGAGTCATAAAGCGGCCTAGGCCTAGGCCAGAGGTAGGCAACCTTGGCACTTTTATGACTCGTGAACTTCAACTCCCAGAATTCCTGAGCCAGCCACGCTGAGGGGAAAGGGAGAAGTTTCCATGCTTAGTCATGCTGGCTCAGGAATTCTGGGAATTGAAGTCCATGAGTCATAAAAGAGCCAAGGTTGCCTATCCCTATCCAAGGTCATGTGATCAAAATTTGGATGCTTGACAACCGATTCATATTTATGACAGTTGCAGTGTCCCGGGGTCATGTGATCACCTTCTGCGGACTTCTGACAATCTGGAAGCCAGATTCACTTAACAACCATGTTACTATTTTAAACCACTGCAGCGATTCACTTAACAACTGTGGCAAGAAGGGTCATAAAATGGGGCAAAACTTACTTAATAACTGCCTCACTTAGCAACAGAAATGTTGGGCTCAACTGCGGTCGTAAGTCGAGGACTACGTGTAGAAGAAGAATATCATAGCAATGTTCAAGTACCTGGAGGAAAGTTAACTAAGGCTACGCTTTTTTGCAATTCTCTCAGAATGTAGGCTAAGGAACAATGGTTTAAGTTGAAGGATAGCAGACCACAGTTGAATATTATGGACATTTTCCCCAACAGTAAGAATTTATTCAGCATTAGAACTAAGTATCCAGGGAAGCGGTGGGTTCCCTTCTCTGAAGGTCCTCAAACAAAGTACATTGACATCTGCTGACCATGTTTTCCTGTCCTGACCAGGAGGATGAATTGGATGGCACAAATGGTCCCTTCTCTTATCTTGGAAGCAGAATACAGGTAGTCCTTGACTTATGACCACAATATCCTTTGCTGAGCAAGATGGTTGTTAAATGAGTTGTGTCCAATTTTATGACCTTTTACGCCATGGTTGTTCAGCGATTCACTGCAGCTGTTTGTGGAATCATGCAGTCGTTAGCCAAATCCAGCTTGCCCCACTGATTTTGCTTGCCAGAAGCCAGCTGGAAAGGTGGCCAATGACGTTGGACTCTGCTACCGTGGTGAATGCATGCTGGTTGCCAAGCAACCAAATTTTAATCATGTGTCTATGGCAGTGGTTCTCATCCTGTGGGTTGGGACCCAATTTGGGGTCAAACGACCATTTCACGGGGGTCGCCAAACAACGCAATCCGCCATTTTTTTCCCCCTTTTCCTTAGCTGTGCTACTCCCTTTTATTCTATTGGATTTTGAAAGCCAATAGAATAGACTCTCTTGAATAGAGTCTAATTCAGTGGTTCTCAACCTTTCTAATGCCGCGACCCCATAATACAGTTCCCCATGTTGTGGTGACCCCCAACCACTTATACATCACCGGGTGCCAGGGGCGTGGCCAAAGAAAAGGGGGAAAAATGGCGGACAGCCTTGTTTGGCGACCCCCGTGAAATGGTCGTTCGACCCCAAATGGGGTCCTGACCCACAGGTTGAGAACCACTGGTCTAATTCTATTGGCTTTCAAAAGCCAATAGGAATTGTCCAGGCTGTCTCTGCCCTGCTGAGCCTGCCAAAAGTCCCATTCTGCAAACAGTGCTGCAAGTTGTCTGCAGCAAAGGTGAGCTGTCTGGAAGCTTCCACCCCTCCCTGCTGAGCAACTACTAAAAATGTAAGTAAAAGAGGGCCAGAGGTGGGAGGTGGGAGGCCTGCGGGCACAGGGAGGGTTGCTGGCGCATGTGGGGCCCAGCAGGTGCCTTACCTCCCTTGGGCTGGGCCAGCTGGTGGCCCAGCCAGTGGTTGGCCTGCGCTGTCTCTGCTGCTTGCCAGCTACGCCTCGGCCGGTGCAGGGGGCGGCACCACGCATGCACGGCGCTCCCGGGCAGAGAAAGTCCTCGACTTACATCCGGTTGGGTAGTCCTCGACTTACGACCGGTTGGGGGTCACGGCATTAAAAAGGTTGAGAACCACTGGTCTATGGGGATTGTCAACTGTCTGACCAGCGAACCCAAAAGAAGGAATCCTCAGGGCAATTGAGTACCGTAAAAGATAAACTTTATTGGATACACCATCTCAGAACTGAAGAAAGCAAAACCAGCTCTGGTTTTCCCGCACGAAAAAATGCTTAGTGAAAAATAGATTCCCTTGCCCCCACCCACCGGGTGTTCATGTTGTCCAATAATAATACTTCTTTTTGTTATGGGAACAGGCCACTTCTCCATCGAGCACCTGCATTAGTGACCTTGGCATTTTTGCAGGCTTTCACGGCTGTGAAAGGCTTCTTTTTTTTTTTTTTTTTTTAATTGAAATTTTTCAAAAGTTTTACAAATAAGAATCCACCCCCCCCTCCCCAACCACCCCACCCCCCCCCGACTTCCCAGAACTGAATATAGGATTATTTAACAAATATTTTAAAAATAACATTTGCAATTTATAAAATAATTAATAATAATAATAAAAATCACAGTAATAATATATATAATAATAATATACATAACATAAACTTTAAAATGAATAATATATACTAAAAAAGAAAAAAAAATAAAAAAAGAGAGAGAGAGAAAGAAGAAAGAAGAAAGTAGACGAAGAATAAAGCATATATATATTAAAAAAAAAATATATGAATAATAATACGTAAAAAAATGTATATATATAAAAAAGAAAAAGAAGAAAGAAAGAAAGAAAAAACAATCATTACAAATTATAAAAAGGCTAAATAATATTTTTCCATATCCAAATTATGTTGTATAAAATTTATCCATTTTTCCCATACCGCAAAAAATTTTTCTTGAGATTGGCACCCCAGATGGGACTCGAACCCACAATCCCTGGCTTAGGATGCCAAGAAGGCTGTGAACGGCTTCTTGGAATTCAATCCTCTTTGCCCTTTTCTGTGGCAAGTTGATTAGCAATAGAAGCTAGCAGGCGGTTCAGTTTTGACAGGGATGCTGTGGTGGCTGTAAGTGCTTCTCCCATTGACTTTGCTTGTTGGAAGATTATTAATGGCTATCACTTGATGCTAGGATGCTGCAACCCTTGTAAATATACACTGGTTGCCGAATGCTAAAATTCTGATTGCGTGACTATGGGGATGCTGCAAGGGTGGTAAGCGCGATGACCAGTTTTTAGCAATTTTTTTCAGTGGTGGTGGTTATTTCAAGCAATCACTAAACAGATGGTTGTAACTTGAGGGCTACCGGTAGGAATGGTGGTAAAACAACAGTCTCCACGACATTAGCTAGGAGTCAACTATCTCAGAGAAAAACTCTTTTCCTCTTCTCTTTGAAGTTTCAGAAGAATTCCAAACTCTCTAGAAACACTACATCAGGAAAACTGTAATTCTCCAACTGTTCAGTAGCTGGAAACATGCTGGGAAAACCTGCACACAGGTTTTCCTCAATTTTGTGGGTTTTCCCTGTGTTGTGCTGTTCTTTTTATTAAGACTGTTTATTATGGATACGCAGGTTTGGCAGCCTGCTTGATATTTCACGAGCTGTTAATATCCCTAAGGCACGACTTATTCTTTTTGTTCAACTTTGCCAAGCTTTGGGAAGGCAAGTCTTTTTTTTCTCCGCCACCCTCGATCTCTGCTTGTCCTCTGTTGGTCCCTCCCCTTTATCCCCCAAGAACTATAAATTGTGATCATTTAAATGTGCAGCAGTATATTTGGGCGCACCTCTTTTGTGTTCGTGTGTGCCGTTTGCCTGATGGTACTCGAAGAAAGGAAAATGAAAATAATTCATTTCCCATGGCTTGTGACAATTCCTAGGAAACCCATAGCAGTTTTATTTAACGTTCACAATAGTAGTAGCTGCAGGCTCTTCCCCCCCATCTCCCCCCTGTAATGAATTTAAGTCGAGGAACAGCTGTTTCAACAGAAGTAAAGAGCTGGAAAATAAACATTGTAAATTACAGAGATCTGCCAGTAATTGTGCAGGTAGAAAGTTGGATCTTCTGTAAGAGTCTGAAAAATCCAGTGGGGCAGCTTTTAGATAATAGCAAAAGCTTAATAATAGAGAGGGGGGGAGGGAGGGATAGACTAATATTGTAGAGCAGTGGTTCTCAACCTTTTTAATGCCGCGACCCCCAACCGGTCGTAAGTCGAGGACTACTCAACCGGTCGTAAGTCGAGGACTACTCAACTGGTGCAGCACCGTTTGCAGAATGGGACTTTTGGCGGGCTCAGCAGGGCAGAGACAGCCTGGACAATTCCTATTGGCTTTTGAAAGCCAATAGAATTAGACTCTATTCAAGAGTCTATTCTATTGGCTTTCAAAAGCCAATAGAATAAAAGGGAGTAGCACAGCTAAGGAAAAGGGGAAAAAAATGGCGGACTGCGTTGTTTGGTGACCCCCGTGAAATGGTCGTTTGACCCCAAATGGGGTCCCGACCCACAGGTTGAGAACCACTGTTGTAGAGTGTTGTTCTGTTTTGTGATGTTTATTCAAATGGCTGTTCCTTAACTAAATCTCATCTTCGTAGTTGTTCCTGGTTCCCTGTTGTGATAGTGTTGAAGAGTTTACAGCAGGGGTGTCCAACCTTGGCAACCTTAAGACTTGTGGACTTCAATTCCCACAATTCTCCAGCCACCCCCAAACAAGTTTTAAAGATGACAAGGATGGAGACACCCTGGTTTACAGGGTCATTTGAGGGTTCTCTCTTGGTTTTGAAGCTGGGGGAATGTTTGTTAATTTCATGGCTGCTTTGGCAATCCTCATTACTGCAGTCTTAAAAATGCTCTCGGCCAATCCAGAGTGGATGTGTGCACAAACGTCAGTTTCACGGGTGGGTCATTTCTGTCTGACTAAACAAGGTTACAAAGGACGCTTATCCTTGATGTTATTTAATCAGCTTTACTGTGTAGTTGACCAGAAAAGTGATTGCAGAGGCATAATACAGCTTTATTTCCCCTAACTTCCCGATTCCCTCCAAATTACGGCGCCACCCTCTTTTAGAAGGTGGTCTTGGGTGGGCCACAAGCAAATACAAGTTGCCACATCTAGACATCTTACAGAGATTTTGATTTCTAAAGCATGATGACCGGATTGACCCAACTCCCTAAACCAGTGGTGGTGAACCTATGGCACAGGTGCCAGAGGTGGCACTCAGTGCCCTCTCTGTGGGCATACACACCGTCTCCCCAGCCCCGCCTCCTCCCACGGCCCCCTCCTCACCGGCAGCCCCCCTGGAGGAGAGTCGCCCCTGGGCGCGGCCTACATCAAGCAGCACAGCCAAGGACATGGTAGCCGGGCAGCGGAGACAAGACTCCACCCTTGCACCCCGTTGCATGCAGATGATGCTGCAGGGTACGGGCGGAGGGTGTGGCCGCCATGATGCTGCTGGGCTGCCTGGGTGATCTGTGGCGGGCTGTGAAGGTGGTGGGTGGCCCAGTGGGCAGGGCGAAGCAGGGACGGGCGGGCAGTTTTGGGGCACTCGGTCTCTAAAAGGTTCGCCATCACTGCCCTAAACCAAACCTAAAGAGACCCTGTGATGTGAAATGTTTGAACTTAGCCCCTGTGTGATCCAACAGCTGACTACAATAAAGAATTGATTGATGTGGGTAACCGTATCAGCTCTGATTTATCTAATTTCAATTACATGAGTTCTCGCTCCATCTTAGGCATGAAAGCCAGCTGTGTGACTTTGTCCAGTCACTAGGAGACTGTGAGTTCTAGTCTTGCTTTGGGCATGAAAGCCAGCTGGGTGACTTTGGGCCAATCACCAGGAGATGGTGAGTTCTAGTCCTGCCTTAGGAATAAAAGCCAGCTGGGTGACACTTGGGGTAATCACCAGGAGATGGTGAATTCTAGTCCTGCCTTAGGAATAAAAGCCAGCTGGGTGACTTTGGACCAATCACCAGGAGATGGTGAGTTCTAGCCCCACCTTAGGCATGAAAGCCATCTGGGTAATTTTGGGTCAATCACTGTCCTGCAGCCCAACCCTTCTCACAGGGATATTATTGTGTGTGGGAAAAGGAAGAAGTATTACCTGTATTCACCACCTTGAGTTATTTATAAAAACAAAGGTGGGAAACAAACAAACAAACAAACAAATGGTTTAATCATGGTCCCTCCCATTTCTTTTTCTGTTTCTTGGAATAGAGTAACTCTTGAACGGAAGAAGATTGTTTAAATATTGTCCTAAGGGATCTCTGATTGGCTAGTCATGTTTAACCAATCACTGTTGGATCTGATTGAGATATAATTCCAATATTCTCATACTCTTAAGAGGCGAGATTCATTCATGGCATCTTTGGAAACATCCCTTCTATATGTTTTAAAGTATCCCGTACTTACTGGAAATGTCTACTTGTATAGGATTTCGGTGCGATTCCACTGAATTCATTCACACCTGTTGTTCCTAGAGCCTGGGGAATTGCTGCAGTAAATAAACTGTGGAGAATTACTGCTTAGACTGCAGCAATCTTGTTTTCCAAATATTAATACGTGTACCACTTTAGAAAGGTAAAACAGTTTAAAGAGAGAACCAGCTGGGGAAAAATTGCACAGGTGTAAAACGCAAAACATATGGTGGAAGAATGAGAGTGCCAGTGGAGAAGGCAGAGGATTCACATTCATTCAGTCTTTAAAAATTTACACCTTGCAGAATCCGCCCTTGCTTGTAAATAGATTGTGGGCTCTAGGAGCTACCTGGTTCAACTTGGATGAAATGGTTCAGGGTAGGTGTGGGAGGAAAGAGAAGAAGAAGAAGAAGAAGAAGAAGAAGAAGAAGAAGAAGAAGAAGAAGAAGAAGAAGAAGAAGAAGAAGAAGAAGAAGAAGAAGAAGAAGAAGAAGAAGAAGAAGAAGAAGAAGAAGAAGAAGAAGAAGACGAGGAGGAGGAGGAGGAGGAGGAGGAGGAGGAGGAGGAGGAGGAGGAGGAGGAGGAGGAGGAGGAATGAGCCGAGGTGGCGCAGCAGTTAGAGTGCAGTACTTGCAGGCCACTTTAGCTGACTGTGTTCAGCAGGTCAGCGGTTCAAATCTCACCGGCTCAAGGTTGACTCAGCCTTCCATCCTTCCGGGGTAGGTAAAATGAGGACCCAGATTGTTGGGGGCAATGTAAATATATATATATACATTGCTTACTGGTGTACACCGCTTAGAGAGTGCTTGCACTTAAAGCGGTATATAAGTCTCATAAATAAATAAAGAAGAAGAAGAAACAACAATTGTTTTTGTGGGTGTGTGGGAAAGAGGAAAGGAAGAAAGAAAAGAAAAGGAGAAGAAGAGGAAGCAGCAGCTGTGTCTGTAAGAGTGTGGGAAAGAGAAGAAGAGGAGGAAGATGAAGAAGAACCTACTATTGTGGCTATGTGGGAAAAAGGAGAAGAAGAAAGAAAAGAAGAGAAGTAGAGATGTTTTTTTAAGTGTATGAGAAAGAGAAGAAGAGGAAGAAGCTGCTTTTGTAGGTGTGTGGGAAGGAGGAGGGAGAAGAGGAGGAGGGGGAGGAGAAGGAGAAGAAGAGGAAGAGAAGGAGGAGAGAGAAGGAGGAGGAGAAGAGGAGGGGGAGGAGGGGAAGAAGAAGAGATGGAGGAGGGGGAAGAAGAGGGAGGAGGAGGAGAAGAGGAAGAGGAGATGGAGGAGGGAAGAAGAGGGGGAGGAGGAGAAGAAGAGGAAGAGGAGGAGATGGAGGAGGGAGAAGAGGGGAGGAAGAGGAGAAGAAGGAGAAGGAGGAGGAGAAGAGGAGGAGGAGGAGGAGATGGAGGAGACTTGAGGGCAGGGCAATGGCACAAAATAGGAGAACTCGGTCACCAGTGTATTTGTGGGGACGGGCAGAGGAATCTGTGGGGAAGTTCAAGAGGAGATCAGATAGTGAAAACAGCATCATGCCATTGCAATCCAAGCTGTGCTCCTTTGATGTATGGATTGTGACATGACAGCTCATACGAAAAGGCCAGAGCTTGCATTGAGACAGAACAACACTCTTTTCGTTGTTTTAATGAAAACTTCCAATCCTCTGCAAGTCTCTATTCTCCCCACCCCCTCTGAATTATATGAGACCCATTTTGGGACGTCTGTATTTCTCACCTGGAAGAGGCAAGAAATTGTGCACCGGTTTTCAGCAACTGCATGCCGACAACAGCTTCAGGGCTGCGAAAGAAAGACAAAAGGGGTGGAGAAGGAGGAAAATTTATGTCTTGAAGCATAACCACTTTTCTGGTTCTATGAGTTTTGTTATTGCAAAGCTCTTTCCATTTGGTGCTGTGTTACACCCTAGCTATGGATTACGTTTCTTGAAGAATTAAGATTGTCCCCCTCTACTTTCTCAGCTGGGCTTTGAAAACTGCTTTCATTTTTTCTTTGATTTCAAATATTCCAGTAAGTTCTGGTGGGGACAGTTTTATTGTTTTGCATCTGTTGCATAGCTATTTGGTGACCTCTGAGAAAAGCAAGTCTGAAAATAAGGACAAAGCTTTGCTGAATTGCTCCTGATCCTTAACAGTCAGTATTTTTTGTTAGATTAGATGTACTCATTACTGTTTATCGATAGAAGAGAATATTTGTAGCTCAAGGTTAAATTGAGGGATTCTTGCGCTCTCTGAGCTTGGTTGTTATTCTGCAGACTTTTCATTGCCCAAAGTAGGTAACATCATCTGTGCTAGTAGGGAAGTAAACCCCACTCCCTATTGACCTGGATGATGTTACCTAGTAGGGTAATTAAATGTCTTGAAGAAAACAACCAAGCTCAGAGAACACTAAGTACCCTTCATCCCTGTTTAATAAAGCTATTATTGGCTGAAATGTAGAATTGTGATTAGTCTATAAAATCTCCATCCTCAGACTCTGGAGGAGCTCCTTGTTCAACAATTGCTCAAAACTCTAGAGAAAAAGCAGGTATAAATTTAACTAGGCTGTTCTTTTTATGGAGGGGTGAGAAATAGTTGAGTTACATGTTACTGTTCTAGAGTCCATTTATTCCCGATGTTGGCTGGGGAATTCTGGGAGTTGAAGTCCAAGACATCTGAAAGTTGCTGAGGTTGAAAAACTCTGTGCTGGGGGGAAGGAGGAGTAGAAAGAAAAATCTTCATCAGGGTCCAGTCCAAGCTGGGAATAATCAAAATGGAGACTGCTTTAGAAAGAAGGTTGTAGTTTATTGAAGAGGAGAGCCAGACAGAAAGATGGCTCTGGGAAAGCTGACCATATGTAGTAGAGAGTAGTGGGTTTTTATACCTTCTTGGGCTTTTGTTTGGAGTTGTTCCTGTGGCATGAACTTTGACCTGAGTCTGAGTGTGCCTTTCTGGTATTCTGATGGTGGTGAGTTAATCCTATTATGTCCCAAAGGTCATATCCTGTTTCCCTGGGGCTGTGGTTGATGACTGTTGGATTATTTTGTGTGGGGGATTGTTGATTCTAGGGAATCTTTGTCTTTCTCATCCAGGCTTCCTGGCTCCAATCTTTCTGAGAAGATGATCACAACTGTATTTCTGCAGACCTGGTTTCTATTTGGGACGGAGAGACTTGGGTGTGTGTGTTGGTTTCTGCCTTTAAGATCCTTTGGGGAAATATAATATTCTACCTTTTTAATATCCCCCGAAATATTTCTTTCTCTGGATTCTTCCCACAGAGGATAAAGAGAGCAGAGAGGAAGGTGAAGCTACAGAGAATTGAGTTCCTCTTGAGCAGCGGTTCTCAACCTATGGGTCGCGACCCCATTTGGGGTTGAACGACCATTTTACGGGGGTCGCCAAACAACGCGATCCGCCATTTTCCCCCTCAGGGGGCGGCGCCGCGCATGCGCGCCATGCATGGGGGCGGCCCGTGCATGCGCGCCGCGTCCGTGTGGCCGGGGGAACCGCTGCTCTTGAGATTTGGTCACCTAAGATTTGCCACTAATTTCACTGTACATTGGGCAGTTGACTTACCACTTTTGAAAGCTTGTGTTGACACTCTGCTGCAATAACACAGGATCTCTGCACCAGTGGTTGTGAAGCTGTTGAGGTAGAATTTCTCAGGATGGGTGGACATAAGAGAAAGGAGGTGTGAGTGAAATAATTCACTTGTTCTGATGCTCTTTTGTAACATGAATGATAGGAAGAGAATGAGCTGTGGTAAACTTCCCCTTTTCCATACAGGAGATTTTTTTTTTCCCCAACTACTAATATCAGAGAAATACGAGAAACTACCACAAGTTAGAAAACAGCATTTGATGCTTACGGTGGTTGTTTTTTAAGATAAATAAAGAAGACAGTACAGGCAGAATTGGAGAAGCCAATTTTTTAGGAGCTGAAACGGTTCCGCCTGGTCGTATGGGGTTTCTGGGAAAGTAGGGCCATCGTTTTCCCAGTTGCAATGTGTGGCTGTGAAAGTTGGACCATAAGAAAAGCTGAATGCCAAAGAATTGAGGCCTTTGAACTATGGTGCTGGAGAAGACTCCTGTGAGTCCCCTGGATTGCAAGGTGATCAAACCGGTCAGTCCTAGAGGAGATCAACCCCGACTGCTCTTTAGAAGATCAGATCCTGAAGTTGAAACTCAAGTACTTTGGCCACCTAATGAGAAGGAAGGACTCACTGGAGAAGAGCCCAATGCTGGGAAAATTGAGGGCAAGAGAAGAAGGGGACGACAGAGAAGGAGGTGGCTGGATGAAGTCACTGAAGCAGTAGGCATGAGCTTCAGTGGACTCCAGAAGATGGTAGAGGACAGGAAGGCCTGGAGGAATGTTGTCCATGGGGTCACGATGGGTCGGACACGACTTCGCAACTAACAACAACAAAGGGCAAGTGGTTGTAAAGGGAGACATCCTACGTGACTGCAACTTGCCCCCTCCTGCTTCTCCAAAGTCATCTGCAAAGGTCACAAACTCTGATCATGAGGTTGCCAGATGCTGTGACTGTCGCAAATCCACAGCAGTTACCAAGTGCCCCAAATCACAAGTGTGTAAGGGTTATAATTATGCAAGGGTTGTAAGTCTGAGGACTGGCTGTAAATCACTGCTTTCCAGTGCTGTCATAACTTTGAACGGTCGCTAAATGAATTGTGAAGTGAGGACTGCCGGAAGTTGGTCAGCCTTCCTATTTTGCCTAAAATGAGATGGCCAAAGTGGGTACAAAATGATAGTGCAGGAAGGAACGAACACACTGAATATTAGATTGAGGTGCCTCAGAGCACACGCTGAGCACAAGAATTGGTTTTCATAACAGAACCAAAGCTGAAATGCAGATCTTTTTACACAGAGACAGTTTTATCAGTTTTTTTCTCCCTTTCTACAGGATTCTTTAGGCACAGGGGAAAAAAATACCTTACTCTGTTAGTTAACCTTTGGGAATTGGAGTCATTCACTGACTTGCAAATTGTCCATTTTGCTGCAGCTTTCTGCTTCCCTGTAATATGCTGGAGCAGGAACATTTATCACTCACTCACTGTCTGTTTCACGGTCTTCCCTGCTGCTTCCATTGGAACAAATCTAAGTGGCATACAATTAAATAATGTTAATATTCCTGTTTGGTTTGGTTAACTTTTTCCTTTCATTGTAGTAAGAAATGCACATTGCTGGCAATTGCTGGAGAGTCCTGGAGGCTTCCAGAACTGACTTTTATCTATTTACCTTTTTATAAGATCTAGAAACTGCCGGGGTCCAGAAACTCTGAAAGGTGAACAGGGCCAAACATGGTGGACCCCAGCCTCGGATCAGGCCCCTCCATGCAAGGATTTTGGTTTAATGAACAAGTGAGGCAGAAAAGCTTTGGAATTGCCACTTTAAACTGCCCATAATGTTCTAGCAATTCTGCACCAGAGCACTGTGGGTCAAGATAAGGGGTTCCAGAATAGAGTTGGTATGGGCACAGCTGCAGATAATGTCACAGTTCAGGCCAAGGTAGAAGAAGACATGTAGGGGTGCAGCAATCCAGAAGGCAAAGGAACTAGGTATGTTTAACCTTATGAAGAAAAGGCTTAGAGGTGACATAACAGTCTTCCAATACTTGAAATGCTTGCTTTCGTGGGCAAGAAGGAATAGAATAGAATAGAATAGAATAGAATAGAATAGAATAGAATAGAATAGAATAGAATAGAATAGAATAGAATAGAATAGAATAGAATAGAATAGAGCTGGAAGGGACCTTGGAAGTCTTCTAGTCTAGCCCCCTGCTCAAGCAGGAGAACCTATACCATCCCAGACAGGTGGTTTTCTAAACTCTTCTTAAAATTCTCCAGTGATGGAGCGTCCATGATTTTTGAAGGCGAAGCTGTTCCACTGGTTGATTGTCCTCATTGTCTGGAAGTTTCTCCTTAATTCCAGGTTGCTTCTCTCCTTGATCAGTTTCCAACCATTGTTTCTCGTCCTTCCCTCTGGTGCTCCGATGAACAACCTGACCCCTTCTGCCTTGTGGCAGCCCCTCAGATACTGGAACATCGAGTTATTCTCCATAACATCTGAGGGCAGGACAAGAAGCAATGGATGGAAGCTCGTCCAAGGGAGACCCAACCTGGAAATAAGAAGGAATTTCCTGACAGTGAGAACAGTCAATGGAAAAACTTCTCCTCCTCTTGTTGTGGGTGATCCATCATAGGAAGTTTTCAAGATTGGACAACCATTGCATTGGGATGGTATAAGGACTCGTGCCTTGGGCAGGGGTTGGACTAGAAGACCTCCAAGGTCTCTATGAGTCTGATTCAATTACCAGGATCCAGCATTAAATGCTCAAATGTCGAGAGCAGATCTAGAACAGGCCTAGATTCCTGATGGTTCTCTGTTCCAGCTGACACATTGTTTTTAAAGATCCATTCAATTATATAAATGTAATTGTTATTTTGTATTGCATCATATTTGTTAGGGCCAGATAGATGTCCTTAAAAATGACTTGGAAGTAGTTGGGATCTCACACTAGCGCCTTTAGTACAACAGCCTGATTTTGTTGAAAAGGCCACTACTTTAAGGGATGGTTTTGAACTCTACACATGTCCCAATGGACTCCACACTTGTCCCCAAAAGAGGGACTGATTTGCCTTGTACCAAATAAAGATAGTTCTTGACTTTCAACTATTTGTTTAGTGCAGTGTTTCTCAACCTTGACAATGTTAAGGCATGTGGACTTCAACTCCCAGAATTCCACAGCCAGCATTGCTGGCTGTGGAATTCTGGGAGTTGAAGTCCACATGCCTTAAAATTGTCAAGGTTGAGAAACAGTGGTTTAGTGACTGTTCAAAGTTACCACAGCATTTAAAAAAATGACTTGTACCATTTTTCACACTTATGACCTTCGGACACTTGACCACTGGCTCATATTTATGATGGTTGCCGTGCCCCGGGGGGGGTTACACAATCCCCTTTTGGGACCTTCTGACAAGCAAAGTCAATGGGGAGGCCAGATTCACTTAACAACCGTGTTGCTAACTTAACAACTGCAGTGATTTGCGCAACAATTGCGACAAGAAAGATGGCAGAATGGGGCAAAACTCACCTAACTGTCTCGCTTAGCAATGGAAATGTTGGGCTCACTTGTGGTTGTACGTCGAGGACCACCTGTTGATTTGCAGGGATACTGGCCATGGCGGCCATTTTAGAACTAGGTAAGTCTCCCCCAAAAGCCACTTTCTGAAGGGGTCCAATCTTGAGTATATCCCCAAAGATCCTACCAAGCCAGAAAGACAGCTTTGCTTCTGAACTAGAGAAAGGGAAGCTACTGGCTTGATACTCTGCTCACAGCAATATTTTTTTAAACCTAGATCAGGGGTAGGGAACTTTGGCTCTTTTATGACTCATGGACTTCAACTCCCAGAATCCCTGAGTCAGCATGGCTCAGCTTGGAAACTCTCCCTTTCCCCTCAGCATGGCTGGCTCAGGAATTCTGGGAGTTGAAGTCTACGAGTCATAAAAGAGCCAAGGTTACCTATCTCTGGCCTAGGCCTAAGCTGCTTTATGACTCGTGGACTTCAACTCCCAGAATCCCTGAGTCAGCATGGCTCAGCTTGGAAACTCTCCCTTTCCCCTCAGCATGGCTGGCTCAGGAATTCTGGGAGTTGAAGTCCACGAGTCATAAAAGAGCCAAGGTTGCCTCCCCCTGACCTAGATCCAGGAGCATCTAACCCATTTCACAAACGTTCTTCTCAGAAGTCTCCGCTTGTGATGTTTGGAAAATGGTTCCCACCTCCTTCTCACCTGCATGCCATCCCTTTTTTTTTTCCAGCACAGTCGGGAAATAAAGTGACAGAAACAGCTGGAAATAGAACATGGGTGCTATGCTCAGTTTCCCCTTCGCTTCGTTTTTATGTTTCTTTCCCTCTTTTTTCTGATCTGTTGATCAAGATAATAACGAAGGGGAGTGCTTCCAGAAACCTAATTCCACTTCTTATAGAACATAGAATAATAGAGTTGAGAGGGACCTTATTAATTTATTTAAGAAAATTTAGATGGCTGCCCGCTCTGACTCCGTGAGGCTTACAAAATAAAAATAAAATAAAATAATAAAATAATAAAATAAAATTAGAACCCAATATACAATAATAAAATAGCAATATAGCACTTCATAGGGCTGTACAGCCCTTTCTAAGCAATTTACGGAGGCAGCCTATTGCCCCCAACAATCTGGGTCCTCATTTAACCATCGCCAGAAGGATGGAAGGCTGAGTCAACCTTGAGCCGGTCAGACTTGAACTTCTGGCAGTGAGCAGTGAGTTAGCCTGCAATGCTGCATTCTAAGCACAAAAACAATAACTCCCCCTCAATCAGTCAAATAAGCCACTTGATGGCTTCCATCCCACTCTGAGTTCCCCAGGCCTGTTGGCAAAACCAGGTCTTCAGAGTCTTGCGAAAGACTGTCAAAGTGGGTGACCAATTTAATCTCTGCGGGATGATGTTCCAGAGGGAGGGAGCTACCACAGAGAAGGCTCTTCTTTGGGGTTCTGCCAGATGCACCTCCTCAGGATAGGGGATACATAACATTCCCTGCCTCCCTGCTCTGGTAGGTCAGGTGGATGTAACCGGGAACAGACTGTCCATCAGATAACCTGGTCCCAAACCATGTAGGGCTTTAAAGGGTTCAACCAGCACCTTGAATTGTACCCAAAAGCAAATTAGAGGTCCTTGGAGGTCTTCTAGTCCAGTCCCATGCTCATGATTTGGGAATTTTAGGATCTAGGGAAAAATGCAGTAGGTTCTGGACGGTGGACTTGCAAAGAGGAGCACTGTGGAATATGGGATTTGTAGTGCCCAAGCATTTGGATTGGTTGCTGCCTCTTAGTATAAACCAGGGGTAGTCAACCTTGGCTCTTTTATGACTCGTGGACTTCAACTCCCAGAATTCCTGAGCCAGCTGGCTCAGGAATTCTGGGAATTGAAGTCCACGAGTCATAAAAGAGCCAAGGTTGACTACCCCAGGTATAAACCAATTTCACACACTGATTAGACTGGGCAAGGTTTCAAAAATAGGGCTGTCGGTTTGCTTTCATTATGAATCATGTCAGCAATATCATGCCTTTGTTTTGATATTCACCACGAAGCAATATACTTTGGTATATTCATTTTGCACATTTTTCCCCCTAGCTTGGTGCTTTTTTCCTCTTCTGTCTTTTCATTGCTGGAGCCCGATATATGCTGATGCTAATATTAAAGAAAAGGGTGCACAACAGTAAGTGGAATAAGGAAAAAAAAATACCCACAAACATCCACTGTATTTACTTTGAAAAATATGTATTTTGGGGGTGCGTATACACAAGAACAGAAACTGGCTGAAGCTGAATTGGGAGCCACAAACAATCTGAGAAACTTGAAATTAACATACTTTGCCCGTCCTTTCTGACACCCGTTCATTACATATTGCAAATATTTTGTGATATACAAAAAATAAACCAAATGGATTTTGTTCAAGCTGGTTATTGATTTGTTGTTATCACAGTTGTAGAACTGAGACATGTCACTTAGGCTAAGTCATAGCTTCAATTCAGAATGCTGGCTGCGGAATTCTGGGAGTTGAAGTCCCTATATCTTAAAGTTGTTATTGTTGAAAAACACTGCCTTATTTGAACACATCCAGCAAGTGGGACCTCATCACCTCCTTTAGAAATTCATTCCACAATTGAACACACACACACACACCCTTAATGTTCTGTTATGCAAAGAGTTATTTGTTTGCTGTTGTTGTTCAGACTGCACAAATACCATCAGCAAACTCTAGCCTGATTAAATATCATGGAACAATGAATTATGAATGTCAATTAATGGATCCTAAAGATCTGTCTGATCCTCTAGCAATACAATTTGCATGAAGGAGGCCAGTATTTCTTTGGGAATAAGTACTCTGAATTCAGGGGGATTTATCCAAGACAAATGTGCGGGGTTTGCCAAATCATTCTGTGTATGCTACATCTGCAAATGCCCGCCCACTTAGTGGCGGCCCTGGGCGCTTGCCGTATTTTGAAACCTGAAGGGCAAGTTCCCACTCAAGTCAAAAAGAAACCTTAAATAGATTTTGCATTAATTTTGAATTCAGGCTTGGCCTGCCAACTGTTCTAAGATTAGGTCTGTCCTCCCTCAAATCAGTCAAGGGTGCCAAATTTATTTTCTTTTCCTTCAGTAGAGTGCAAAGGAGAGGAAAAAGAAAGGCTGTGTCTGGAAGTAAGCTGATGGAAGGGACGGACACAAGATGTCCCTTCCTTCCTTCCTTCCTTCCTTCCTTCCTTCCCTCCCTCCCTCCCTCCCTCCTTTCTTCCCATTCCTCCCTCCCTCCCTTCCTATTCTTTCCTTCCTTCCTTCCTTCCTTCCCTCCCTCCCTCGCTCCTTTCTTCCCATTCCTCCCTCCCTCCCTTCCTATTCTTTCTTTCCTTCCTTCCTTCCTTCCTTCCTTCCTTCCTTCCTTCCTATTCCTTCCCTCCTTCCCTATTCCTTCCTTCCCTATTCCTTCCTTCCTATTCCTTCCTTCTTTCTTTCCTACCTTCCTTCCTTCCCTCCTCCCCTCCACCTCCCCTTCCTTTCTTCCTATTCCTCCCTTCCTCCCCCTTCCTTTCTTCCTTTTCCTCCCTCCCTCCCTTCCTTCCTTCCTATTCCTTCCTTCCTTCCTCCCTCCCTCCCTCCCTTCCCTCCTTCTTTCTTCCCATTCCTCCCTCCCTCCCTCCCTTCCTTCCTTCCTATTCCTTCCTTCCTTCCTCCCTCCCTCCCTCCCTCCCTTCCCTCCTTCTTTCTTCCCATTCCTCCCTCCCTCCCTCCCTCCCTCCCTTCCTTCCTATCTTTCTTTCCTTCCTTCCTTCCCTCCTTTCCTCCCTCTCCCCTTCCTTTCTTCCTATCCTCCCCCTTCCTTTCTCCCTCCATCCTTCCCTCCCTCCCTCCTTCCTTCCTTCCTTCCTTCCTTCCTTCCTTCCTTCCTTCCTTCCTTCCTTCCTTCCTTCCTTCCTTCCTTCCTAGTATTTTAGAATTCGCTGCCATCTTCTCCTAAAACTAAATGTTTCATTCAGGGCTTATTAAAGAACTATTTCTCTACATAAAGGGTAATTAAGCTGTAGAAGATGCTGACATCCCTTGAGATGGTTATTGATTTAAATGACTTTTAAAGGGGCCTGAAGTCATGGAAGATCACTCTTAGCAATAGCTAGTCGTCCTGATAGCTGTTTTCTATCCCTGGAATCACAGTCGGCATACAGGTAAGTCCTCAACTTAACAACAGTTCATTTAGATACTGTTTGAAGTTACAACGACGCTGAAAAAAGTGACTTACGATCACTTTTCATACTTACAACCTTTGTAGCATCCCTCTGGTCACGTGATCAAAATTCAGATACTTGGCAACTGACTCATATTTATGACAGTTGCAGGGTTGCAGGGGCATGTGATCACCTGGCAAGCAAAGTCAATGGGGAAGCCAAATTCATTTAACAACCTTGCTATTAGAGATGGAGATGGTTACCAGCATCAAATTCCTGGTTTTGCAGTTAACGAGTAGGCTGGCTTGGTCGCTCAACAGTGAGACACTGGTGAAGCGGGCACAGCAGCGCCTGCATTTTCTGTGTTGCATGAGAAAAGCATATCTTCTTTCCCCTGTCCTTACCACTTTCTACAGGGGGATGATTGAGAACATCCAGATTCAGCCACATTCATTCCATACAGCATTAACCTTGTGAACTCTCAAGCTTCCTCCTTTCGTTATGTATTCAAGATGGACAGTGATTAATATTTATATGTTACTTATATATAAGGGTGTGGGTCTATACATATGTTGTATGCTTTTAAATGTGTGTTATGTATGTGTACACTTTGAGAGGAAGCAATTAAATTTCATTTTTAATGTGTGCCATTGTGCCCACAGGAAAAAAATCTGTCTGTCTGTCTGCCTGTCTATCTATCTATCTATCTATCTATCTATCATCTATCTATCTATCTATCTATCTATCTATCTATCTATCTATCTATCTATCTCCTATCCATCTTTCTATTGTCTGTCTGTCTGTCTGTCTATCTATCTATCTATCTATCTATCTATCTATCTATCTATCTATCTATCTATCATCTCTCTCCTATCCATCTTTCTATTGTCTGTCTGTCTGTCTGTCTATCTAGCTAGCTATCTAGCTATCTAGCTAGCTAGCTAGCTATCATCTCTCTCCTATCCATCTTTCTATTGTCTGTCTGTCTGTCTGTCTGTCTGTCTATCTATCTATCTATCTATCTATCTATCTATCTATCTATCTATCTATCTATCTACAACTGCAGTGAACAGCTGTGGCAAGAAGGGTAAAATGGGGCAAAGCTCACTTAACAAATGTTTCGCTTAGCAACAGAAATTTTGGGCTTGATTATGGTCGTAAGTCGAGGACTGCTTGTAATTGGCAACATCCTCCTCCTACATCTGTGAGCTTCCTGAAACCAACTAACTGGCTGCTGTGTGACACAGAATGCTAGCTAGGTTGGCCATTGATCTGATCCACCGGGAAACTATCTGACATCGCCACAGTTTTGTATTGCATGGAACTGCCTGGTCTTTCTACTTATTATTTCACACGTTGTGATATGTGGGATTAAACACAAAAGTGAGCAACCACTGTGAAAGAAGTCCTGTGAAGTGGTTTGGTCACGTGGAGAGAATGAACAGAGGATCGAACTGCAAAAGAAGGAGGAGTGATTTGGCTGAAAGGACGGAGAAGGTTGAGGATGTGCTGGTAAGAAGGAGTTGAGTTGATCCGGAGGAAGAGGTGAGTAATTTAAAGAATAGTTGTAGATAGGCACCTTGGAAAAAAGTTGGAAGGATAGGGAGATAGACTGAATAGTGTTGGTGCAAACTGGCTTTAATTATGTCAATTTTTTTGCTTAGTATTTCCTACTCCTTTTTGTACCTTGCAGTAGGAGAAAGAAAAGGGGTAGTAGGCATGAATGAAACACACCAGTGCTTGCCTTACTTACCTGATAAGATCCTCCTGAATTTGTTTTGATTAAAAACGAGAAGAACTAAGACATTCCATGTTCTACTTTGGCTGTACTGTGGTCCAAACCTGAATTTTTGAAAGACTTCCGAAAGCCACATTCAAGGCTTCAGGCTTCGGGTTAAGGTTAGTTCTGCACCCCGATTTAACATGTGTGATTTAGGACATCAGAGTAATGTGACAAATTGCACCGAAGGCAGGACAAGAAGCAACGGATGGAAACTACTCAAAGAGAGATCCAGCCTAGAACTAAGGAGAAATTTCCTGACAGGACAATTAAATCAATGGAACAACTTGCCTCCAGAAGCTGTATGTGCTCCATCACTGGAGGACTTTAAGAAGAGATTGGACAACCATTTGTCTGGAATGGTATAGGACAGTGTTTCCCAAACTTGACAATTTTAAGGCATTAGGACTTCAACTCCCAGAATTCCACAGCCAGCAACGCTGGCTGTGGAATTCTGGGAGTTGAAGTCCACATGCCTTAAAATTGTCAAGTTTGGGAAACACTGGTGTAGGATTTCTTGCCTGAGCAGTGGGTTGGATAAGAACTCTGTTATTGTGTCCTGTTGCTTTTGCCTTTTTGAAAAGAACTGGGGACAAACTCTTCTCCAGATCTGTAAGTAGCTGGAGATAAATTGCTAGAATTTACACTCCTTCCCTTTGGTCCTAGAGAGCAAAGATAATTATCATCAATCATCACCATCCAGCTTGAGAGCAAAACTAATCACCATCCAATTTATACTTTCTCCCTTCTTCTATGTTAATCACAAAACTGAAGGGAAGTGGGGCTGGCAGTTACGACAAGCAGTCTCTCATCTAGAACAGTGGTTCTCAACCTTTTTAATGCCGTGACCCCCAACCGGTCGTAAGTCGAGGACTACTCAACCGGTCGTAAGTTGAGGACTACTCAACTGGTGCAGCACCGTTTGCAGAATGGGACTTTTGGTGGGCTCAGCAGGGCAGAGACAGCCTGGACAATTCCTATTGGCTTTTGAAAGCCAATAGAATTAGACTCTATTCAAGAGAGTCTTATTCTATTGGCTTTCAAAAGCCAATAGAATAAAAGGGAGTAGCACAGCTAAGGAAAAGGGGGGAAAAATGGTGGACTGCGTTGTTTGGCGACCCCCGTGAAATGGTCGTTCGACCCCAAATGGAGTCCCGACCCACAGGTTGAGAACCACTGATCTAGAAGAACATTATGCCTTACAAAGGGATTCTCCCCCACCCCCCCACCCCGTGTATATTTCATATGGACAAAGTCTTTCTCCAGAAGTCTTCCTTTCTTGATTCCATTTTCTGAGACAAAGCCTTGTCTCTCCCAACACTACCTTTATACCAAGTGCTATTTTGGAAGCTTCTCTTAATTCTTTGCTGCAACTTTGCAGTTGTTTAATGGGAACCCAAAAGCATACAGTATGGGAAATGTGTATGCAACATGACATTGCATTCTTCTTGGTGTTTTGCCAACAGCTCAGTTCTGCTGTTTTACCATAACAGGTGAATGAAGGAAGGCTGTTCCAAGGACAGCCTCCCCTCCCACTGTGGTATCAAAACAATGCCCGTTGAGTTATCACTCTAAAAACAGCATAGGTCATAGTGTCATGTTAATGTAGCAACTTATAAGGCCAAGTGATTAGGGGAAAAAAAAATCTTTTTAAAGCTCCCAACTGTAAAAGCCATTTTGCTTGGAAGGTTTTTTTTTTTGTTGTTGCTGATTGCACAGGGGACCAAAAAAAAAAAAAAAAAAAAACCTTTCCCACCCCAAAGCCTGTCTCTTGGGTATTTATTTGTGTTTCAACTCAAACTGCCAAGAGCAGAAATATACTGGGAACAAATCCTTGTGCCTGAGAGTTATTTTTTCCCCCCAAAATGATGTAGTGCTATTAGGATGTCTACCATTCAGTTTTGGTGAGAAATGGAACATTGTCACTTTGGCTAGACAAAAGTTTCATCTTAGGAAAAAGAAGAATTTTGCGGACAGGCACAAAGTTACTGCTCTGAAGTCTTAAAGAAGACATGAAGAGAAGGTGGGAGGTAGAGGAGAGGTAACTGAGGCAAGGAGAAGCTGTTGCATTCTGGGTCTGAAGTGGTAAGAGATAATCCAGCTAAGAGTTGGAATGGATAAGATAAGATAAGATAAGATAAGATAAGATAACCTTTATTGTCATTTTTTTACTGTGGGCATGATGGCACACATCAAAAATGAAATTTAGTTGCCCATTCTCAAAGTGAAACACATACATGACACATACCCAAACATACTATGAACAACATATGTATAGAACCACACCCCCTACATATATATAGTAAATAAATATTAAATACTGTCCATCTTGAATATATAACGGAAGGAGGAAGCTAAGTTCGCAAGGTTAATGCTGTATGGAATGAAACTCTGGCTGAATCTGGATGTTCTGCTTCAGATACCACGAAGCCCCCTCTTCCCAGAAGGTAACAAGGAAAACAGGTCGTGAAGAGGATGTGTCGTGTCCCAGACAATCTTATGGACCCTGCTCAAGCAACGCTTCTGTGCTATGTCCTGGATGGGAGGGAGGGAACTGCCAAGGATCTTTTCGGCCATTCTCACCACTCTTTGCACTGCCTTCCTGTCTGAAGCAGGGATGCCTCCATACCAGACTGTGATGCTGTATGACAGGATGCTCTCGATCGTCCCCCTGTAGAAAGTGGTCAGGACAGGGGAAGGAAGATGTGCTTTTCTCATGCGGCGCAGAAAATGCAGGCCCTGCTGTGCCCGCTTCACCAGTTTCTCACTGTTGAGCAACCAAGTCAGCCTACCTGTTAGCTGCACACCCAGGAATTTGATGCTGGTAACCATCTCCACAGGTGAATCATTTATACACAGAGAAGTGTGGCTGTGCCTGCCACACAGGTTGAGAAATAAAATAGGAGGGAAGTTAATATCAATCATGGTATCTTTTTTGGACTTCCTTTAGGAAGTGGATGTGAAAGGCTTAGTATTATGGTTTTTCTCCTCTTTTCCCCACAGTCTCTTCCTGCCTGAGCAGGGGGTTGGATTAGATGACCTCCAAGGTCCCTTCCAACTTTATTATTATGGTTATTGTTGTTGTTATTGTTATTATTATTATTTGGAACAGGTTGTATAGGAGAAGTTGAACTCCCAAACCCTGTTTTGGAGGAGAAGCAAATTCATGGGTTCAATTTCTGTTATTAAGCGAGACAGTTGTTAAGTGAATTTTCCCCGATTTTACGAACTTTCTTGCCATGCTTGTTAAGTGAATCACTGCAGTTGTTAAGTTAGAAATATGGTTATTAAATGAATCTGGCTTCTCTTTGGACTTTGAAAGTCGCAAATGATGATTCCCATGACCCAGGGTCACTGCAACCGTCACAAATAACAGCCAGTCGCCATGCAGCTGAATTTTGATCACGTGACCACGGGGAGGCTGCAATGGTCGTAAGTGTTAAAAATAGTTGAGGGTCACTTGTTTTTTCAGTGCCGTTGTAACTTCAAATGGTCACTAAATGAACTATTGTAAGTTGAGGACTACCACTACACTAGGGAATGAGATGTACACTGAAAATATTCAGTTGTACATCTCATTCCTTAGCGCAGGCAACCTTGGCTCTTTTATGACTCGTGAACTTCAACTCCCAGAATTCCTGAGCCAGCATGGCTCAGCATGGAAACCTCTCCCTTTCCCCTCAGCATGGCTGGTTCAGGAATTCTGGGAGTTGAAGTCCACGAGTCATAAAAGAGCCAAGGTTACCTATCTCTGGCCTAGGCCTAGGCCGCTTTATGACTCGTGAACTTCAACTCCCAGAATTCCTGAGCCAGGATGGCTCAGCATGGAAACCTCTCCCTTTCCCCTCAGCATGGCTGGCTCAGGAATTCTGGGAGTTGAAGTCCACGAGTCGTAAAAGAGCCAAGATTGCCTACCCCTGCGCCTAGCCAGCTGAGTGATGTTCATGCATGGTCCCAGTTTTTCATGAATCAGGATGGGAAGGAAGAGGATCAGGGCTCAACCTTAGGACTGGTTTGTTGGTGGTCATTCCATTGCTGGGGTCCTCCCCCCCCCATCTTGCATTGGGTGACGTTCCCTAATTGATTTTTTTGTCTTGTTTGCAATAATCCTGAATCAAGCCTGTGCTATTTCTGCTGTTAGCTAGTCAGTGAATGTGGTGTTCTGTTTTGGGAAAATTGGAGATATTAAGTTATATCTGCTTGAAATATCTAAAGGGGTCTATCAGTACTTTCTTTCTGACCCAGCAACATTCAGAGGCACAGACATAAAAAGACTTCCAAACACATCCCTTCACATTGCTATTTTTTTCCCCGCCTATGATGCTTTGAGAGTGTCACATCAGTCCATGAAAGAAGACAAGTGTGGTAGAAATACAGAGGACTCCATTCCTCGTGTGAGGAAACAGTGCTTGCCATTTGAAGGTGTTTGCTACAGCAGCCTTTTTTGCATCCAGCAGTTGAATATTCATTTTAAAAAAAGGATCTGCTAGAGTGTATCACCAGCAACATGGCTGCAATATTACTTATGCTGCAGTTCCACACCCCTCAATTGAGGTGGAATGACAGGTTATTTTCCATTTTGTAGGGCAAGTCCTATATTGAACAAGTCTAGTATTTGCTAAATATTTGTGCTAATATTTGATTCAGAGGTTTGATTCTTAGAATCATAGAAGATACGAGATTATCTATCTATCTATCTATCTATCTATCTATCTATCTATCTATCTATCTATCCATCCATCTATCTAGATATCTATCTATCTAGATATCTATTTAGATATAAAGAGATAGAGATAGTGAGAATGGAATGGAATGGAAAAGAATAGAATAGAATACCTTTATTTGGCCAAGTGCGAATAGATACATAGGAAATTTGTGTCTGGTCAGAAACTCTCAATGTACATGCAAAGCAACAATTGCTACAATAATCAAATGCCCTGTGCACATCTCAGGAAAGCAAAAATTGCAAATTAAAATAATTTCATTTGGAAACCTTATATCAGTTCAATTCAATTTTGATTTGACTATCTGAATTATTGATTTTAATGAGAGCTGTTTGATCTGAGAAGCCTTATCGTGTCATGTTTTTATATATGTGTGTATGTTTGTGTACACATAAATATCCGTACATACACACCTATATACCTACCAGAAATGTTCTGATATAATGATGCTTAACAAGAATAAGAATTATTTTCCAGAAAGAAAATATTCAGAACGGCTTTTTTTAAGATCTCACTGCATTACTTGGGAGTAAGCTCCAGTGAACTTTTGTATATGCATGTATTGAAATTGCACTATATATAATGATTTTCTGGATCCTTGAATACCACCTTAAACAACTTAATGCAGTGACAATACAATCATATACAAGAACAGAAATTGATTAATCCATGAACCATCATATGAATAAAGGAAACGCCCAAAAGAGTAAAACCCAGAATTTTTTTTAAAAAATACTTTTTAACATAATCTTTTTCCAAAATGAAAAAAAAGCCTCCAGCACTTTCAAGATACCGTAATACAAAAAAGCTAGTTCTCTGTATTCTCTTCTGAATCACAAATAGCTATCAAAAATAAACATACAGTTCCAAGTTCCTCTGAAATGCATTATTCAAAGAAATAAAAAAGTTAATAAAAACAGAAAGGAAAATATTGAGCAGCAAAAGGTGTGACTGCACACCGGCAGATGTAAAGGTATTTATTTATTCATAAAACATTTGTACTGATTTTTGGCTATAAAAAAAAGTATCCCTGGGGTTTAGCCTGATACACTACAGGGTGGGATGAGGAGGGAGGATGAAGAAAGTTAAACATAAGAGTCACAGCCATATCATGAGTAAACATATTTGAAGATCTACCAGAACAGATATCTCTTAATAACCTGCTTAAACATAGCCAAAGAAGATATTAGATCAACCTTGGCCTCACTTGAAGATCTGTGACTGGCTGGGGAATTCTGGGAGGTGCATCTTCCAAGTGGCCAAGGCTGTGAAACTCTGGATTAGAGTCATTGACATTGAAGTTAGGGGGCTCAATGGCTAAATGGTTAAAGATGCTGAGCTGTCAGCTGGAAAGCTGACAGGTCAGGTTTGAGATCCGAGCACTGCACGATGGAGTGAGCTCCCATTAACTGCTCCAGCTCCTGATAACCAAGCAGTTCGAAAGCATGCAAATGCTAGTAGATAAATAGGTCCAACTTCGGTGGGAAGGTAAGAGCATTCTTCTTTTTTTAAAAAAAAATATATATTTTTTATTTTTCCAAACTCTCCCCCATACATATACCGTGATATTTATCAGATGTTAACATACATTCTTTTTACATTCATATATAAGATACTTTTGATAAAATGAAATAAATACATACACATGACTTCTGGTGTTGCTCGCCCATTTCCTTTCACTGTATCCACTTTCCTTCTTCTCTACCTTCTTTCTCCCTTTCTTCTCTTCCCTACTTCCCCCTTCTTCCTCTCCTCTTTCCTTCACCACTTCTCCCCACTTCTCTTCTCCTCTAACCTTCCTACTTCCTTCTCCCCTCCTTTACTCTTTTCTCTCTCCTCTCCTTTCTTCCCTCTCATCCGTCTTCAGATACAATTCAGGGGTAATGTCCGAGCAACTCCTCTCTCCAAATTTCCCTATCTGTATTATATACAATAGGATTAATTTTCTCTTACATTAATACTTCTATTTATCTAACCTTCTCAGTATATACTTTTATAAATATTTATACAACCTCCAGTTATTCAATACTGTGTCGCTTGGGTCTCCTCCCTTATCTGCTCCTTCTTCCATCTAAATTGATGTTAACTATCTTTTAACCATATTCTCTTTCCAGCCAATCATAAAAAGTTCCCCAGATTTCATAGTACTCTGACTCTGTCTTATCTTTAATTGTCATTAGTCTGTGCGTCTTAATGAATAGTCAGGTTGGCCAGATGACCACGGAAGCATCTTCGGACAAAGCTGGTTCCCTTGACTAAGAAATGGAGATGACCCCCTAGTGCAGGGGTAGGCAATCTTGGCTCTTTTATGACTCGTGGACTTCAACCCCCAGAATTCCTGAGCCAGCATGGCTCAGCTTGGAAACCTCTCCCTTTCCCCTCAGCATGGCTGGCTCAGGAATTCTGGGAGTTGAAGTCAGGTTGGCCAGATGACCACGGAAGCATCTTCGGACAAAGCTGGTTCCCTTGACTAAGAAATGGAGATGACCCCCTAGTGCAGGGGTAGGCAATCTTGGCTCTTTTATGACTCGTGGACTTCAACCCCCAGAATTCCTGAGCCAGCATGGCTCAGCTTGGAAACCTCTCCCTTTCCCCTCAGCATGGCTGGCTCAGGAATTCTGGGAGTTGAAGTCCATGAGTCATAAAAGAGCAAAAGTTGCCTACCACTGCCCCAGTGTAAGACACAACTGAACAGGGGAAACATTTACATTGAGATTATTTAATGTCTACCACTAATAAGGCCCTGTCATGCATGTTTAACAGTTGCACTTTCCTTGGTGTTGAAATACAGATCAAGTAATTAGAAGAATTAGATGTGATTATCCGTTTCATGCAAGAAACTGTGGTTATTCAAATAATTCTAATCTGGAGTCATTTAAGACTTTTGAAATATTAGGTAGCATGTTAATTTATGCTGGCTCAGTCATTAGAACTCCTTAATTTGGTGTACATAAAGTGGAAAAGTATAATGCAGTTTGTTGAATAAATCATGGATTGGTAAATCAAGTCTTAGGAAGATGTATGACCCAAATAATCAGTGTTAAATACATCGGTGGCTGTTAGAAGGCACTCTATTGTCACTATGTGATCACACAAATGACACCGACTATATAATTTGTTGTCACAGATTACAGAATTCATGTCATTTGCATTATGACATTATGTGACTTCCCCCCCCCCTTCAAATATCCAAGGCTGATATTTAGAATCTTTAATTTCTAAAATAATATAATGTAATAAATACTTTAAAAACCCAAATCATCATAAATATACTCTTATTTTAAATTAAAGTTGAAATACTTGGTAAAATATATAGGAATTACAAGAGATAAAAACATCACCATTGGAAAAACTTTGCCTTACATTTTTATCAACTCTGAAGGATGTTGCACCTGTAGATCAGCCAAGAGTTATTTGTTTTAGTGAATTGCCAACTAAATTCTCTGCCCTAAGCAATAACCTCACTTCTCATATTTCCCCTCTGTTCTGTGATGCAACTTGTAGCAATGAAAAATATGACCCAAATGTTGGGTTTGTATAACATGGTCAGTATTAAATCATTGTTGAGTTGCCTGTGATATCATGTACTGCACAATAAGCAACCTAGAACTAAGGAGACATTTCCTGACAGTTGGAACAATTAATCAGTGGAACGACTTCCCTCCAGAAGTAGTGGGTGCTCCATCACTGGAGGCTTTAAAGAAGAGACTGGACAGCCATTTGTCTGAAATGGTATAGGGTTTCCTGCCTGAGCAGGGGGTTGGACTAGATGACCTCCAAGGTCCTTCCCAACTCTGTTATTCTGTTAACCCCAATACATGCATGATGCAAAGTCTGAATATGAGTCGGTTCAGGAACTAGGTGAAGGGTATAGGTTGGGGTAGGCAACCTTGGCTCTTTTATGACTCATGGACTTCAACTCCCAGAATTCCTGAGCCAGCATGGAGATCCCATACCATTACAGACAAATGGCTGTCCAGTCTCTTCTTAAAAACCTCCAGTGATGGAGCATCCACAATTTCTGGAGGTAAACCATCCCACTGTTTAATTGTTCTAACTGTCAGGAAATTTCTCCTTAGTTCTAGGAGAAACGAGGGTCCTCTTGGACAAAGCTTTTTTCTCACTTCTTTGCAAAAGCAAGTTGACAGCTGTCCATCCATCTTGGAGAGGTTGAGAATCCAAGGTGTGGAAACAACAAGTGTGGGGTTAGATTAAGGTGGCCACCTTTTTTACAATGAAAAAGAGGACACAAATAAATTGAAGAAAAAAATATCGTAAATAAAAGAAACATTTTATTCATTGCAACAATAATACAGACAACTTGCATGTGCAAAGTTTGCCAGCCGGGTGTTTTGGCGCGCTCAGCAGCAACTCCTATTGGCTTTCGAAAGTCAATAATGGGAGCAGCACAGTTCATGCAAAAGTTGAAAACAAAAAGCATCAAAAAAAGGTGCCGGAACGCCATTCTGAGCGTTCTATGAGGAAAAAAAAAGCCCTGCAGATTAGTCTTCAAATATCGAAAAGGAGGACATGAAGGAGGACACTTTTTGAGGGAGGACAGAACTTACCAAAAAAAGGACTGTCCTCCCTAAAGGAGGACGGTTGGTCACCTAAGTTAGATTACCCTGTTCAGGCCTGGAATTATCTAGTAATTTGTTTTGTTTTGATTCTTTGCTTGAGGGAGTAAACTGCCTCTGATTTACAGTCATGATCTTCGGAGTGGGTGGTTATAAAACCTGTGTGACCCATTTTGGCTGGAAATTGGGAGGTATTGTAGTCCAAATGCATCTACAGATTGGGGAAGATTTGCAAAGTTGCCTGGATTTCTTGAGCACGTAAAGAGCCCCAGAGACTGTTCTTTTATTGTTGTGAATGCCATTCCCTCCCATATTGCAGAATGAAAGGCCCAGGAGTAGATGTAACTACCAGGAGCAAAAAATATGTAGCATTCTGGAGTTAAGTGTGTTAAACTCTGCGGCCTATTTCCTTGTCACAAAGTGTTTTGTACTAAAGGGTGAGTCGAAATGGGGAAGGAGGGGATCAGACGGAGGGGGTGGGGGGGGTGGAAAGGGAAATCTGAAAAACATCACCGCTTCCCTCCCTGCAAGAGAGTTAGAGCTTCTTGCTAATGCTGAAAGGTCACTGTAGGCCCTAAGGTAGTGACACGGCTCCTTCAGTTGGACCCTCGGTGTAAACTGTTTTCAACACTTGCCATGACAAACAAATGACCTTTAGTAACTCGCCTAGAAGATAAATTGTAGATTAACATGATAAATATACTTTATCAGTATCATGCCTCCTACTTTAATTTGTAATTACATTTTCTTTCTATCTTTCTGTTTTTCTGTCCCCCCTCTCTCTGTCTTCCTCTTTCTTCCTCTGTCTTTCTTCCTGTGTATGTGTGTGTGTGTGTGTGTGTGTGTTTCTCCCTCTGACTGTCTTTGTCTGTCTGTCTTTCTGTTTCTGTCTTCTCTCCGTCTGTTTGTCTCTGTGTGTCTTTCTCTGTATCTCTGTCTTCCTCTTTCTGTCTTTCTCTTTCTGTCTCTCTCTGTCTTTCTCTCATTCTGTCCGTCTATCTCTCTGTCTTTTTGTCTGTCTTTTTTTCATTCTGTCTCTCTATTTCTCTCTCTCTCTTTGTCTTTCTCTCTCTCTCTGTCTTCCTCTGTCCTTCTTCTTCTTCTTCTTCTTCTTCTTCTTCTTCTTCTTCTTCTTCTTCTTCTTCTTCTTCTTCTTCTTCTTCTTCTTCTTCTTCTTCTTCTTCTTCTTTTTCTCTCTCTCTCTCTCTCTCTCTCTGTTTCTCCATCTGTCTGTTTGTCTTTTTTCTCTCTTTCTGTCTTCTCTCCGTCTGTTTGTATCTGTGTCTTTCTCTGTCTGCCTCTTTCTATCTTTCTCTCTCTGTCTTTCTCTCATTCTGTCTATCTCTCTGTCTTTCTGTCTGTCTTTTTTTCATTCTGTCTCTCTCCCTCTATTTCTCTCTCAATTTCTCTCTCTCTTTGTCTGTCTATTTCTCTCTCTCTCTGTGTCTTCCTCTTTCTTCCTGTCTTTCTTCTCTCTCTCTCTCTCTCTTTCTCTCTCTCTCTCTCTCTCTCTCTGTGTGTGTGTGTGTTTCTCCCTCTCTCTCTGTTTGTCTTTCTTTCTCTCTTTCTGTCTTCTGTCCGTCTGTTTGTCTCTGTGTGTCTTTCTCTGTCTCTCTGTCTTTCTTTTTCTGTCTTTCTCTCTCTTTCTGTCTCTGTCTTTCTCTCATTCTGTCTCTCTCTCTCTTTTTTTTTTCCTCCCTGGAGATTAGCAAGGCTTGGTGATCATTACCAAGCACCGAGTTGATTATCTTGCATTTCAGGGAGACAATGTGCTTTGTTCGTGTCTGCTAGGTAAACTGTGGGAGAGAGCAAATAAAACATGAGAGTTGATAAGATGTTAACAGGGCTGATCGGCTCTTTGCAACAAAAATACAAGGAAAGCTATTAAATGATGTATTTCTAAGTGTCTCCCTTTCTCCTGGTTTCTTGACAGAGCAGAAGATTTAACACAAGCCATTTTGCTAGGAAAGAGTTGTCGGCTTAAGTGGTGTATTATTTTTTAAGGCATAACTGTTTTTTCCCCCCTATCATAGCTACTTCTACTAGAACAGTGGTTCTCAACCTTTTTATACGGTGACCCTGGACATAAGCAGGCGGCGCGCATGCGCGGCACCGCCCCCTGCGTGGCACGCATGCGCGGCGCCCCCCTGCGCGGCACGCATGTGTGGTGCCGCCACCATGTGCAGCACACATGCACAGTGCCACCCCCATGCGCCGCCCCCTGCGCGGCACGCATGCGCGGCACGCATGCGCGGCACCGCCCCCTGCGTCAGCTGACAAAAAAAATGGCGGATCGCGTTGTTTGGCGACCCCCGTGAAATGGTCGATCAACCCCAAATGGGGTCGCGACCCACAGGTTGAGAACCGCTGTACTAGAAAGACATTGGCAAAGAAAGAGAGAAACCCCACTCCCCTTTATACACAGGTATAGGAATTGGGTTCGAAAATAAGGTAGCTAGAGTGTAAAATCCAAGGTCAGCAATTTTACAGAATGAATGTTGAGTTCATGTAGTCACACCACATCTCCTGTCCTACTGGTAGACCAAAGGTGGGAAACCTCTGATCTTCTCATAGCTACTGCAGTACAACTTAATAAATCCAACTAAGCATGGCCAACACTGAAAGGACTTGGGTTCATTTCAACATCTCCAAAAGGTCTCCGTTTTCTTCCCGTATTCAGTAAATGATCCCGCTTGGGCAGCAGATTGGGTACCACGAACTTATAGCAAATTGTTATTTAATTTACTATTATGCTTTTATTGTCTGGAACGGAAAACGACATTTGTAGGATTCTTGGTGCAAGTTGCCAAAATGATTGGACTTAGCTTGGGTGGGGGGTACTCTGTATTTTAACAATGAGCGTAGCAGAGGCTAAGATCATTTTTGCTCTTCTCCTTGGAAACAGTGCAGGAGAGAGAGCTGAAGAGAGAGTTTAGTTGTATTTCTTTCATTGGAAATAATTCCGATTAGTATTGATCAGTTTACATCAGTGGTGGCGCACCTATGGCACAGGTGCCAGAGGCGGTACTCAGAGCCCTCTCTGTGGGCACGCGTGCCGTCGCCCCAGTCCTAGGCCTTCAGCTGGGTTTTATAAAACCTTTTCGCTTTAGGCCTCCGCCGCTGTTTGCAAAAAAAAAAAAAAAAGGTTCAATCAATCAATTTCAACCTTGCGGGGGAAAAAAAAAAGATCTTGCAAAGTTGGAATTGATTGATTGAACTTTTTAGTCCCACCCAATCTGCCGTTACCACCGCAGCCACGCCACCCAATGGGCCACACCCACCCAATGGCCACACCCACCCTGCACTGGACGATGCATAAGTGGGTTTTGGGTTGCAGTTTGGGCACTCGGTCTCTAAAAGGTTCGCCATCACCGGTTTACATGGTGGAATGTAGAATCATGATTAAGTGAACGGAAAGAGCTATGCCACTTACTGGTGAAAAGACAGAGGCTACTACAGGTAATTCTAAAGTTACAGCAGTTCATTTTAGTAAGTTACAACGGCACTGAAAAAAGGTGACTTTTGATGGTTTTTCACACTTACAACCGTCGCAGCAACCCCCATAGTCACCTGATCAAAATTCAGGAGTGTGGCAACAGACTCATATTTGTGACGGTTGCAGTGTTCCAGGGTCATGTGATCCCCTTTTGCGACTGTTTGACAAGCAGAGTCAATGGGGAAGCCAGGTTCACTTAACAACCCTGTTACTGACTTAACAACTCTTAAGACAAAGGATTAATAATAATAATAATAAAGTTGGAAGGGACCTTGGAGGTCATCTAGCCCAATGCCCTGTTCAGGCAGGAAATACTACACCATTTCAGACAAATGGCTGTCCAGTCTCTTCTTAAAAACTTCCAGTGTTGGAGCATTCACAGCTTCTGGAGGCAGGTTGTTCCACTGATTAACTGTTCTCACTGTCAGGAAGTTTCTCCTTAGTTCTAGGTTGCTTCTCTCCTTGATCAGTTTCCATCCATTGCTTCTTGTCCTGCCTTCAGGCGCTTTGGAGAATAGCTTGACTCCCTCTTCTTTTGGACAGTCCCTGAGATATTGGAACACTGCTATCATGTCACCCCCTGGTCCTTTTGTTCATTAGACTGCAGTGACTCATTAACAACTGTAGCAAGAAAGGTCGTAAAATGGGGCAAAACTCACTTAACAACTATCTCATCTAACAACAGAAATTTTGGGCTCACTTGTGGCCGTAAGTCAAGGACTACTTGTCGTTTATCTCTAGCCCTGGGGGTTCTACCTAGGACCCTTGGCCTGGCAGAGAGCAGAAGGGGAGAAACTACACACTACAGCCCATCCTGAACCTATGGTCACAATTGAGCCCCAAATCTCTTGTGTCTGAGTAGGGTGCTTGGCTACATGGCAGCATCCCAGATTTTCAAATAAACAACTGAAGCGGCCTGGTGGAACCACAAACACCTAATTCCCTTCCCTTGTTTTACGCCAGATGGGATGAAGAGCAATGGGATAGGCCAGGGCTAGGCAACTTTGGCTCTTTTATGACTGGTGGACTTCAACTCCCAGAATTCCTGAGCCAGCCATGCTGAGGGGAAAGGGAGAGGTTTCCATGCTGAGCCATGCTGGCTCAGGAATTCTGGGAGTTGAAGTCCACCAGTCATAAAGCGGCCTAGGCCTAGGCCAGAGGTAGGCAACCTTGGCTATTTTATGTCTCGTGGACTTCAACTCCCAGAATTCCTGAGTCAGCCATGCTGAGGGGAAAGGGAAAGGTTTCGAAGCTGAGCCATGCTGGCTGAGGAATTCTGGGAGTTGAAGTCCACGAGTCATAAAAGAGCCACGGTTGCCTACCCCTGGGATAGGGCTATTGATTAGGCAAGAACAGAGAATAAGGAGGCTGCAAAGTTGTGATTGCAAGGCACAATTTCTTTCTCCCAGATTTAACTTGACTAGGGGAAGAAGAGTTACTCATTTCCTTTGCTGATTAAAAAATGTAACAGACCTCCTGCTTAGCATTTTCCCCAAGTAAGATACATCATCTCTGCTTTACAAATTAGAAGAATCTAAGGAGTGGAAGGGAATTTCCCCAATTTGGTTTATTTTATTTTTAAAAAACTTTCTACTGCTATGGTGGCTGAGCCAGAAGCAGCTAGGGCAGGGGTCTTCAAACCTGGCCCTTTTATGACTTGTGGACTTCAACTCCCAGAATTCCTCAGCCAGGCACGCTGGCTGAGGAATTCTGGGAGTTGAAGTCCACAAGTCATAAAAGGGCCAAGTTTGAAGACCTCTGAGCTAGGGTGAGGCATTGGTTTTAGCTGAGGATCCAGTGTTCTAGAATCACAGAACAGTGATTCTCAACCTTGTTTGCTTGAAGATGTATGGACTTCAGCTCCCAGAATTCTGGGAGTTGAAGTCCATACATGTTCAAGTGCTTCAGATAATAGGCTCCATCTTGATGGGATTTGCCTGCAGGGAAAGAAGGAAGAAGAGATGCCAGAAAGAAATAGGGTTGGAGAAAAACTGGGAAGGCAAGAAGGAGCATCAACTACCCAGAGATTTTAATAAGCCAGTGAGAAATGGGGAACAGAGAGAATGAGCTGCATTTATTTGTGGTGTTGAGATTTGCGATTGCATTTTGAAGAGCTAAACGGTCATTTAATTCACAGTCGGACTAAAGGCCTGGAGACTAAAACATATGAAGAACGGCTGCAGGATTTGGGTTTGAATAGTCTAAAGAAAAGAAATAGGAGTGACATAGTAGCAGTATTCCAGTATTTGAGGGGCTGCCACAAAGAAGAAGCGTGTCAACTTATTCTAGAAAGCACCAGAGGGCAGGACAAGAAACAATGGATGGAAACTAATCAAGGAGAGAAGCAACCTGGAATTAAGGAGAAACTTCCTAACAGTGAGGACAAGTAACCAGTGGAACAGCTTGCCTTCAGAAATTCTGGGCGCCCCATCACTGAAGAAGAGACTGGATAGTCACTTATCTGAGATGGTATAGGTTCTCCTGCTTGAGCAGGGGGCTGGACTAGAAGTCCTTCAAGGTCTATTCTATTCTATTCTATTCTATTCTATTCTATTCTATTCTATTCTATTCTATTCTACTCTACTCTACTCTACTCTACTCTACTCTACTCTACTCTACTCTACTCTTCTATTCTATTCTATTCTATTCTATTCTACTCTACTCTACTCTACTCTACTCTACTCTACTCTACTCTACTCTACTCTACTCTACTCTACTCTTCTATTCTATTCTATTCTATTCTATTCTATTCTATTCTAAATAGAACTGCAGGTAAATAGCTTCAGTGAGATAAATGAACAAACCTCTTGGTCATGGTGTGTATTTCCCCATTTCTTCCACTGGTGGACAGGGCTATGAAGCATCTGGTTTCTCATTTCTGGCAGGCTCATAAAGCGCCAAACTAACATTGTGATACGTTGTGATGAATGCCTGGAAGCAAGTATGGGCAGCTGCTGAATCTATTTTGTATTGTTCTTGGAATTTCCGAAAGCCGTTATTGGTGTAGGAGATGACCAAGCTGAGTCCGAGGGAGGGGGTCAAATGCATCATCAGTCTTGAGTCCCTTTGCGCCCACAAGAGAGCTGAGTCCAGCCCTCTTTGAATTTCATTGGTCCTTATCTACTGCCAACTTGCTTTGACCGTTAGTAGTTCAGATTCTTGTAGAGAACGTTAACATACAATAAAGCTATATATTAGATAAGATAACCTTTATTGTCATTTTTGTTACTGTGGACACAACGGCACACATCAAAAATGAAATTTAGTTGCCTGCTCTCAAAGTGAAACACATACATGACACACACCTAAACATACTATGAACAACATGTGTACAGACCCACATTCCTACATATACGTAGCAAATAAACGTTAAATACTGTCCATCTTGAATATATAATGGAAGGAGGAAGCTTGAGAGTTCACAAGGTTAATGCTGTATGGAATGAAACTATGGATGAATCTGGATGTTCTGCTAAGGATACCACGAAGCCAGGCAGTTCATTTGAACTGCCAGGATTCCTGATTTCCCGCGCTTGATATTAGGTGAAATTTAGCAGCTTGGTTTTATTCCACTTAGTCAGTTATTTTAGTTATCTATACCCCAGATTTATTATTTTTATAGATAACTAAAGGTGAGCAACACACCTAATACTCCTTTCTCCTCCTATTTTCCCTACAATAAGAACTCTCTGAGGTCTGTTGGGTTGAGAGAAAATGGTGAGAGAGAATGACTGGCTTAGAGTCATGCAGCTGGCTTTCATGGCTGAGGAGAGACTAGAACTCACAGCCTTATGGTGATTGGTGCAAGGTCACCCAGCTGGCTTTCATGGCTAAGATGAGACTAGAACTCACAGCCTTCTGATGACTGGCCCAAGGTCACCCAGCCAACTTTCCTGCCACTAAATAATTTTCTTAACAATTGTTTTACCTACTTTGTTCTTCAGTGCCTCCCTACCGCCTAATAAGGACTCCGTTGGATACACTTGCATTTTATTTACAGGTTACTAAAGATTTGCTCATGCAAGAGGTTGAAAACTGGCTCCCGCATGAACTAAAAGCCCCAGTTGGCAGGAATAGTGTTCATTTTAACAGCTGATCCAGACAGCTGGGAAGCCCCATGCAAACAGTTCATCCGCTCGCCTCTTTGCCAGGATCTTGATTTTTGGGACAGAAGAGAAGTGAATTGTTAAAACATATGCAACCCTTTTTGATCATGGGTGAAAAACAGCAATTGAGAAGACCAACATATATTAACTAAAGTGAATCCGAAAACTCAAACGCCTGCAGATTTGGGGAGAATTGAAGTCACAGCTCCTGCCTGCTTCCATATTTTTCATGGAATGTGTCCTGCATAAAACTGTTGTGACTGCATCAAGCTGTCATCCTTGAGTACTGTAATTTGGACTAGGTCGCCAAGCAATTCTTTTCCGTAAGGAATGATGGCTGGATCATTTGAGGCCAAGCTCTGTCTTGGGAAGACCAACTGGCAGCATGATCTTGGGCACTGCTGACTCAACAGAAAGTCCAGGCCGTGTCCTTCTGCACTAGGATCAATATTTCTCTCAAAAGTCCTCCTGTGACATTGAAGTAGCACTTCCTACCACACTTCTAGTTCTTCTTCTGAAACAAGTTGCTTCAACTGCTCAGGTTGAAGAGTTAGTTCAGGTCTTAGAAGGAAATTATTAAGGGCTGGAATGTTGCATGGTCTATCACAGTGTTTCCCAAACTTGACAATTTTAAGGCATGTGGACTTCAACTCCCAGAATTCCACAGCCAGCAATGCTGGCTGTGGAATTCTGGGAGTTGAAGTCCACATGCCTTAAAATTGTCAAGTTTGGGAAACACTGGTCTATCAGAAAGAGAGTCCCCCATCTCTGCTCTTCCCCGTAGGGAGAAAAACTACTGGTGGACATAGAATGGATCTTTAGATCTTCTTCTTATGTTCTATTCAAGTGGTAATCCACCTGAATAGGAACAGATTGACGGTATGGAAAACACCTGAAACCACTGATGGACTAGTCTAAAGAAAAGAAGAAATAGAGGAGACATGATAGCAGTGTTCCAGTATCTGAGGGGCTGCCACAAGGCAGAAGGGGTCAGGTTGTTCACCAGAGCACCAGAGGGAAGGAGGAGAAACAATGGTTGGAAATTGATCAAGGAAAGAAGTAACCTGGAATTAAGGAAAAACTTCCTGACAGTGATGACAATCAACCAGTGGAACAGCTTTGCCTTCAGAAATCATGGGTGCTCCATCACTGGAGATTTTTAAGAAGAGACACTCACTTGTCAGAGTATAGGCTCTCCTGCTTGAGCGGGGGCTGGACTAGAAGACCTCCAAGGTCCCTTCCAGCTTCTATTCTATTCTATTCTATTCTATTCTATTCTATTCTATTCTATTCTATTCTATTCTATTCTATTGTTAATTCTATCAATGGTGTCAATAATTCTGTATATAAAAACTGAGCAGCTGGGGAACTGAACCTTACTTCTGTACTGTGAATGAAACAATCTGTTCCATCATACCTAATGGTGGAAACATTTGAAGTTGATTAAAGAGTTGGGAAAAGAACTAGATGGCCCACCCAATGCTATCTTCCAACCTATTGCCTACTTTTTGGTACTTGCCACCTAAAATAGCCTCTCATTCCATCAGATGCCAAGCTCTGGCTAAATATTGCTATCAAACCTTGATGGATACAGTCCTTTACAAACTTCATTCAGTGTTCAGAGTTTTACTGGGAATTTACAAAGCCAACCCAATAACTACATTATCAAGGAGATCCAACCTAGATCTCTCCTAGATCTCTCCTAATCAAGGAGAGAATACCCTAAAACTAAGGAGAAATTTGCTAACATGAGAATAATTAATCAGTGGAACAACTTTCTCCAGAAGTTGTGGGGGCTCCAAACACTAGAGTTTTTAAAGAAGAGATTGGACAACCATTTGTCTGAAATGGTATGGCATCTCCTGCCTGAGCAGGGGTTGGACTAGAAGACCTTCAAGGTCCCATCCAACTTTGTTATTCTGTTACTTATCTATCTCACACTGTACATAAATATGCAGCATATGTCTCTACTTATTTGTCTTTTGTGTCAAAGTTGTTCTAATTGGTGACTCAGAGATTTCTCTATGTGCCCTTCTTTTTCTTTTCTTTTTTAAAAAAGCCTTGCTATGCTGTTAAATATGCTAGTTTGACAGCTGGGTATTAAGGAACACGAGGTCAAGTTCTGCATTTTGGTTCATGGGCATGGCTGCCTTTGTCACTGGGGGATCTTTCTTATGCATATCCAAGACTTGGGACATCATCTGCGATTTTTCTTCTGCATATGCAAACTTTTTATTGCCAAAAGTTCTTTGCAAGTCCGTTAGAAATTCTAGCAGCAGATGGTATGGGACGGAGCAGGCTCAGGAATTGCTCAGTTTCCTTTGAATGCAGACAGCGCATTGATTTTATTTCATTGTACCTCCTTTACATTTTTTTTTCCTGAAAGGCATTCAGGGTTTAAAATTAGGGAACGCAGCCGATTGGTGCAGTTTTACTGGGAATATTATAAAGTTAGCTGAGAGTGAGGGCAATACTGATTAGGTAATATTACCCTTATTCAGAATAAGGGATCAGCTTTTTGGGTCACATCTGCAGGGCAATTATCCAACTGTAGTATTTTTCACAGCTGTTAAAAAGCAGATTTCCTCCAGTTCTGCCCAAAAAATTTCTACAGTCTGACATTTGTAAATTGACTTCTATGATCTTTAAAGTAAGGTAGGGATTACGCAAGTGTACAATTTGTTTCTACTCTTTCCTGTTTGTTAAGCCGTAATTCTTAACTGAAGTATTCCTGTCTTCTAGTGATTAAGTGCCTGTGCAAATAAATAAGACAGAGGCTTTAGTTAAGTACATTGCTGCTGCATATATTTTCTGACCGATGCTATTGATTTCCATATTATGAATCATCGTGGCTCAGGAATGATTCATCTGTACTTTTGATATGAAAATAAGTTATTCCGCAAAATGGAAGCCAGTGCACTTATTTTTTTTAAAAAACTCAGTTGTGTCATTTTGGCTTTATTTAACATAGAGTTGTCTTTGACTTTTAAAGGCATAATATAGGGGGGGAAAATGAGGAAAAAAGGAGGTGCAACAAATGATAGCTCTAAATCAGACATATCAAACACAAGGCCCGGGGGCCGGATGCGGCCCGCGAACTGGTTTCATGTGTCCCGTGAAGCCATCCTGGAAACAGTGAGGGAACGGCCCCCACTGCCTTGGCCCTGGCCCAGGCCGGCCAGGAGCCAATGTACAATTTTGTGGTGGCCATCTATGCTGAAATGCATTCAGTCTTATCTCCACAAGGCCGTCTGGAAACAGGGAGGAACCAGCCCCTGCCGCGTCGGCCCTGCCCCCTGGGTGCATGCTGAGGAGGTGTCACCCTTTGTGAGGAATGAAGAAATGCACCATCGCCTGGAAGTGGCCAGCAAATGGCCCTCGCCTACTTCACATATCCGGCTTGATCCCACCCCCTCTGCCAGAGACCCTCAGATTTGTCCCACTCCTGCCCAGGCCCCCACAGGCACCCTTGATGCGAATGATATAGAACTGGCCATGCCCACCCAGTAGGCCACACTCACTCCATCCACCTCCACCCAGTAGGCCGCCTCCCCCTGCCCCCCCGTCCCCCCCCAAGACAACTGCAATGCTGATGCGGCCCTCAATGAAATTGAGTTTGACATCCCTGCTCTAAATGATGTGAAAGAGAAAGCAGAAGCTTACAAATAGTCCTTGACTTAACAATAGTTTGTTTAGTGACAGTTCAAAATTACAACGGCACTGAAAAAGGTGATTGATTGTCTGTTTTTCAACCTTACAGACCGTTGCAGCGTCCCCAGGGTCATGTGATCAAAATTCAGATGCTTGGCAACTGACTCATATTTATGACGGTTGCAGTGTCCCGGGGTCATGGGATCCCCTTTTGCGTTCTTCTGACAAGCAAAGTGAGAACTGTGCTACTAACTTAACAACTGTAGTGATTCACAATACATGAAACAAGACAGGTTGCAAAATGAGACAAAACTCACTTAACAATTATTTCACTTCACAGAAATTTTGGACTCCGTTGTAGTCGTAAGCCAAGGACTACCTCACTATTGGTCGCTCGACCTAATAGAAAAACCAGAACCAGAATTTTGAGTCTCTTGTCATAGCAGAGCTGTTGGGTTAGGGATTAAGTGGAAGAGTTCTTGGATTTGCAGAAAAACATCTTGGTGTTGGCAAACTCTAACACTCACGCCATTTTACAGTTTTTGGTATACGTTATTAGTGGTTATTAGACATCAGCACCCATCAAATCTGATTTTTTTTTCATAACATGCAGTTCCTGAATATAGGTAGTCCTTGGCATATGGCCAGAACTGAGCCCAAAATTTATTTGTGCTAAGTGAGACATTTGTTAAGTGAGTTTTGCCCCATTTTATCACCTTTCTTGCCATAGTTGTTAAATCAGGGGTCTTCAAACTTGGCCCTTTTATAACTCCCAGAATTCCTCAGCCAGCGTGCCTGGCTGAGGAATTCTGGGAGTTGAAGTCCACAAGTCATAAAAGGGCCAAGTTTGAAGATTCCTGCACCAGAATATAAATCAGGGGTCTTCAAATATTACAGGTAGTTCTCAATTAGAATAGAATATTACAGGTAGTTCTCAATTTACGACCACAATTTTATGACTTGTGGACTTCAACTCCCAGAATTCCTCAGCCAGGCACACTAACTGAGGAATTCTGGTAATTGAAGTCCACAAGTCATAAAAGGGCCAAGTTTGAAGATCCCTGTGTTAAATGAATAGCTTCAGTTGTTAAGTTAGTGACATAGTTTGGTGAGGCTGGCTTCCCCATTGACTTTGTTTGTCAGAAGGTTGCAAAAAAGGATCACATGAGCCCGGGACACTGCAACCGTCGTAAGTATGAGTCAGTTGTCAAGTGTCTGAATGTGATCATAGGGATGCTGCAATTGTCTTAAATGTGAAAAACGATCAAAAGTCACTTTTTTCAGTGCCATTCTAACTTCAAACGGTTAGTAAAATGAACCACTGTAACTTGAGAATTATCTGTAGTAGCCTCTGTCTTTTCACCAGTAAGCGGCATAGCTGTTTCCGTTCACTTAATCATGATTCTACCTTCCACCATGTAAACTGACCAATACTAATCGGAATTATTTCCAACAAAAGAAACACAACTGAACTCTCCAGCTCTCCCTCCTGCATTGTTTCCCAGGAGAAGAATGGTCATAAGTGACTTTGAATGGTCACTAACTGGACTATTGTAAGCCGAGGACTACCTATATTAAAAAATGCTGTATGTACATGCTTTTAATACAACTTGAAAAGAATGATGTAAGGTGCATGGGGATATGGGTTTTTTGGGGGGCAAAATGAATTAATTCCTTAACTGCAGCCCAATTCCCAAATTAACTTAACCCTCTTGTCTCTTCCCTCGGGCGAAGACACAGCTTTGCTCTAGGCTTATCTTAAGTGCCTTTCAGATGAGCTGGAGAGACTCCACTTAATAAATGAGCTTTGCTAGCAATGTAGTTTTTCTCAGAAATAGCTTGAGGCCACTTTTCAGTTCTGTTCCCCAGGTGGCTGGGAAAAAGGAATGAAATAGTAACACCATCAAGAGGTCAAGGCTAACTGCCTGGGTGGTTTACCGGAGCCCCATTCAAGATTATGCTCACTATTAAGGGAGTCTGAAACACAGGTAGGCCCTCAACTTAACAACCGTTCGTTTAGCAACCGTTGGAAGTTACAAGGGTACTCAAAAAAAGTGACTTCTGGAGCCCCATTCAAGATTATGCTCACTATTAAGGGAGTCTGAAACACAGGTAGGCCCTCAACTTAACAACCGTTCGTTTAGCAACCGTTCGAAGTTACAAGGGTACTCAAAAAAAGTGACTTCTGGCAATTTTTCACATTTAAGACCATTGCAGCATCCCCGTGGTCACGTGATCAAAATTCAGACGCTTGGCAACTGGTTCATATTTATGATGGTTGCAGCATCCTGGGGTCATGTGACCCCCCCTTTTGAAGTCTTCTGACAAGCCAAGTCTATGGGGAAGCCAGATTCACTTAACCACAGTGTTAGTAACTTAATGAATCCGTTATGGTCATAAGTCAAAGACTTTGTATGTTGGTTGAACTAAATTAGTTTGGAATTGGTTTTGGTCATTTGTGGTTCAGCCTGCTGTGGGAACACTGTTCTTTTTCAGCATCTTGTATAGGGGTCTTCAAACTTGGCCCTTTTATGACTTGTGGACTTCAACTCCCAAAATTCCTCAGCCAGGCACGCTGGCTGAGGAATTCTGGGAGTTGAAGTCCACAAGTCATAAAAGGGCCAAGTTGGAAGAGCCCTGATCTTGTATGAACCAGGTTCTCTTGCTATATCTGAGAGTTATTTATTACAGAAATTCTGTTTTATTACCCTGAGTTTAATTTGTTGTGTGAACACAGTGTTACACTGATGTTAGAGAACATGCTCTACATCAGTGATGGTGAACCTTTTAGCGACCGAGTGCCCAAAAACTGGCCCCGCCCCTGCTCCACCCCCACTCTGCCCCCCCATCCATCTCCCCACCTGCCCACAGGACCACTCACTGCCTCCAGGGCCCGCTGCAGATCGCCCAGGCAGCCCAGCAGTGCTATGGTGGCCACACCCTCTGCCCGTGTCCTGCAGCATCAACTGCATGACGGGGTGTGAGGGCAGAGTCTTGTCTACACTTCCTGGCTGCCATGTCCTTGGCTGTGCGGCTCCGTGTGGGCCACGCTCGGGGGCGAGTCTCCTTCAGGGGGGCTGCTGGAGAGGAGGGGGTCGCGGGGGGAAGCAAGGCTGGGGCAACGGCACATGTGCCCACAGAGAGGGCTCCGAGTGCCGCCTCTGGCACCCGTGCCATAGATTCTCCACCACTGCTCTACATGATCAGGTGCCATTGACTAAAGATGGGGAAAGTATTGCCTTACTTGGACCTTCCCTTCATTAAACCACCTCTGAGATTGCTGCTAAATTATTATTTTTAATCTGATAAAAGGAGGGAGTTCTTAAATGCCTAGAAGTAATCACAGGAACTTTGCTCAATTTAATTTGAATTCAGTTGAAATGGAATCGGATGGAGCTTTCATCCTAATTGAAATTAAGTCATACCGAGGCTTTTATTTCTCAGCTTCACCCACCTTTGGGAATGTAGCTTGCAGCACTTAATCGTGGCTTTCCCTCCCTTGAAAAAAGCTAAGATTGGAGTCCACCAGAAATCCCAAGGCTATACAGGTAATCCTCGACCTATGAGCACCATTGAGCCCAAAATTTGCTAAGCGAGACAGTGAATTTTCTCCCATGTTACGGCCTTTCATGCCACAGTTGTTAAGTGAATCGCTGCAGTTGTTAAGTTAGTAACATGGTTGTTAAGTGAATCTGGCTTCCCCATTGACTATGCTTGTCAGAAATTCACAAAAGGGGATGATGTGACCTCAGGACACTGCAACCGTCATAAATATGAGTCAGGTGCCAACTGTCTGACTTTTGATCACGTGACCACGAGGATGCTGCCATGATCTTAAGTGTGGAAAATGGTCAGAAGTCACTTTTTTCAGTGCTGTTGTAACATCGAACGGTCACTAAACAAGTAAGTTCAGGACTACCTGTACGTGAGATTGGGAACCTCAAGACAAAATAAATAAAACAATGTTTCTCAACCCTAGCAACTTTAAGATAAGTGGACTTCAACTCCCAAAATTCCCCAGCCAGTCATACTGGCTGGGGAATTCTGGGAGTTGAAGTCCATTTATCTTACAGTTGCTAGGGTTGAGAAACACTGAAATAAAAAAATACAGAGGAGACCAGTTCACAGAAAGGCACATAGGAATTAAGCTTTTTTTTTTTTCACCTTTGGAAATTAGCTGCTAAGATTAAACATCGTTCTGGGCTGAAAGAGAGAATTCTTTTACCTTGTCTTTCCTTCCTGGCCTGCTGAACAATGGCGCAAATTTCCCTCAGTCTCTTTTCAAAAGCGCTTGCTGATCAGCCTGAAAAAGCATCCCTTTGATCTTATCCATTCTGGTCCCCTGACCACCTTTTTTTTTTCTCCTTTTTTCCTTTTTCTTTTTGAATGCATTTACTTGTAAGATCTTCCCTTTCTTATGTAAAAGAGGCAATTAGAGCCGTATCTGTTTATTTTAAACAAAATGGCTGTTAATTAGCGTGATCAAAAATCCTGCCATTATACACTCTGGATTTCCCTTTGTAGTTGCGCTAAATTGCATATGGTTTTGGTGCCAGTTGACATGATAGAAACACAAACCTTGGGCTTTCTCTCCCCCCCCTTTTTTTGGTAACTTAATGAACAAAGAGATTAATGGGGCTTTGTGATGTTCCATTTCTGATCGATGGGTTCAGAATGCATTATTTAGATTTTTTTGTTTGTTTCTTAATGACTAACACCGTGTTTTAAGTTATTAAAAGTGATTTAACTGATTTGTTTCCTCCAGTTTTCAAGACATCTCCATCCTGTTAATAACAGCTGAACAATTATGATGGTGTTGTGCAATTTAACTCTAATATTATTGACTTTTCAGATGATTAGAATAGCTATTTTTTCAACGACTATATAGATGTCAGGCTCAGTCCGTGAATGGCATATAACAATCTAGTTCGTTATTTGCTCACGGCTAAGAAACAGAATCTTGCCAAACTAAATATATACTACTTTTACCTTAATGGATATACTCTGGTAGATTCTAGGGAGTAGCTATTCTAAACTTTCTTCTGGATCCTGCTGCCTCTTAACAGAATAACAGAGTTGGAAAAGACCTCGGAGGTCCTTTCAGACAAATGGTTATCCAATCTCTTCTTTAAAACTTCCAGTGTTGGAGCACCCATAACTTCTGGAGGCAGGTTGTTCCGCTGATTAATTGTTGTAACAGTCAGGAAATTTCTCCTTAATTCTAGGTTGCTTGTCTCTTTGGTTATGTCATCCTTAGGACTTCTTTTCCTTGAACTAGACCAGACATGTCAAACACAAGGCCCGGAGGCTGGATGCGGTCCGTGTTGTGGTGTCATGTGTCCCGCAAAGCCATCCTGGAAACAGTGAGGGAATGGTCCCCGCTGCCTTGGCCCCAGCCCTGGCTGCCCAGGAGCCAGTGTACAATTTTGTGGTGGCCATCTCTGCTAAAACACATTCAGTCTTAACTCCACAAGGCCATCTGGAAACAGCAAGGGACTGGCCCCTGCCACATTGGCCCCACCCTCTGGGCGCACGCTGGAGGGGTGTCACCCTTTGTAAGGAATGAAGAAATGCACCATAGCCTGGAAGTGGCCAGCAAATGGCCCTCGTCTACTTCACATATCCGGCATGATGGGCTCCGGGGTACGGGTTTCGGCAGGCTCTTCCAGTGGACCATGCCTTGGCGCTTGCCCTGGTCCCATTCCCTTCTGCCAGAGACCCTCAGATCTGTCCCACTCCTGCCCAGGCCCCCACAGGCACCCTTGATGCGAATGATGTAGAGCTGGCCATGCCTACCCAATAGGCCACACCCACTCCAGCCACACCCACCCAGTAGGCTGTGCCCACCCTGGCCATACCTACTTGGGCCCCGGAGGACAACCGCAGTGCTGATGAGGCCCTCAATGAAATTGAGTTTTGACACCCCTGAACTAGACGTACTCAATTCCTGCAATCTTTCTTCGTATGTTTTTATCCTCCAGTCCCCTAATTATATTTGTTGCTCTTCTCTGCGTTCTTTCTAGCATCTCAACATTTTTTTTATATTGTGATGATGAAAACTAGATATAATATTCCAAGTGTGGTCTTACCAAGGCATTATGAAGTGGTATGAACACTTCACATAAAAAAAATGTCTTTAATGGGATATGGGGAAGACTGCAAGAGACAGGGCTAAGAGACTCTGCCAAAGGAAGGGTCAGTTAAGAGATTTCTTTGGCTGTAAAGAAGACAGCAGGGGACCTGTCAGACTTGCAAGACTGATAACAGCCTTACTAGGTAGACCAGATAGGAAACCTGACTAAATGAGCTAATTCTACTTTATTATAAAGCAACAAGAACCTTGAAAGTCTGAAATATTTGCAGAAGACATATATAATACAAGAACTCAAATACCTAAAGTACCAAAACTCACAGGGAATAATTAAGTGATGTCACATCCCAAATCCTTATGCTCAGTCAGGAGACACCATAGTATTCAAGATAAATGGTTGTCCAATCTTGTCTTAAGAACCTCCCAGTGTTGGAACACCCACATTTCTGAAGGTAAGCCATTCCACTCATTCATTGTTCTCACTGTCAGGAAACCTCTCCTTAGTTCTAGATTGGATCTGGAGATTGGAGCCGTGGTGGCGCAGTGGTTAGAATGCAGTATTGCAGGCTAACTCTGCCCATTGTCAGGAGTTCTATCTCCACTGGCTCAAGGTTGACTCAGCTTTTCATCATTCCGAGGTTGGTAAAATGAGGACCCAGATTGTTGGGGACAATATGTTGACATTTTATACCGCTTAGAATCTTAGACACTGCTCTAAAGCACTGTGAAGCGGTATATAAGTCTAAGTGCTATTGTTATCTGTCTTTAATGATCTTGACCTGTTACTTCTTGTCTTGCCCTCAGAGGCTTTGGAGGATAAGTTGATCCCTTCTCCTCTATGACAGCCCTTCAAATATTGGAACAGAACTATCATGGCATCCCTAGTCATTTTCTTCCTTAGACTAGACATACTAATTTTGCACCAATTGAAGCTTCTGGATGGCCTATAAAGGCAAACTGTGTGTTGTAGAAGTCTAAGCAAGTAACAAAGTCCTCATGTCCCAATATAGGCTAAAATTGGCGCTCCCACACAGGGGCGCCAGTATGTATGTTTTCAATTTTGTTTTCAATTTTAATATAGCAGAGAAAAAGCAAACACTATAGCAATGTCAAAGAGGACCAACCTCCTGAAAGAAATGGGAAGATGACTAGGAGAGCGAATGACAGATTTCAGTACAATTCTAAATATTAGGCACACATTTCACTAAATTGGTAAGATCCTAGAATTAGCATTGGTCAAGCTGCAAGCATCTCTGATCCGCAAGTTGCTTCTGCAAACTTTTCAGGTTTCAAGAGACTTCGTGAAAGTGTTTTGAAAACTTTGCATAATGTTTTATTGTTCCCTATAAATATTTTATTGCCCTCCCTCCCATAAATAATGCATATTATCAGCTTTGTTGTTTTTTCTTTAAATTTTAACTTAGAATCTGGCCATCTTTCCCATGGCTAGATTCCAGGTTAACAGCCATGCACTTGGAATACTGCATCCAGCCATGCACCCAGTTTGGTCATGTGGCTGCCGGGGCAGTTGGGAGGGGGGGAAACAACCATCAGAACTTCAATTCTGGGTGGTAACAACAACAATAATGTTGGAAGGGACCTTGGAGGTCATCTAGTCTAACCCCCTGCTCAGGCAGGAACCCCTATACTATTTCAGACAAATGGCTGTTCAGTCTCTTCTTAAAAACTTCCAGTGTTGGAGCATTCACCATTTCTGGAGGCAGGTTATTCCACTGGTTAATTGTTCTAACTGTCAGGAAGTTTCTCCTTAGTTGTAGGTTGCTTCTCTCCTTGATTAGTTTCCATCCGTTGCTTCTTGTCCTGCCTTTAGGTGCTTTGGAGAATAGCTTGACTCCCTCTTCTTTGTGGCGGCCCCTGAGATATTGGAAGACTGCTATCATGTCCCCCCTCGTCCTTCTCTTCATTAAACTAGACATGCCCAATTCCAGCAACCATTCCTTATATGTTTTAGCCTCCAGTCCCCTGGTCATCTTTGTTGCTCTTCTCTGTACTCTTTCTAGAGGCTCGACATCTTTTTTTACATTGTGGTGATCAAAACTGGATGCAGTATTCCAAGTGTGGCCTTACCAAGGCATTGTAAAGTGGTATTAACACTTCACATGATCTTCATCTTAATGCAGCCTAGCACAGTGTTGGTAGTCCCAAGGTAGGTTTGTTGTAACTTTGAACAGTCTCTGAGCAACAGTCATACGTTGAGAGCTACTCTAGTAGGTAGGAAGGCTGTAATGCAGCAGATATTCAGCAAGCGCCCAACCTCACAAGTCAATTTCCTGAATATATGTTTATTTTATTTCATATTTCTTAGCCTCCCATGTTCCTTGGAACAAGGGCATTTTGTGACTAACCAGGCCCACTAATCCACCTCTACCATCCCTGGCTCCTTAAATTAAGACTTATTTCTGTGCTCTCCTAATCTATCTGCTCTCTTCCTGACCCCACTGATGGACCTTGTGTGCTTTTTTCCTCTCCTTTCAAATGTATTGCCTCTCCTTTCTGCCTGAGCAGCAAACATTCATTCTGAAGGATAAGCTTTAGGTGAAAGAATGGATTTGTGCATCTGTGTGGTGAAGGTGGGGGTGGGATTGCAGGTTGTCCTCGACTTACAACCCTATGTTTAGTGACCGTTCTAAGTTACAACAGCACTGAAAGAAGTGACTTACAACCGGTTCCTCACACTTAAGACGGTCACCGCAGATCCACCGCCATGGGATCGAAATTCGGTCGCTTAGCGACCGGCATGCATTTATGACAGTTGCAGTATCCTGGGGTCATGGGGGTCACCCTTTGCGCCCTTCCCAGCTGGCTTCCAACAAGCCACTTCAATGGGAGAAGCTGGGTTGCTTAATGATTCATGTAATGACCGCATGAGTGACTTCACAACTGCAGTGATTCATGGAAAAAAAATGTCAAGCCAAGGCCAAAAAAAAAAAAAAAGGTCAAAAATTTGGGCCCCTTAACAACTGGTTTTCTTAATTCTGGTCTCAACGGAGGTCATAAGTAGAGGACTCTCTGGACTTTAGACCATGAAAAGGGACAATTGAAAAGAATCAGTGATGAAGTGGAAAGAAGCTGAAAAAAATATTCCTTTTCTTTATCCTCTTCCCTCCCTGGTTCAAACTTGTCAAGGGTTTTTTTTTTTTTTTCCACACGTCTGGAGCAGAGGAGAAGATTAACCTTGCACCTCTTCCTGTACATAACAACATCTTTCTTTTCTGTTGTGTTTTGGGCAACACTCAAGTTTTGTTTTTTATTTTTTAATCTTCTGTTTTGACAGGGGGCTCGCTGGGCGGGCAGGCGTCCCTGTGTGTACCTGTGAAGTATAGTGACAGAAAGAAAAAGAAAAACCCCAAACCCGATCATGTTCGATTGGACATGCTTTCTGCAAATTTGTTAATGATTTACCAGGCACATTTGTAGCATTTAGTTGCCATGGTGATGACCTCAGGGGGGCAAGAGGGAACAGCTTTTAGGTTGGACCTAAGGTTTTTTCGCTTTCATTCCCATTTAATTTGATTTGACTGCAAAATGTCACTTCCATTGCATTGATTAAGCTTCAGATCCGCCACCAGCCCCCTTACGAAGGTTAAAGGCCAAATTGGAAGGGGGGGGGTTTGCCCTATCTCCCCTTCCCCCTGCATGTCCGACATCAATACAAATGACTCTTACGGATAGAAAAAGAAACAGAGATGAGAAATCTTATCTCTGATTCCAGGAAGCATCAAACAGCCAAGTTGGAATTTTCCAGAAGGATAAAATACGGATGCAAAGGGACTGTAAACTTGTCATAGGGCAGACATGTCAAACACAAGGCCCGGGGCCCGGATGTGGCCCGCAAAGTGGTTTCATGTGGCCCGTGAAGCCATCCTGAAAACAGTGAGGGAATGGCCCCTGCTGCCTTGGCCCTGGCCCAGGCCGGCCGGGAGCCAATGTACAATTTTGTGTTGGCCATCTATGCCGAAGCGCATTCAGTCTTAGCTCCACAAGGCCATCTAGAAACAGCGAGGAACCAGCCCCTGCCGTGTCGTCCCCACCCCCTGGGTGCATGCTGGGGAGGTATCACCCTTTGTGAAGAATGAAGAAATGGACCATGCCTTGGTGCTTGCCCCAGTCCACCCCCTTCTGCCAGAGACCCTCAGATCTGTCCCACTCCTGCCCAGGCCCCCACAGGTACCCTTGACACGAACGATGTAGAGCTGGCCATGCCCACCCAGTAGGCCACACCCACTCCATCCACACCACCCAGTAGGCTGCACCCACCTGGCCCCCCAAGGGCAACTGCAATGCTGATGCGGCCCTCAATGAGATTGAGTTTGACACCCCTGCGATAGGTTATGATCAACCATAAACTCAAAGAAGAATATATAACCATGATTGAAGGCAATTATACATGTCCCAGGATAATGTTGCAGGATTCAATCTGGGTCGGTCACTACACCTGCAGGAGGTGTAGTCTTCCGAGCTTTCGGATTCATGCTGGAGCCCACCCTCAAGGGAACTTCCCTCCTCCACCCACATTCTGATGAGAGAGAAGTTCCCTGCAGATGGATTCTGAAAGCTTGGAAGACTAAACTCACTCAATAGTAGCAACTGTGAGAGGGATCTCGGAGTCCTAGTGGACAATCACTTAAATATAAGCCAGCAGTGTGCTGCAACTGCCAAAAAAGCCAACACAGTGCTAGGCTGCATTAACAGAGGGATAGAATCAAGATCACGTGAAGTGTTAATACCACTTTACAAGGCCTTGGTAAAGCCATCCTTGGAATACTGCATCCAGTTTTGGTCACCACGATGTAAAAAAGATGTTGAGACTCTAGAAAGAGTATAGAGAAGAGCAACAAAGATGATTAGGGAACTGGAGGCTAAAACATATAAGGAATGGCTGCCGGAATTGGGTATGTCTAGTTTAATGAAGAGAAGGACTATTGGGTGATATGATAGCAGTGTTCCAATATCTCAGGGGTTGCCCCAAAGAAGAGGGAGTCAAGCTATTTTCCAAAGCGCTTGAAGGCAGGACAAGAAGCAACGGGTGGAAATTAACCGAAGAGAGAAGCAACCTAAAACTAAAGAGAAATTTCTTGACAATTAGAACAATTAATCAGTGGAAGGACTTGTCTCCAGAAGTTGTGAATGCTCCAACACTGTAAGTTTTTAAGAAGAGATTGGACAGTCATTTGTCTGAAATGGTATAGGGTTTCCCGCCTGAGCAGGGAGTTGGACTAGAAGACCTCCAAGGTCCCTTCTATTCTATTCTATTCTATTCTATTCTATTCTATTCTATTCTATTCTATTCTATTCTATTCTATTCTATTCTATTCTATTCCATTTCATTTCATTTCTATTCCATTTCTATTCCATTTCTATTCCTGTCCTGTCCTGTCCTATCCTATCCTATCCTATTCCATTCCATTCCTCTGGTCCAGGTGACTGATCCAGATTGGATTTCTCTTTGACAAGCTTCCACCCTTTACTTCTTGTCCTGCCCTCCAGTACTTTGGAGAATAAGTCAATCCTCTCTTCTTTGTGACGGCCCCTCAAGTACTAGAAGACAGCTATCATGCCCTCTCTAATCTTTCTCTTCAATACGAGACACACCTAGCTCCCTCAATCACTCATCATATGATTCAGCCTCCATTTGTCTTCCAGGAATGCTAAAAATCTTGCCCTTCTCCCAGGATGTGAGAAGAATGAACTATTCTGTGTTTCAAACATCTTCTGAGGATTTGACCATTTTATTTCCATCTTTAATTTTAAGGGGTGGGTGTGGTGCACAATTCACTTACCAAAGAGGTCTAAACATTGTAAGAAGAGAACCTTGTTAGTCTACAGCTGTCAACTATCAGAAGGTGTCTGGTAGCAATTTTTCAAACTAACCAAACTTACTAAAAGGCATAAGCTTGCATGAATGCAAAAAGAATAGAAAAGCTTGCTCCTTTAATAACTTTTATTAGTCTGAAAAGATGCTATCAGAGGCCGCCCTGCCTTATCTTCTAAAATTGGATTGGTGGCTCATAGCTGCCATAAATAGAAATGGTCTACTAACTTTTCTCCACTTGGTAAAATCCTTGTCAAATAACAAAGGCTTTTATTTTTTGGACTTGGCTTATGCCTGCAAAGTCTTTTGGAGCTGGGGTATTTGGGAATAATTAAAAAAAAAATCTGGTTTAAAGTAAAGGACCTTTGACAAGACTACATTAGGGATGCAATCATATATACTCAGAGGAAGCTATGCCTTCTGTTTTTCTCAAAGTAGGCCTTCCTTTGTGCCCTACTTATTTCTTGGTGCCCTATTTAATTTTTAAATGTGTGCATTTAGTGCCCTATTTAATAATTCCCATCTGTGAAAAGAGACAAGATAACTGTTTCACCACAAGCAGGCATGCACGTGGCCATAATGCATTTACAACTGCACTTAACACTATTCCTCCCCCCCCCGTCCTTTCTTTAAGTTAGAAGAAGCAAAGAAATAATTCATATGGCTTTGGCATCCTGCGCCAAAGGAATGTTGTGGCTGACAATCTCTGCTGCTGCAAGTTGGAATAAAGCTAACTCAGCATCATGTTTTAAGCTCCATCAGATTTGGGGATGAAACGAGCCTATGGTTCACATTCTATTTAGGAAGATTCTCTCTGACTGTCCTTCACTAATGGTTCTCCATTTCTCTAAACCAGTGGTTCTCAACCTTTCTAATGCCGTGACCCCATAATACAGTTCCCCATGTTGTGGTGACCCCCAAGTGGGTGTGGCCACCAATAAGAGGGAGTAGGACAGCTAGGGAACAGGGAAAAAAATGGCGGACAGCGTGGTTTGGCGACCCCCGTGAAATGGTCATTCGACCCCAAATGGGGTCCCAACCCACAGGTTGAGAACCACTGGTCTAAACTGACCTAGGCAAGAGGGAAAGTTGTGGATCAGGATCACAGAAGTTGATTTAAATTTTCATTAAAAGGAATCTAGGTAGATCAACGGGGAAAAAGAAAAGGAAGGGAGGAAGGAAGGAAAATGAAAGAAACGAGGAAGGGGAGGGAGGAAGGAAGAAAGAAAGAGAAAGAAAGAAAGAAAGAAAGAAAGAAAGAAAGAAAGAAAGAAAGAGAAAGAAAAGGCAAGGGAAGAGGGGAAAGGGAAATATAATTGCATGAAGTTTACATACGCTAACTTAAAATTAGAATTACATTTCTAAATTTCTGCACTTAACACCCAGAGTTTTGAAAGCATTGCAGTAATTCATAAAGACATTTAACTCATGGTAGTCTAGCATCAAGTCTCACCAAGTGAGTTGGGTCCTGATGATTTCACTGCCCAGCATTAACTAATGTTGAAGAACTTAAAAGAATGGTTGTTTATTATTACTGAGAGGCCACTCCCTAAATAATAAAGACACCCAAATACACGTATGTCCACTGCAGAACAGAGCTGTAAAATTGTCCTCTATGTGCAACTGGCAATGTTTAGGGGGACTGGTGCCATTTCATGATTTCATCTGTTTCTGTGTCTTTTCCCCTGCATGCATCAGCTGGGGAATCTTGCAAAACTTATCTGGATTTCGGTAGTGACCATTCAAGGTCTCACAAGATCCCATGCAAGGATGCTAAAATCTTGTGAGATTTTATGAGCATCACATTTTCTATTTTTGTAGCAAGGGTAAAAGTCTTGTTTTGCTAGATTTTGAAGAGACGCTAAAATAGTTCTGTTTGTATTTAATATTTCAGAGCTATTTTTGTACTTATAGAAAGTCTGAGTGCTCATGACCCAGGTCAATCCTTCCCTGCCTTCATTAATACTTCTAAGGATGCTCCCAAAGATTGTATGTGAATACCAAAGCTTTAACCCTGGACTATTTATTGTCTAGTTTTCAGTAAGGTTGTTCTCTTTAGCAGGATTAGTTCTGAAAAAGAGGAGACTGCAGCAGGCAAGAGGACCTGGTCTTAGTTTAATCATGTGCCCAATGAGAAAGAATAACCATTTTTCTCATTCCAGCTCCTTCTTCATATCCATTATCCCATTCACTGATGGTTTCAAATAACAGAATAATAGAGAACTTGGAAGTCTTCTAGTCCAATCCCTAGCTCATGCAGTAGACTTTATACCATGTCAGATAAATGGCTGTCCAATCTCTTCTTAAAAACCTCCAGTGATGGAGCACCTACAGCTTCTGAAAGCAAGCCGTTCCATTGATTAATTTATATTTATATTTTATTTATATTTATTAAAATTTATAGACCGCCCCACTCCCTCAGGACTCCGGGCGGCTAACAATAAAAACACAACATAACTTAACAAAACAAACAATACAATAACATTCATCCAGGGGTCAGATTTTATAAACCCAGGCCTGCCGGAAAAGCCAGGTCTTAAGCAGCTTGCGGAAAACCAACAGGGTGGGAGCGGTCCTAATCTCCGGGGGGAGCTGGTTCCAAGACGGCGCCATCACAGAGAAAGCCCTCCCCCGCGGCCCCGCCAAATGCACTGCTTGGCCGACGGGACCTGAAGGAGGCCCAGCCTGTGGGATCTAACCGGACGAAGGGAGCTATGAGATAGTAATTGTTCTCACTATCAGGAGAATTCTCCTTAGGTCTAGGTTGCTTCTCTCCTTGGTTAGTTTCCAACCATTGTTTCTTGTCCTGCCTTTAGGTACTTTGGAGAATTGGTCAGCCTCCTCTTCTCTGTGACAGCCCCTTAGATATTGGAAGACTGGTGTCATGTCAGCCCTAGTCCTTCTTTTCATTAGACTAGGCCAGGGGTAGGCAACCTTGGCTCTTTGATGACTCGTGGACTTCAACTCCCAGAATTCCTGAGCCAGCATAGTTCAGCATGGAAACCTCTCCCTTTCCCCTCAGCATGGCTGGCTCAGGAATTCTGGGAGTTGAAGTCCACAAGTCATAAAAGAGCCAGGGTTGTCTATCCCTGGACTAGACATACCCAGTACCTACTATTGTTTTTCATATGTTTTGCCCTTCAGTCTTCTAATCCTGTTTGTTGCTCTTTTCTGCATCCTTTCTATATTGGTTTGTCTAGAAATTTTATTTCTAAAGTATTTGGGTTGCATTTAAAGCCAATCAATAAATCACAACAAGAAACTCTGTTCTTTCCCTAGCTTTTTTCCATCCAGGTATGTTCAGACCATCGAGCCAAAACTATATATTTTTCCTCCGGATCACAAAATGGAGAAGCAAAGCTAATCCCAGGGAGCTATGTTACTAATGTATTAAGTTTCCTAGATCTGTGATTCATGATGGGTGATATGGATATCACTGGTGTTACACAGGAGCAACGTAGGTTAGATATAAGGCAAATCTTTAATGATCTCCTGCTGGTTTGCTTCACAGCCCTCTGCTTCTCTGTCAGTTTGCTTCTTCTTGTGTTTTGCTTGGAAAAACAATACTTTCCACTCAGACCAGAACAATTTAGAAAATTCGGGAGCAGGACTAGAAGGTTAAGTGAAAGGTGAAGAAGCAATAGTAACATTTAGATACAACCAGAGGGAGCTCCTGTTTTCCCCAAACTTACAGATATGGGAACATCAACGTCTTGCTACTAACAAGAATACTCCATTAGCTGCTCTCCACCACCGCCATCAACCTGCCTCCCAGCTACAATTCCCTGTTTTCTTGTCCATCTTTTCCAGCTTATTCAAGCAAAAAGCCATCAGGCTGTTTCTTTGGGAAACCACCTGAAGAATGAGAAGATCCTTTGGGGTACCTTAGGAACTGGCTAAGATTAACCATAACCTGATTCAGAGCAAACCCAACCAGCAGCATCATAAACGCTTATGCCTTTGAATAAAAGTTGTTAGTCCAAAAAAGGTGTTAACTGGATTCCTTCTGATGTTTAGCTACCATAGGTTAACATGGTCAACAAGGTCCACCTCAAATCCAATGAAGTTTGGTGAGATGCATAGGTCAGTAAGGGTTTGCGTCAGCTTTTAAAAAATCTTACTCTGCAATCTCTTCCCCTTCTTCTTCTTCTTCTTCTTCTTCTTCTTCTTCTTCTTCTTCTTCTTCTTCTTCTTCTTCTTCTTCTTCTTCTTCTTCTTCTTCTTCTTCTTCTTCTTCTTCTTCTTCGTCTTCTTCTTCTTCTTCTTCTTCTTCTTCTTCTTCTTCTTCTTCTTCTTCTTCTTCTTCTTCTTCTCCTCCTCCTTCTCCTCCTCCTCCTCCTCCTCCTTCTCCTCTTCTTCTTTTTCTTCTCCTCCTACTCTCCTCCTCTTCCTCCTCCACTACTACTACTACTACTACTACTACTACTACTACTTCTCCTCCTCCTCCTTGTCCTCCTCCCACACCTACAAAAGCAGCTTCTCCTCTGTTAAAGAGTGATAAGTGAATGATATTGTCCAAAATCTTGAATGCCTGTACCTGGTTTAATAGACAGAGAGGTTCGGCCTTTGCAATCAAAAGATGAAAATTGTGTGTGTGTGTGTGTGTGTGTGTGTGTGTGTGTGTGTGTGTTTGCTAATGTTTAATACTTGGGGATGATAAAGAAGAGTAGAATTTTTAACTTTTTTTGCTTGTTTGGGGGATTGTGGCTGGGGATTCCAGAAGTTCCTTAAATGTTTAAAACAAGGTTTTTCCATTTTTGTTCCTTTTTCCAAAATGTTGTGGGGAGGCAGTCACCCTGTTTGTTTGTTGCAATCAGGTGACTGAAATTTGACAGCCCAATCAAGGTGGACAGCCGAGGGTTTGGGATCTGCGGCTTCCCCAGCCCTGCCCTCCAGAAACATACATTCTCAGCAGGCTTATATGTCTCCACCGACTGGCAGGAAATATTAAATGCCCTTTTATGAGCTGAAGTTGCAGCAGCATTATTAATAACAGCCATGGCGATAAATAATTGAGGAGCTGCGCGGCAGTCACTTTGGTTGTTGCTGATTCACGGAGGGGATTTATTGAGTAAGCAAACAGCATGCTAAGAAAATTAAATTTTAAATGCATTTAATCGGCAGACTCGACTTCACAAACATATGATAATCATACGTTTCTGAGACAGACATTTGGTGCTTTGCTTGTTTAATACAGGAGATGAATGTAGTAGATAATGTGCTTCCAGGGTAACATTAATTCTGCTGGAGATTAGGAACTAAAATGATTAGTCTGCCTTTCTGGTATGTTTATAAGCTATCTGTCCACGTTTTTTTTTTTTTCCCCATTCCCATTTTGAGTCTGTCTTGCCCAGTGAATTCCATCTTCCCGGCTTCCCATAAAACTGTCTAGTAATTAAGCCAGTTGATAGCAAGCTCTGGAGACACCATGTAATGCCATGGCCAATAGATAAGATGTATTGTTCTGTCTGTTTCTGCAAGGGAAAAAAGGCCAGCTTCATCGCTTTAAATGAAATACTAGTGAAATTATTTGTCTAGAACCACGGAGCTATTTTGTACGTTGGGAGTCTGGAAAAGTGCTTTCCTTTAAGAGTTTTATTCAGAATCGAAAATGTACTGAGAGGATGTGGTTTCTACAAGGACATGGAAGCAGGGAAAAAAATGTCGCACTGGAAGAATGAAGGGATTCTATGCTCTCCGCTTCTTTCTGTGGATAAACAAATCAGTCCTAAGAATAGGCTTGCTGGTGGTCATTTAGCTTTTCATAATTATTACTAATTATTTTTTGGTGTCTTTGAGTCAACTGTTGATTCCTGATGAGTGCCTGGATAAGTCCCTGCAGTTTTCTTGGAAAGGTTTTCCTGGAAGTAATTCTTCTTCTTCCTATTCCTCCTCCTCCTCCTCCTCCTCCTCCTCCTCCTCCTCCTCCTCCTCCTCCTCCTCCTCCTCCTCCTCCTCCTCCTCTTCTTCTTCTTCTTCTTCTTCTTCTTCTTCTTTTTCTTCTTCTTCTTCCTCCTCTTCCTCCTCCTCCTCTTCTTCTTCTTCTTCTTCTTCTTCTTCTTCTTCTTCTTCTTCTTCTTCTTCTTCTTCTTCTTCTTCTTTCTTCTTCCTCTTCTTCTTCTCTCTCTCTCTTCTCCTCCTCCTCCTCCTCCTCCTCTTCTTCTTTCTTCTTTTTCTTCTTCTTCTTCTCTTCTTCTTCTTCTTCCTTCTCCTCTTCCTCCCTCCTCCTCCTCCTCCTCCTCCTCCTCCTCCTTCTTTCTTCTTCTTCTTCTTCTTCTTCCGCTCCTCTCCTCCTCTTCTTCTTTTTCTTCTTCTTCTTCTTCTTCTTCTCCTCCTCTCTCATTCTTCTTCTTCTTCTTCTTCTTCTTCTTCCTTCTTCTCCTTCTTCTTCTTCTTCTTCTTCTTCTCTCCTCCTCCTCTCCTCCTCCTCCTCCTTCTTCTTCTTCTTCTTCCTTCTTCTCCTCCTCCTCCTCCTCCTCTTCTTCTTCTTCTTCTTCTTCTTCTTCTTCTTCTCCTTCTTCTTCCTTCTTCTTCCTTCTTCTTCTTCTTCTTCTCCTTCTCCTCTCCTTCTCCTTTTCCTCTCCTCTCTCCTCCTCTTCTTCTTCTTCTTCTTCTTCTTCTTCTTCTTCTTCTTCTTCTTCTTTTCTTCCTCCTCCTCCTCCTCCTCCTCCTCCTCCTCCTCCTCCTCTTCTTCTTCTTCTCTTCTTCTCTTCTTCTTCTTCGTCTTTTTCTTTTTTCTTCTTCTTTCTTCTTCTTCTTCTTCCTCTCCTCCTCCTCTTCTTCCTCCTCTCCTCTTCTTCTTCTTCTTCTTCTTCTTCTTCTTTTCTTTTCCCCTTCTTCTTCCTTCTTCTTCCTTCTTTTCTTCTTCTTCTTCTTCTTCTTCTTCTTCTTCTTCTTCTTCTTCTTCTTCTTCTTCTTTTCTTCTTCTTCTTCTTCTTCTTCTTCTTCTTCTTCTTCTTCTTCTTCCTCCTCCTCCTCCTCCTCCTCCTCTTCTTCTTCTTCTTCTCCTTCTCCTTCTCCTTCTCCTTCTCCTCCTCCTCCTCCTTCTCCTCCATCTCCTCCTCCGTCTTCTCCTCCTCCTTTTCCTCCTCCTTCTCCTTCTCCTCCTCTTCCCCCTCGCTCGCCTTCCGCCTTTTTGAGAGAGAAGGACTGTTCCAAGGTCCCCCAGCTGACTTCATGCCTAAAGTGGGACTAGAACTTAACATCACCTGGTCTCTACCCTACTGCTTTCACACCAAATTGGATCTTCTTAATTATAGAAATTATTATTTATTATTACGTTTTCTAATCAGAGCAGAGAAGGTCCGCCTGGACACCAATGCCAAGATACTATAGTGCATCTTTCTGCTCTTCTTGCTTTTCAGCGTTCTGTTAGTGCTTCAGCTCAGCTCTCTTTCTGATGTAACAGTTCTGCCAGCCACCACAATTACAGCCACACGTGATCTAGTGACTGATATTCTTCTGCCAAACTTTGCATTTCCTCAAGAGTTTTGTGCAAGAACGGCCCATTTGGGAGATGGAGTAATTCTTTTTTTTTTACTTTTTTTATTTGTTTATAGTATAAAATACAAAAAAAATACAAAAAACAAATAGTAGGAAAGATAGGGGAAGACAGTGGTGGGATTTAAATATGTGAACAACCGGTTCTCTGTGTGGATGCCGCTTCTGGGCCTGGGCAACAAAAAAATTAGCTACCGGTTCTGCCGAAGTGGTGCGAATCGGCTGAATCCCACCACTGGGGAAAGGGAAGACTGCAGAAAAGAAAGGAAAAAGAAAAGAATTTGACTTCCAATTCCCTTTGGTGTGGTAAAATAAGATAGTAACAGCAAACCTCAACTTTTTACTTTAACATAATAGCATGAACCAGCCATTTCTATATCAACAAATCTATCTACCATATTTTCCGGTGTATAAGACAACTTTCTAAAGTGTGGAAATCGGCGCTGAAGTCGGGGGTCGTCTTATACGCCGAGTCGTCTTATATGCCGTAAATTACGGTAGTTTCTGGCGTATAAGACGACTTTCTAGGCATGGAAATCGGCGCCGAAGTGGGGGGTCATCTTATACACCGAGTCGCCTTATATGCCGGAAAATACGGTAATTGGTAAAACCCAAAATCAAAGTTTCATTTTTTTCCCACCTCAAGCCCGAATCCTTTGTATTTCTGTATTTTGTATTTTGATAAATTAATACAAAATATTTAAGCCAAGAAAACCACATGGATCTGTAGAGTCCATACAAGTGGTCCTCAGTTTACAACTATTGATTTTGCGACCGTTTAAAGTTTTAACGACTCTGAAAAAAGTGGCTTACAACAGATCCTCACACTTATGACCGTTGCAGCATCCCCACAGTCGGGGGGATCAAAATTTGGGTGCTTGGCAACTGGAATGTACTTACGATGGTTGCGATATCCCAGGCCATGTGATCCCTACTTCCTGGCTGGCTTCCGGCAAGCAAAGTCTTTATTTATTTATTTATTTATTTATGAGACTTATATACCGCTTTTAAGTGCAAGCACTCTCTAAGCGGTGTACACCAGTAAGCAATGTATATATATATTGACATTGCCCCCAACAATCTGGGTCCTCATTTTACCTACCTCGGAAGGATGGAAGGCTGAGTCCACCTTGAGCCGGTGAGATTTGAACCGCTGACCTGCTGAACACAGTCAGCTAAAGTGGCCTGCAGTACTGCACTCTAACTGCTGCGCCACCTCGGCTCATAATAACCCCATTATTCATTTATCAAATGCAATGATTTATCTAACGACCCTAGCAAAAAAGGTCATAAAATTGGGCAGGACTCAAATAACAACTCAAATAACAACTGACTTGCTTAGCAATGGAAATTCTTCTCCCAGTTATGGTTATAAGTTGCAGGCACAGGCGTATCTGTAGAGTTGGATTCAGCCTTTCCCACAATTTGACTCTGATTCGTTTCCCATGGACATGAATAGGATTTGTCTAGGCTGGATTAAATATTAAACTAGACTATATGTGTTACTATAAACCAAATGTAATCCAATCCTTGACATTTTGCAGAAAGAGTTCCAAATCCCTCATTCTTCTTAAGGGATTCTTCTGAAAATTTGCCAGTGTTTTTTAAAGGGGTTGAAAGGAATGTTTCTTTTTATGAATAGAATGGAATGGAATGGAACGGAACAGAATATAGAATAGAATAGAATAGAATAGAATAGAATAGAATAGAATATGGAATTTAAGAATAGAATAGAGTAGAATAGAATTAGAAGAATGGAATGGAATGGAATAGAATAGAATAGAATAGAATAGAATAGAATAGAATAGAATAGAATAGAATAGAATAGAATAGAATAGAATAACATGATGGAATAGAATGGAGTGGAATGGAATGGAATGGAATAGAATAGAATAGAATAGAATTGGAAGGGATCTTGGAGGTCTTTCAGACCAGCCCCTGCTCAAGCAGGAGGATACCATCTCAGACAATTGACTGTCTAGCCTCTTTTTAAAAAATCTCCAGTGTTGGGAGCGCCCACGATTTCTTAAAACGATTGTTTTTTGCCCTTAGAATATTTTAATAACACCACACTAATCTATCAATTTTTTTTAAAGCTTCTGTTCCCTTGATTTAATATACTCTCCTTCCTAGAAAGCAAACTGTCAACATATTTGCCTAAGTAAATATTATATGATTGGGAGAGCAAATAATGATTGGACAAATTTGCATAATCTGTTATTAACATCACCCAAATTATCAGGGGACTGAATGGGAAGACAGTAGCAAAAATACTGAAATTTTGAAAGTGCACAAGAGTGAAACTAAGAGATGTGAAGATCCAAACTCTGGATCAGGGTTCATCCAGGCTTAACAGATTCATACAACTTGGCTGAGGTTAGATTTTTTTTTTTTTTTTTTTTTTACTGTTCAGTTGTGTCTGATTCTCAGAGACTGCCTGGACTAGTCCCTGCATTCCTTGGCAAGATTTTTCAGAAGTGGTTTGCCATTGCTTCCTTTCTAGGTCTGAGAGAGAGTGACTGGCCAAATATCACCCTGCTGGCTTTGTGCTTAAGATAAGACTAAAATTCCCCGTTTCCTGTTTTCTAGGCAATGTCTTAATCCAGAGCTCTCCAATCTTTCTAGGTTTGTAGCCTGAAGGGAAAGGGAGGAGCAAAGAAATGTGCGTGTGTGTTCCCCCCCTGCATGCACATGCACAAATGGGCCTGTGCGTGGTGGTGGCGCTAGTGCCCCCACGCATGTGCATGCAGGCCATGTGCACCCCCAGCGGTGGCTCTGGCACCCATATGCATGCGCAGAGGCTGCTAGTGCCCGTGTGCATGCACAAATGTGCCATAGCACCCGCGTGATACTGGCAACAAAGCTAGCACCCCCCCCCTTGCATGCGCAAATGGGGCCGCTAGCGCTTGCATGGCAGCGCTTAGCACGAGGGGGGTGCGCGCACACATGCGTGCACTCGCCAGCCATTCCCACGGCCCAATACTGGGCCGTGGCCCATAGGTTGGGGACCCCTGCCTTAACCAACACAGGGTTCACATAAAATGTTGTGCCCAAAGAAAGATTTCTAGGGTTAAATGTATTGGACCGATTCACACAACCAGCTAAGAGGATGACTTAGGTTCTCAAAACATGCTGAACCAAAATTTTCCCATTTTAATCTTATCTCGTGTATTGGGTGAATCTAATTTACTGCTTCCCCCTTCAAAAATGTTTGGGAACCTGGTAATAGCATGGAAGAGGTAGAAGAGGCAGCTGGAATCTGCAAACAGCGCTAACCTGAGTTTTCTGCTTATCCATATTATATGAACGCCCTATTCACATGACTTCATTCTCTCCTCTCGACCTCCCACTCGGCCCAGATTGCATTCCCATTTGCTTTCCCCTCTCTCTTCTCCTCCCCTTTGTTAAAATCACATTTTACTGAGGCCAATGTCAAACATTTGGGGATCGGAGGGCTGAGCGCTCTCCGGCACAATTCACATTTTATTATTGAATGTGGTTATAATAATACCTTGTAGGGTCATAAAATGCTTTTATGTTCTAGTCACTTTACAAACATTATCTTATTAATAGCTAACAATTATATCTTTAGTGGTCTGAAACTGTGGCATGGAAAACTGCCAATTGAGAAAAACCTGATATTAGCTTGAGACACTTTAAAAGTGATTAACATGATTCTCTGTAGACAATTACATTGTGCTCGTCTGCAAACTACATGGTGTTTTTTTTTTAATGGGATGGGATGATGTTAGAGGTTAATCTTTGCAGATGTCTAAAGCATAGGACAGCATGACAGATATTAAATACGTATGTATATGCCTAACCTAAATATTTCTTCTAAAATGACAGAAAGGTAGAATTTAAAATTACCTTCCCTTTGTTTCAGACTTTTCTCTATACCTACTAGATCAGGGGTAAGTAACCTTGGCTCTTTTATGACTGGTGGACTCCAACTCCCAGAATTCCTGAGCCAGCCATATTGAGGGGAAAGGGAGAGGTTTCCAAGCTGAGACATACTGGCTCAGGAATTCTGGGAGTTGAAGTCCACAAGTCTTAAAATTGCCAAGGTTGCCTACCTCTGGCCTAGGCCTAGGCCGCTTTATGACTGGTGGACTTCAACTCCCAGAATTCCTGAGCCATCATGGCTCAGCTTGGAAACCTCTCCCTTTCCCCTCAGCATGGCTGGCTCAGGAATTCTGGGAGTTGAAGTCCACCAGTCATAAAAGAGCCAAGGTTGTCTACCCCTGTACTAGATGAATCATATATGGGAGAGCATTTAATAGGTTTGTTTTTTGTCTTTTGTTGGGAATACAACTTTTCTCCTTAGATTTCCCTTCTACTGAACCTCTGCAACTCTTCTCAAAGCTGCCCCTGTGATGGCTAATATAGCAGAAGGTAAACATAATTAAAGTCACCATCTTGATTATTTAATTGGTTTGGTCTAATGCAGTGGTTCTCAACCTGTGGGTCGGGACCCCATTTGGGGTCGAACGACCATTTCACGGGGGTCGCCAAACAACACAGTCCACCATTTTTTTCCCCTTTTCTTTAGCTGTGCTACTCCCTTTTATTCTATTGGCTTTTGAAAGCCAATAGAATAGACTCTCTTGAATAGAGTCGAATTCTATTGGCTTTCAAAAGCCAATAGGAATTGTCCAGGCTGTCTCTGCCCTGCTGAGCCCGCCAAAAGTCCCATTCTGCAAACGGTGCTGCACCAGTTGAGTAGTCCTTGACTTACGACTGGTTGAGTAGTCCTCGACTTACGACCAGTTGGGGGTTGCGGCATTAAAAAGGTTGAGAACCACTGGTCTATTGGTTAAGACGCCAGGCTAAAAGCCAGAGATTGTGAGTTCTAGTTTTGCCTTAGGCCTGAAAACTGGCTGGGTGACTTTGAGCTAATCACTCTCTCTCAACCCAACCAACCCAGTGGTGGGATTCAGCTGGTTTGCGCCACTTCGGCAGAACTGGTAGCTAATTTTTGGTTGCCCAGGCCCAGAATGGACTTCCAGAAGCAGCATCCACACAGAGAACCGGTTGTTCAAATATTTGAATCCCACCACTGAACCAACCTCACAGGTTTTGTGAGGAAATAGGAGGAGGAAGGAATATTGTGTGTCGTAGGATCCAATCTGGATCGGTCATTAGGATCAGAGGTTTAGTCTTCTGAGGCTTTGGACTCATGAGGGCGCTCATCCTCAGGGAACTTCTCTCTACCAGAATGTGTGCTGTGGGCTATTTTACGCATAGTATTTATGTGGCACCTGGTAATGTGTGGTTTTTAGTCTGAAAGCTCAGAAGACTAAACCTCTGGTTCCGGTGACTGATCCGGATTGGATCCTACCACCTGTATTTGGGAGTATTGTGTGTTCACTACCTTGAGTTATTTTTTTGTTGTTTGTCCATAGATTTTGATGAAGACCTTGACATCTTGTGGGTTATGGGCCATCAACGATGTGTCCGTAGGTGGCTAATAAGACCGATGTTAGCACGGAATGTTCTGCCACATACTGAACAAAGAAATGTAGACACTGTTAATTCAGCAATTGCAGCTCTGGCTTTGCGGAGTGCTCGCTTCTCTTGTGCCAAGATTGTCCTTCTGTGTTCATATGTCTGGCAACCTTGGTACACCAAGGTGCGCCATGTTGGTCGATCATGCGCCAGAAGTTCCCAAGAGATGGTGTTAATATCCAGGGACTTGAGAGAGGCTTTCAATGTGTCTTTGTATTGCTTCTTTTGTCCTCCGTGCGATCGCTTTCCTTGAGACAGCTCACCATAAGAGCTGTTTAGGGATATGATGATCTGGCATCCTTACAACATGGCCTGCCCAGCGCATCTGGGCTTTCATCAACAGAGTGTAAACTGATGATAGGCCTGCTCTAGAGAGGACATCTGTGTCAACATAATAAAGGTGGAAAATAAATAAAATAAAATAATAGTAATAGCACTTAGATTTATATACTGCTTCATAGTGTTTTACAGCCCTACATGGTTTATAGGGTCAGCATATTGCTCCCAACAATCCTCATTTTATCAACCTTGGAAAGATGAAGGGCTGAGCCAGTTAGGTTCAAACTGCTGGCAGTGAGCAGAGTTAGCCTGCAATATTGCGTTCTGACCATTGCGCCACCACGGTTATATAAAATAAACCACAGTTTTCTGTTTATTCTGTCGTGGCATCCTCTGGATCTTGCTGCTTTCACCAAAATTGTACAAATAGCTTTACATCGTTGTGCTGAAGCTTTTTTTGTGTGTGTGCATGGGTGACATCACAATACAAAAGGATAAGGTTTGTTCTGCAAGGCTGCTTTGGTCTTTCTTGAACTTTCTCCTCTGCCCTCAGAGGCCACCAATGCCCTATGTTAACTATTTTTTATTCTTTCTTTTTTTAAAAAAACCCTTTTTTATCTAATCGAATTCCATATAATTTAAGGTAAAGTTCTCACCTTCTCTACAAAGTTGTTTACCTCTGCCTTGGAGGATAAGAAGTACTTCTTACATGATATATTTATTATACAGGAACTCCTCATTTAGCAACTGCTTTGTGTTGCAGTGATTCACAGTTGCAGCAGTGATGAAAAGGTAACTTTACAACCAGGTCTGTAAAGCAAAAGAAAGCTGAAGTGACACTGGAACAGTTTCACTTAATGGCCTCTTTACTTAATGACCAAGTTGCCAGCCTCATTTATAGTTGTTAACAAGAACTACCCATAGTATAGAATTTGCTGCTACATAATGTAGTGAACTGCAGCCAAGAAATTAAAAGACGCTTGCTCCTGGGGAGGAAAGCTATGGCAAATCTAGACAGCATTCTAAAAAGCAGAGACATCAGCCTGCCAACAAAAGTGCGTATAGTCCAGGCCACGGTTTTCCCAGTTGCAATGTATGGCTGTGAAAGTTGGACCATAAGAAAGGCTGAGTGCAAAAGAATTGAGGCCTTTGAACTGTGGTGCTGGAGAAGACTCCTGCGAGTCCCTTGGACTGCAAGGCGTTCAAACCGGGCAGTCCTAGAATAGATCAACCCCGACTGCTCTTTAGAAGGCCAGATCCTGAAGTTGAAACTCAAGTACTTTGGCCACTTAATGAGAAGGAAGGATTCACTGGAGAAGAGCCTAATGCTGGGAAAGATTGAGGGCAATAGAAGAAGGGGACGACAGAGAATGAGATGGCTGGATGGAGTCACTGAAGCAGTAGGCGTGAATTTAAATGGACTCCAGAAGATGGTAGAGGACAGGAAGACCTGGAGGAACGTTGTCCATGGGGTCGCGATGGGTCGGACACAACTTTGCAATTAACAACAACAATGTAGTGAACACCTTTAATCAGGGTGACTTGCAAAGATGATTAGATAAGTTCATGAAGCTTCTGTCCATAGCAATGGTTAGACTTTGTTTTAGTAATGGAGGCCCTATGCCTCTAAATCAGGGGTGTCAAACTGCTGACCCGCAGGCCGGATGCATCATAGCGAAACCGTGCCCACCCCATTGCCGGCAATGGAAAAAAAAGTCACGATACGTCACGTGACATTGCAGGTTTGACACCCTTGCTCTAAAGGCTTAACAAGTGATAGCCCAGCTTACCCGGCCTTGATGCTTGGATTGGACACCATTAGGAAGTAGCATTTCTGTTGGCTGGACTGAGAAGTAAAATAAACAATAAATCAATCCATAAATAGATCCTGTGTAGTGTTAATACCACTTTATAATGCCTTGGTAAGACCACACTTGAATATTGCATCCAGTGCTGGTCACCACGATACAAAAAAGATGTTGAGACTTTAGAAAGAGTGCAGAGAAGAGCAACAAAGATGATTGGGGACTGCAGGCTAAAACACATGAAGAATGTTTGCAGGAGTTCATTAGTTTAATGAAAAGGGTTAGGGATGACATGTTCCCAGTGTTCCAGTACTAGGGGCTATCCCAGAGAAGAGGGTGTTGATCTATTTTTCCAAAATGCCTGAAGACAGGACAAGAAATAAAGGATGGAAACTAATCAAGGAGAGAACCACTTCAAAACTAAGGAGAAATTTCCTGACAGAACAATTCATCATTGGACAAGCTTGCCTCCAGACATTGGGGTGCTCCATAACTGGAGGTTTTGAAGAAGAAATTGGACAGCCATTTGTCTGAAATGATATAGGGTTTCCTGGTTGAGTAGGAGATTGGATTAGAAGATCTCCAAGGTCCCTTCCAACTTGTTATTCTGTTATTTAACCAATCAGGAGAAACAACGATAAGGCACTACTATATGACCGTCAAGAAAATCACAGCTGTGTCCATGAAATCACTTGGAGCTGAGCTCAGCTCAAGATATATTTGCTTTGGATTCTCTGATTTCCAGTTGCTGGGCGGCTTTGCATAGTCTTCCATTGGCCTTCATTGTGGCATGTGGTTGGGAACAGAATACAGGAGGAGAGAGACTATTGCTCTGAATTAACATGGTCACCTTCTTCTTCTTCCTGGTCAGTTCCTTGGAAATGATCTGTCATAACTCCTTGAAGGAGTGGGAGACACCGGGAACATAATGGGAGAACTTCTTTTTTTGGTGGGCTGCTTTTTAATAAAGAAGATATCAGACTACAACTTTCAATGGAGTCCATGTGTTCTGAACTAATGAAACAAAAGCATTTGGAAGTTCAAGCTGTTTTTCAGGTTTGGAGGCAGAGAAGACCATCAACAAGATAAGGTTAATTGTAGTCCTTCTCTTCTGAGGAACATGATGTCTTCAAAGACTAACTCAGATCTTCAGGGGTGTCAGCTGGAGTATCAATGTAATAGACTTAGCATTACCCTAGACATGGAATGTCGAACAGCATGTAATAATCATGGGTTTCTACAAGGGACAAATGACCAGTAAGTGTTCTCATTTCCAGCTTTTGTTAGCTTCTGGATATCTTAATATTCCATCTTGTCGAATTTATCCAGAGAGCAATAATACAGTGCCTGTCAAATTAGAGGCTGCAGAAATTTCTCCCTGTGTCATGAGACAAAGTGCCATAATTACTGCTAAGTGTGATCAGAATGGAGTGGGAGAGATACAGTTTCTAATGCTGTTACATTGGCTGAAAGGGTACGTTACAAGAAACTTATTTCTCGAGTTATAGACAGGTTTTGAAAAGCCATCATGAGGAGTATGGCAGGGTGAATCTGCCCACTGGCAGTAGTTCGATCCTAATAATAATAATAATAGTAAAGTTGGAAGGGACCTTGGAGGTCATCTAGTCCAACCCCCTGCTCGGGCAGGAAACCCTACACCATTTCGGACAAATGGCTGTCCAGTCTCTTCTTAAAAACTTCCAGTGTTGGAGCATTTACTGCTTCTGGAGGGAAGCTGTTCCACTGATTAATTGTTCTCACTGTCAGGAAGTTTCTCCTTAGTTCTAGGTTGCTTCTCTCCTTGATTAGTTTCCACCCGTTGCTTCTTGTCCTGCCTTCAGGTGCTTTGGAAAATAGCTTAATTCCCTCTTCTTTATGGCAGCCCCTGAGATATTGGAATACTGCTATCATGTCCCCCCTTGTCCTTCTCTTCGTTAAACTAGACATACCCAATTCCAGCAGCGTTCCTTATATGTTTTAGCCTCCAGTCCCCTAATCATCTTTGTTGCTCTTCTCTGTACTCTTTCTAGAGTCTCAACATCTTTTTTACATCGTGGTGACCAAAACTGGATGCAGTATTCCAAGTGTGGCCTTACCAAGGCATTGAAGAGTGGTATTAATACTTCGCGTGATCTTGATTCTATCCCTCTGTTAATGCAGCCTAGTACTGTGTTGGCCTTTTTGGCAGCTGCCGCACACTGCTGGCTCATATTTAACTGATTGTCTACTAGGACTCCGAGGTCCCTCTCACAATTACTACTATTGAGCATGGTGCCACCTATGCTGTACTTGTGCATTTGGTTTTTCTTGCCTAAATGTAGAACCTTGCTTTTTTCACCATTGAATTTCATTTTGTTAGTTAGTGCCCAGTGTTCAAGTCTGTCCAGATCCTTCTGTATCTTAAGCCTGTCTTCTGGAGTGTTGGCTATTCCTGCCAGCTTGGTGTCATCTGCAAATTTGATGAGTTCCCCATCTATCCCTTCATCCAAATCGTTGATGAAGATGTTGAAGAGTACTGGGCCCAGAACAGAGCCCTGGGGCACCCCACTACACACTTCCCTCCATATAGATGCAGTTCCATTGAGGACCACTCGCTGAGTACGGCCGGTCAGCCAGCTACGGATCCATCTGGTGGTGGTTCTGTCTACCCCACATTTTTCTATCTTGTCAAGTAGTAGGTTGTGATCTACTTTATCAAATGCCTTACTGAAGTCCAAGTAAATTATGTCCACAGCATTCCTCTGATCCACTAATTTTGTCACTTGGTCAAAGAATGCAATAAGATTTGTCTGGCATGATCTATTTTTGACAAACCCATGTTGGCTTTTAGTAATGACTTTGTTTGCCTCTAGGTGTTCGTTGATTCGTTGTTTGATTATCTTTTCCAGGATCTTCCCAGGTATTGAGGTCAGGCTGATAGGTCTGTAATTTCCTGGATCCATTTTTTTTCCTTTTTTGAGGATGGGAACTACATCAGCTCTTTTCCAGTCCTCTGGTAGTTCCCCTGTGTTCCAGGATCTTTGAAAAATATAGTTCAGTGGCTCCGATATCACATCTGCCAGTTCCTTGAGAACTCTGGGGTGTAATCCATCTGGTCCTGGCGATTTGAACTCATCTAGGCTGGACAGGTGCTCCCTAACCATTTTCTTGCCTATCTTAACTTGTGTTTCTGTTTTGTTTTTTATGGCACTATTTTTGATAGGTTGGTCTGTTTTTTCCCTTTGTGTAAAGACAGATGCAAAAAATGAGTTAAATAGTTCTGCTTTCTCCCTGTTGCTTGTCACCTTCTTGCCACTTCCACCCACTAATGGACCAATCATTTCCTTCACTTTTTTCTTGTTTTTTACATGTTGAAAGAAGCTTTTTTTGTTATTTTTGACTTTGGTCGCAAGCCTTAGTTCATTTTGAGCCTTGGCTTTCTTCACTTCATCTTTGCAGGCTCGGGCTATTTGCTGATATTCTGACTTAGTTATGTTCCCCTCTTTCCACTTTCTATACTTGTCCTTTTTATCTTTCAATTTGTCAGAGAGTTCTTTATGCAGCCATGCTGGTTTCTTTTGAGAGCTGTTATTTTTCCTCTTTGTTGGTATTGTGCTAGACTGTGCTTTTATTATCTCATTTTTCAAAATTTCCCAAGCTTCTTGAGTTGTTTTCCCCTTGAGGATTCTCATCCATGGAATCCTTCCCAAGCCCTCTCTAAGTTTATTGAAATTAGCTCTCTTGAAGTCCAAGACTCTAGTTTGACTGTGTTCTATTGGTTGTGCTTCTATAATGTTGAATTCTAATATTGCATGATCACTTCCTCCCAGGGTTCCTATGGCTTCAACACCTTCTATCATTTCATCTCTGTTAGTGAGAATTAGATCCAAAATGGCTAATCCCCTAGTTCCCTTCTCTACTTTTTGGGAGACAAAGTTGTCTGCTAGGTTTGCCAGGAACCTGTTTGATCTTCCACTTGGTGCGGAGTTTGTCTCCCAGTTGATGTCAGGGTAGTTAAAGTCCCCCATTACTATTGTGGTGTGCTTCCTACATACCTTAGTTAGCTGACTAGCAAAAAGTTCATCTATTTCCTCTGTTTGGTTGGGTGGTCTGTAGTATACACCTATGGCAATGTCATTTCCCCCCCCTTTTATATTGACCCAAATGCATTCAAGACAGTTTTTATCATTGTTGTACTCTATTTCTGTGGAGATGTAGTTATTTCTTATATAGAGAGCAACTCCACCTCCTCTTTTATTTGGTCTGTTTCTTTTAAATAATTTAAATCCCTCTAGCTGTGTGTTCCATGTGTGAGTTTCATCCCACCATGTTTCCGTAATGGCAACAATATCGTATCTGCCCTCATTAACCTGAATTTCTAGTTCACCCTGTTTGCTGTTCATACTCTGTGCATTGGTGTATAAACATTTGAGTCCTTTGTGGGTGGCCCTGTGTTTCCTTTCTACATAACCTGTGTGGTGCCTGAGTTCCCCTATTGTCTTACCACCTATTTGGTTAGTGCACTTTATGTGGCACTCGCTATTAGAGGCTTCATTTTGATTGGTAGCAAGGTTGGTATTCTTGTCCACACACACATCTATGCTACATGCACTGATAGCCCTATAGTTTTTAAATTGCCGGGGACAGGGTTGTTCCGTATCAATTAACTCCCTGTCCCCGCTGTTTAGTTTAAATTTCCCTCCAGAAAATCTGTGAATTTATAGCCGAGTAACTCAGTCCCTTTTTTTGATGGATGCAAACCATCTCTTTTGTACATCTTTTGATTGGACCAGCTACTGACATCGTGACTAATATATCCGAAGCCTTCCCCTTTACACCACTCCTTTAGCCACATATTGAATTGTGCTATGCGCTGGCCTTTTCCGTTTTGCTCCTTATACACTGGTAAAACCTCTGAGAAAGTAAGCCTACAGCCTATTCTGCTAAGTTCCTTCCCCAAGCTCTGGAAATCATTCTGCACAGAGAGTACATCTTTTTGGGACAGATCATTAGTGCCAAGATGTACAATAGCCTCCACATCACAGTCCTTGCTGCCATTCTTGATTATTTTAGAAATACGCTTCTTGTCCCTACTGGCAGTAGCACCTGGAAGACACCTGACCTCTTTCAAAGCCTCTGTGTCCTTTCCTAAATTTACATCCCTTATAATTGAATCACCTACCAGAAGGTAGCTTCTCTTTTTGGGAGCCTTTCTATTCTTGCATGACTGATGTGCAATACCTGATTCACACTTCTCCCTGTCAAAATCTAGTTCTTCATCTCGGACCACAATCCCCTGCTTATTTGAGTTATCTTCACAAATACCTTTACCAGTCTCCTTAATGTCCCTATTAAGGTCAGCAAGAGCACTGTAGCTGTTGTGCAGGGACACAGCGAAAGCTTTGTGTTTATGGTTCACAGCTCTCACCCTGCCAGATCCCACGGTTGTCCACACTGCCCTTTTCCTGCAGGATCTTTGTGGTAAAGGGGGCTGATAGCAGGGAGGCTTACTAGAGTAGAGGGGCTGAACTGGACACCTAATTTCTGCCCGAAGAGCACGGATTACAGACCCTAGGTAAATGATCTGTCCTTGTAGGCTAGTGATTTGTTTACAGATAGGACAGTTTCCAAGTTTGAAAAGGGTACTGCGAAAAACAGCTGCAAAGCAGGTGTTGCACTGAACTAAGCCGGACATCTTAGATACAGGGGATGTCAGACACACTTGCCCTGAATGTACTGCTACTGTTTGTGATTTTTAGTTATCTAATTATATAATTCGCGCACCATTAGGGCCGGCTACTTTCCTGGTGGATTCTCCCAAAACTTACAGTTTAAGCAGCAGCTGGTGGGATGTAGCACGTTCCAGCAGCCCGACCGAAGTTGGAATGGGGTTTAAATAGAGTATAATACACTATAAATATAATGGAGATCCAATCAGGGCCTTGCTACTTTCCTGGTGGATTCTCCCAAAACTTACAGTTTAAGCAGCAGCTGGTGGAATGTAGCACGTTCCAGCAACCCGATCAGAGTTGGAATGGGGTTTAAATAGAGTATAATACACTATAAATATAATGGAGATCCAATCAGGGCCTTGCTACTTTCCTGGTGGATTCTCCCAAAACTTACAGTTTAAGCAGCAGCTGGTGGGATGTAGCACGTTCCAGCAGCCCGACCGAAGTTGGAATGGGGTTTAAATAGAGTACAATACACTATAAATATAATGGAGATCCAATCAGGGCCTTGCTACTTTCCTGGTGGATTCTCCCAAAACTTACAGTTTAAGCAGCAGCTGGTGGAATGTAGCACGTTCCAGCAGCCCGACCGAAGTTGGAATGGGGTTTAAATAGAGTACAATACACTATAAATATAATGGAGATCCAATCAGGGCCTTGCTACTTTCCTGGTGGATTCTCCCAAAACTTACAGTTTAAGCAGCAGCTGGTGCTGACCGACTCAAGGTTGACTCAGCCTTCCATCCTTCCGAGGTTGGTAAAATGAAGACCAAGATTGTTGAGGGCAGTATGCTGATTCTGTAAACAGCTTAGAGAGGGCTGTAAAGCACTATAAGTCTAAATGCTATTGCTATTGCTCTGTATTTGATATTCTGACCATAGAAGAACACATTCCCCAAAAACGGAACTCAATATCAAAAGGACTACACTAGGGGTAGGCAGCGTTGGCTCTTTCATGACTCAGGGACTTCAACTCCCAGAATTCCTGAGCCAGGCTGGCTCAGCTTGGAAACTCTACCTTTCCCCTCAGCATGACTGGCTCAGGAATTCTGGGAGTTGCAGTCCACGAGTCATGAAAGAGCCAAGGTTGCTTACCCTTGCTTTAGACAGTTCTCAGTTACAACTGTTGTTTAATAAGAATAAGAAGAATTCTTTATTGGCCAAGTGTGATTGGATGCACAAGGAATTTGTCTCCGGTGCATAGGTTCTCAGTGCACATAAAAGCAATAAGTGATAAATCATGATCATTGTAAAAATACATTCAAATGACTTAGTACCCATCGTTGAAGATACGACCATTGTAACCCCACAGTTATGTGATTTCTGTTTGGGTGCTTGGCAACCGGCTCACATTTACAACGGTTGCAATGTCTTGGGATCACATCTATGCGATATGTGACTTTCCCAGCTGGCTTCAGATAAGGAAAGTCAATTGGGGAAGCCAAATTTGCTTAACAACCCCATTATTCGTTTACCAGCCTTGGTGGAAACGGTCCCAAAATTGGGTCCAGTCAGTTTAGGTCTGCATGAATGACTGAAATTCTGGCCCCAATTGTGGACATAAGTTGAGGACTCCCTGTAATTACATATGATATGCCATTTTGTGGCAGCAACCATAACATGCACTCAAAATATCAACTTTATGCATTTCCCCCCAAAGTCTGGGGAATCCCTGGTTTATGAAAAATGCGTGGGATGCTTTTCTCTCTTGACAACTTGCAAGTAGCTTCTCTGCTCCCTTTATATCAGAGGTCCCCAACCACCGGTCTGTAGACCTGTATCGGGCTGCGGCATTTCAGCAACCGGTCTGCACAAATAAGCAAAGCCTCATCTGTGGGATGCAGGCAGCACACAAAACCACGCAATCTCCGGTCCGTGGAAAAACCTCTCTCCACGTAATCGGTCCCTGGTGCCAAAATGGTTGGGGACCTCTGCTTTACATGCCAAAGGAGGTGAGGAAGACTTGCAGAAAGGAATTACCAAGAAAAAGAAAGAGAGAGAAAATATCATGGTGTTTGAAGACAACTCCAGTTTTGCAGATATAGGCAATACGGCAAAATAGGTTTACAACCCTGCGGAGATGTTGAACACATTTCCCTAAAGGAGTAGTTATACAAATATTTTGTTTCACTTGGAAGTGGGACAATTTGCAAACCAGGAAAGAGATAGAATGAAGTTACCATGGCTTGAGCAGAAATTTTTGTTCTAAATTGGGCAACATTTCCCCCCAAAGATCCTGTATGTAGTTTAACAGCACAACGTGGGCTCCTGAGTTCCTTTTTTTCTGTTTTCTCCTCTTTTCATTTGAAAACTCATCTCTGAAAAAACAACGACAACTGAGTTAGATCGAAGGAGACGAATGTTGTTTCTGCCAAATCTCATTTCTTGGTGCATCAGGATATTTTACACCTTGCACAGATAGATCGGTTTACCTCCGGTCCTGGGTGAAAAGTGTTCTATCTTTTTTAAAGACCTCAAAGAAAGATTTCTCTGCATTATATCCTGCTCGGGAAAAGCTTATCTGAGAGAGACATATTTCCCTAATTTCATTTCTTTTCTTTGACTCCCTTTTCTCTATTGGAAAGTTCTTGAGCTGTTGTCTCTGTTATGATCTTCTGTGGCAGAGATCAAGGTCCAGAAGCAAAACTGCAATATTAAAATGGAAAGCATTTGAACCTTGCAGGAAAAAAAAAGCAGTTCTGAGCTGATGCAACATTGCAAAATTTCAATTATTCTCTCTCTCTCTCTCTCTCTCTCTCTCTCTCTCTTCCCCCCCTTCCCCCAACCCAGCATGGTTTGTTATTTTGTCAGCATTCCACATTATTTCTCTTAGTTTTGTATGTTTGGGTTTCTTTGAAAATTCTTTCCTTCTGAACTTCCCATGAACTTTGTTTTGAAGCAAGCAGCCAAAAGAAAAGCTTCAGCAACACAACAACAGAGCAAATATTTGCAAAGGGACAATGCCGGGTGGGGTTATAATACTGGGCAATTTATTTAACCCCTTCAATGTGATATCACACACACACACACACAGACACAAAGTTTCTTAGTATCTGTCCTAGAAGGATCACATTTTTCTCTCAGTTAAATCAAATCAAATATGTATTTCTTTTGTACTGTTTCAATTGTTTCCTCCTTGACTTACAACCATTTATTTAGCACCTGTCCAAAGTTACAGTGCCACTGAAAAACATTATTTACAACTGATCCTCACACTTGTGACCGTCACAGCATTCCCCACAGTCATGTGATCAAAATCTGGCAACTGGCATGTACTTACAATGGTTGCAGTGTCCTGGGGTGATGTGATCACCGTCCCAGCCAGCTTCCAAACAGCAAACTCAACAGGGAAAAGCCAGGTTCACTTCACAACCACAGGAAGTTACAGCCACGTCTATAACTGGGAAAGATATCATGACGGCCAGTTCTCAGATCATGAATGGTCTGTTCGTAACAACTTTGAAGGTGATGAAGTTCAGCGAGATCCGAGGGCTCTTTTGAACAGGACCAATGAGGAGGAAGTCCAAGTAGACCAGTGGTTCTCAACCTTTTTAATGCTGCGACCCCCAACCGGTCGTAAGCCGAGGACTACTTGACCGGTCGTAAGTCAAGGACTACTCAACTGGTGCAGCACCGTTTGCAGAATGGGACTTTTGGCGGACTCAGCAGGGCAGAGACAGCCTGGACAATTCCTATTGGTTTTTGAAAGCCAATAGAATTAGACTCTATTCAAGAGAGTCTATTCTATTGGCTTTCAAAAGCCAATAGAATAAAAGGGAGTAGCGCAGCTAAGGAAAAGGGGGAAAAAAATGGCGGACTGCGTTGTTTGGCGACCCCCGTGAAATGGTTGTTCGACCCCAAATGGGGTCCCGACCCACAGGTTGAGAACCACTGAAGTAGACCCAGGAAAATATTTGGATGGCGATTGCAAAAAGTATCTAGAACAGAGGTCCCCAGCCTTTTGGGCCCCAGGGACCGGTTCTGGGAGAGAGGTTTTTCCACGGACTGGAGGGGGCGTGGTTTTGTGTGCTGCCTGCATCCTGTGTATGGGCCTTTGCTTGTTTGTGCGGACCTGTTGCTAGCATGCTGCGGCCCAGTACTGGTCAGTAATAGTAATAGTAGTAAAGTTGGAAGGGACCTTGGAGGTCATCTAGTCCAACCCCCTGCTCAGGCAGGAAACCCTACATCATTTCGGACAAATGGCTGTCCAGTCTCTTCTTAAAAATTTCCAGTGTTGGAGCATTTACTGCTTCTGGAGGCAGGCTGTTCCACTGATTAATTGTTCTCACTGTCCATGGACCAGGGGTTGGGACCCCTGATCTAGAGGATCCAGCTTTTGATATCTACTTCTACACCTGAAAGTAGGACAAGAAGCAACGGATGGAAACTAACCAAGGAGAGAAGCAACCTAGAAGTAAGGAGAAATTTCCTGACAGTTCGAACAATTAACCAGTGGAACAACCTGCCTCCAGAAGCTGTGAAAGAAGATTCGTTTAACCACCATGGCAAAAAAGATGATAAAGTTGGGCATAACTCACTTAACAACCACCTTGCCCAGCAATGGAAATTGTGGTCCCAATTACGGTATTTTTCTCTGCCATTTAATGGCCACCCAGATTTTCGCAGACCAGATATGATAGCTATGTGCCCAAACCAGATCTGTTTATTCTTCTGCCTTGAAAAATCCTTGGCAGACTTCAGCAGTCCGTTATCGCTTGGTGGCATCTTGTTAAATTAAGTAACAGCTTCCCATTAGTAGCCGTTCAGAAGAACAGAATGTTATTATGCCGGTTCTGTTCTGGGAGAATGTATGGAGACCCCCATCGCCCTGGCCTTCTGATTAGGCTCATTATTTCTTGCTCTCTGAACGTTTAGGAGCAGAAGTTTCCCAGATCCAAAATGAAGCCGGAGAAATTTGAAGTTGGACGTTATAAATGTTCAGAGCACAAAGTTACCTGGTGACGACTAAAGGAGTTGCTCCTTGCACAGAGCAGTCAACTGGGAGAAACATTTGGAAAATCCCAAAATATATATATTCGAGGTGTATGTGTGTGTGCAGATGATACCACTCTAATGGCAGAAAGTGAAGAGGAACTAAAGAGCCTCTTGATGCGGATGAAGAAGGAGAGTGCAAAAGTTGGCTTGAAACTCAACATTAAGAAAACCAAAATCATGACATCCGGCCCTCTCAATTCCTGGCAAATAGATGGGGAAGAAATGGAGGTAGTGACAGATTTTATTTTTCTGGGCTCAAAGATCACCTCAGATGGGGACTGCAGCCAAGAAATTAAAAGACGCTTGCTCCTGGGAAGGAAAGCTATGGCAAATCTAGACAGCATTCTAAAAAGCAGAGACATCACCCTGCCAACAAAAGTGCGTATAGTCCAGGCCATGGTTTTCCCAGTTGCAATGTATGGCTGTGAAAGTTGGACCATAAGAAAGGCTGAGCGCAAAAGAATTGAGGCCTTTGAACTATGGTGCTGGAGAAGACTCCTGCGAGTCCCTTGGACTGCAAGGCGTTCAAACTGGTCAGTCCTAGAGGAGATCAAACCCGACTGCTCTTTAGAAGGCCAGATCCTGAAGTTGAAACTCAAGTACTTTGGCCACCTAATGAGAAGGAAGGACTCCCTGGAGAAGAGCCTAATGCTGGGAAAGATTGAGGGCAAGAGAAGAAGGGGACGACAGAGAATGAGGTGGCTGGAGGGAGTCACTGAAGCAGTAGGCGTGAGCTTAAATGGATTCCAGAAGATGGAAGAGGACAGGAAGACCTGGAGGAACATTGTCCATGGGGTCGCGATGGGTCGGACACGACTTCGCAATTAACAACAACAACATGTGTGTGTGTGTGCACGCACGCAAGGCAGATTTCCTTCTTAGTAGCAATCCTTTTATGGTGATATGGTTTTGCCCATGAAGCCTGGTTAGCTCCTGTATTCCTAACAATAATTCCCTCTGTAATGGAAGGATGACCAGGCCATTTGGTCTAGTGGTTAAGGCACGAGGTTAGAAGCTAGGAAATTAGAAGCTGGCTGGGTGACTTTGGTCCAGTCTTCAGGAGATGGTGAGTTCTAGTCCTGCGTTAGGCGTGAAAGCCAGCTGGGTGACTTTGGATCAATTACCAGGAGGCTGTATTTCTAGACCATAGATAATAAAATAAATAAATAGTTTGTAAAGTTGGAAGGTACCTTGGAGGTCATCTAGTCCAACCCCCTGCTCAGGCAGGAAACCCTACACCATTTCGGACAAATGGCTATCCAGTCTCTTCTTAAAAACTTCCAGTGTTGGAGCATTTACTGCTTCTGGAGGCAGGCTGTTCCACTGATTAATTGTTCTCACTGTCAGGAAGTTTCTCCTTAGTTCTAGGTTGCTTCTCTCCTTGATTAGTTTCCACCCGTTGCTTCTTGTCCTGCCTTCAGGTGCTTTGGAAAATAGCTTGATTCCCTCTTCTTTATGGCAGCCCCTGAGATATTGGAATACTGCTATCATGTCCCCCCTTGTCCTTCTCTTCGTTAAACTAGACATACCCAATTCTAGCAACCGTTCCTTATATGTTTTAGCCTCCAGTCCCCTAATCATCTTTGTTGCTCTTCTCTGTACTCTTTCTAGAGTCTCAACATCTTTTTTACATCGTGGTGACCAAAACTGGATGCAGACCAAGAGCCAAGTGCCCAAACTGCAACACAAAACCCATTTATTTATCGCCAAATGCCAGGGCTGCATCGGCATTGTGGTGCCCTTGGGGGGGGGGCAGGGAGACACCTCTGAGTGCCACCTCTGTCAGGCAAAAATTGAAGGTGCAAAAATGGGCCGTGCTGCAAGGTGCAAAAACGTCCGCCGCCGCACTGTGGGGTGCAGATACAAGGCACTGCATCACAAAAGAACGGGGCAGGGCTAGTGAGTATCACGCAGGCACTAGCCCCACCCCATTTGCAGTACAAAATGCTTCCCCCTCCCTTTTCTTCCAGTCCAACAATGGTTGGTGACCTCTGCTGTACCACCTCTACGCAAGCTTGCTAGTCGGCTGCTTCGCCTCCTTTGTGCTGGGTGGGGCTCCTGCTCCGGGCAGCGGTGGCGGCCTGATGCACCTGCTGCTGGCGGTGATGCGCGTGCCAACAGAGAGGGCTCAGAGTGCCACTTCTGGCACGCGTGCCATAGGTTCGCTACCACTGTTCTAGACCCACTTAGCTGTGAAAGCCAACTGGTTGACTTTCAGCCAATCACCAGGAGACTAGGAGTTCTAGTCCTCTGTTAGGCTGAAAGCCAATTGGGTGACTTTGGCCCAAATGACTAGGAGACTGGGAGTTCTAGTCCCGCCTTAGGCATGAAAACTGACTGGCTGATTTTGGGCCAATCACCAGGAGACTGGGGGTTTTAATGTACAGTATATTTGCTCTTAACAACTGCAGTGATTCTCTTAACAACCATGGCAACGAAAGTTGTAAAGGTCTATCTGTAACAAAGATACATGCACATAGAAGCGCATATGTGCTAGTTTTCATTTCTTTGGCCCTTTTCATCCCTTCACCTGTGAGGCTGCTGTTTTTTTTCTCTCTGTCTCTTTTCTCAAGTGTTTCACTCAAGGCTTCCTAGATTTTCTGAACCGTGTTAAAGGCTACTGCTGTGGATATGAATTGTTCTCATGCTCCTAATAATTGTAAGGATTATGCTATATACCAGACCTATTTACTTCCTTGAATTAACTGTGACCTTCCTTATTTATTTATTTATTTATTTATGAGACTTATATACCGCTTTAAGTGCAAGCACTCTCTAAGCGGTGTACACCAGTAAGCAATGTATATATATATTTACATTGCCCCCAACAATCTGGTCCTCATTTTACCTACTCCGGAAGGATGGAAGGCTGAGTCAACCTTGAGCCGGTGAGATTTGAACCGCTGACCTGCTGAACACAGTCAGCTAAAGTGGCCTGCAGTACTGCACTCTAACTGCTGCGCTACCTCGGCTCATAATTCCTTATTGCCTTTACATGTCAGGTAGTGAAAAGTCAACATTTTACCTTTTGAGATCAGGGGAAAAAAAGTTATTTTGAGCAATTTGGATAAAACAAGCAGAAAGGGGACTTCTTTGGGTATCTTCCTGGGGCCCTGCCCTCGCTTTTTAAATTCATTTCTACTGGCAATTAAAAAAAAAACTTCTATAAGCCATAACCAATTCTGATGAAGAAGCCAGCCCAGCAGCACCCTTGCTCACTAAATGTCCATGGGATGGTCTTCACTACCCTAGGCTTCTTCACTAAGACACCCAGATCACATTTCCATGTCTTGGTAACCAGTAGGATGACCCTCCTATGTATTCTGTACTCATGCTTTTAGTATTTCTCGCCTAAAGAGAAGAACTTTGCATTTGTCCCTGTTGAAATTCTTCTTGCTAGTTTTTTTTTTTTTTGCCCAGTGTTCGAAAGCCAGTGTCATGGTTCTGACAGATGAAACTCTTCCAAAGAACTTCGAGACATTGTTTACCTTAAAGAATTTTTATTTGAGAAGCATAACATCGGCACTAACACAATCTCCTGGAACACATAGTATCAAAGCACAATTCCCTCCTCCAGTTGACAGTCATAAATCACATTCCCCAATTAGTTTGAAATGCAGGCCTTCCCTCCAGTTCTCCAGCCCACCAATTCTTATCATCTCTTATTTCATTAACCCTGGTTCTCACACTAGGTCCAGTATTATTAGGTCTAACTAAACTCTCATGCACAATCCTCCCCCCAGCATCATCTACTCTAAAAGTAAAACTTAAGAAGAAAATGGTTGCATCTCTAACTGTTGTCAAAGCAAAAACATCCGATGTTAGCAGCATTGACAGCCAGTTTGGTCTAGTGGTTAAGGCAGCAGGCTAGAAAGCAGGGGACCATGAGTTCTAGACCCACTTTAGCCATGAAAGCTGGTCAGGTGACTTTGGAACAACCACCAGGACATGGTGAGTTCTAGAGATAAAAACTTGCTGGGTGACTTTGGGCCAGTCCCTCTTTCTCAGCCCAAATCGCCTCAAAGGGTTGTCATTGTGGGGTAAAGAGTTAGATACGTTTGCCATCTTGAGTTTTACAGGTAGCCCTTGACTTACAACCACATTGGAGCCCCAAATTTCTGTTGCTAAGCAAGACAGTTGTTAAGTGAGTTTTGCCCCATTTTGCAACTTTTCTCACCACAGTTGCTAAGCAAATCGCTGTTGTTAAATTCGTAACACGGTTGTTAAATGGCTCTGGCTTCCCCGTTGACTTTGCTTGTCCGACGGTCACAAAAGGTGATCACCAGGGACCCCAGGGACCCTGCAACCATCATAAAGATAAGCCACTTGCTAAACATCTACATTTTGATCACATGACCGTGGGAGGCTTCAACGGTTGTAAGTGTGAAAAGTGGCCATAGGTCACTTTTTTCAGTGCCATTGTAACTTTGAATGGTTGTGAGTTGAGGACTATCTGTATCTGTGAAATTAATAAAGGGAATGAATGAAGTGAATGACTGACTGACTGACTGAAAGAAATGTTCTACCTTGGGAATCTGGGTGATTTCCCCAAAGTTGTTTGATATCCCTTCCCCCAGGTGTCATGGTTCCGACAGATGAAACTCTTCAAAAGAACTTCGAGGCATTGTTTACCTTAAATAATTTTTTATTCGAGAAACAAAGTATCGGCACTACATAGTTAAAGCCAAAAAACTGAATTCCCCTCCCCTGGGCACAAAGTAGCAAAGCATAATTCCCTCCTCCAATTAACAGTCATAAATCACATTTCCCAATTAGCTTGAAGCGGGGGCTTTCTCCTCAGTTCTCCAGCACCGGCCAAATCTTTATCAACTCTGGACGCAATAACCTTGGGTTCCTACGGCTGAGTTATTATTGTTATGACTAACTGGACTCTCACCCATATCCCCCCTCCCGGCATCAACGCATTCTAAAAGCGATAGAGAAAAGATGGCTACATTTCCATCTGTTGTCAAAGCAAGAACATCCGATGTTAGCAGCGTTGATATCAGGTTTGTGTCATCTGCAAATTTGATAATCATGTGTTCTAACCCTTCATCAGAGTCATTTATATGTTTAGCAAACAAGAGTTCACCACCACAATTCCCATGAGGTAGACTTCATATTTCACAGCCTTGTTCGAGCTCTTTTATTCTAATCTAATAGCCGCCTGATTGCAGTTATCTTCTCCAAGGTTCAAGAGTGCACTGACAAAACAAACAAATAAATAAATAAAAGAATGCCACAAAAAAAGATGATTGTATGTTTCCCTGTCTTTGGTGCCATTTCACAAGTGAACCTACAATAATGAACCTTCATAGCTGGCTTAAATAAATATGAAACAAAATAATATTCCATGGTGAAAAAAGTAAAGTTCTACATTTAGGCAAGAAAAACCAAATGCACAGGTATAGTACAGGTGATACCTTACTCAATAGTCGCAATTGTGAGAGGGATCAGAGTCCTAGTGGACAATCACTTAAATATGAGCCAGCAGTGTGCTGCAGCTGCCAAAAAAGCCAACACAGTGCTAGGCTGCATTAACAGAGGGATAGAATCAAGATCATGTGAAGTGTTAATACCACTTTACAATGCCTTGGTAAGGCCACACTTGGAATACTGCATCTAGTTTTGGTCACCATGATGTAAAAAAGATGTTGAGACTCTAGAAATAGTACAGAGAAGAGCAACAAAAATGATTAGGAGACTGGAGGCTAAAGCATATAAGGAACAGTTGCAGGAATTGGGTATGTCTAGTTTAACGAAGAGAAGGACGGGGGGGGGGGACATGATAGCAGTGTTCCAATATCTCAGGGGCTTCCCCAAATAGAGGGAGTCAAGCTATTCTCCAAAGAGCCTGAAGGCAGGACAAGAAGCAACGGGTGGAAACTAACCAAGGAGAGAAGCAACCTAGAACTAAGGAGAAACTTCCTGACAGTTAGAACAATTAACCAGTGAAACAACTTGCCTCCAGAAGCTGTGAATGCTTCAACACTGGAAGTTTTTAAGAAGAGACTGGACAGCCATTTGTCTGAAATGGTATAGGGTTTCCTGCCTGAGCAGGGGGTTGGACTAGATGACCTCCAAGCTCCCTTCAAACTTTATTATTATTAGTATTAATATTAATAATAATAATAATAATAAATATAGGTCAAATAAATATAGACCAAAGCTATATCAGTTGATCAGACTTGAATTAGTCCACCACTATAATACAGTAAAAACTGATATTTAATAGTTTTTTTTTTTTAAAAAAATACTATTTTTCAACTGGGGTCAATATTGTTTTTCAGACACTAAGTCATGTCTGACTCTTTGCAACCCCGTGACCACTATCCTCCACTGTCTCTTGGAGTTTGCCCAAATTCTCATTCATTGTGTCGGTGACGTATCTAACCATCTCATTCTCTGCTGTCTTCTCCTTTTGCCTTCAGTGTCAATCTTCTGCCCATGATCTATTATATTGTTATATATTTTCCCTCCTTAAGGGTTGTTATTGAGATGGCTTTCTGAACATTTTTTTCAATTTCACCGGGGTGTATTTTTCTTCCTCAGTGGGTACGTCTTCCTTTTTCTCATAGCTTCATTCAGCTCCTTTATATGACCCTGCTTAATTATGTCCTGGTAGTATTTGCATCAGACGGCATCCAGTCCCTGAGCAGTTCATCGCTTGCTTTCCTGAATGTATGCACTTGTCAAATTAATGTCCCTATAATTTTTCGACATGAAGTATTCTCCCTGTTCTGCTTGGGGTTGCACACATAGACACGCACCATAAAGGTCAGTGATTTCAAGAATTCTGATACTTCCATGGATCTGCGTTTGTCGGTCTACTGTACCTCTGCTTGGTTATGAGAGTCATGTAGGGTCACGTCCATTAATACTTATATAATGTCACATTGTCAGCTAGCTCCTGTGCATATGCAGCACGGAGTATGTGAGGTTGTTCTAAAGGTTCTTCAGAAATAGAATGAGAAAACAAGGGGGAGAGTCAAAGGTTAGGCCTTGATTGCAGTATAAATAGGGCTTATGTTTCATACCGGCAATTGCTGGCACTCTAAGCTTACTTATCAGAGCTCTTGTGTCCTTGAATTCCTGTTTGTATGACTTGAAGTTGTAATACCACCAAGGAAAGGCTGACACACAGGTTGGCCAAAAAGGAATAAGGTATAGAAATTAGTGTGCACCAAGGCATCCACCTATCTACACCAGTGGTTCTCAACCTTTTTAATGCCGCGACCCCCAACCGGTCGTAAATCGAGGACTACTCAACCGGTCATAAGTCGAGGACTTTCCCTGCCTGAGAGCGCCGGGCATGCGTGGTGCTGCCCCCTGCACCGGCCGAGGCGTAGCTGGAAAGGGGCAGCGACGGCGCAGGGCGACCACCGGCTGGGCCACCAGCTGGCCCAGCCCAAGGGAGGTAAGGCACCCGCCGGGCCCCACGCACACCAGCAACCCTCCCTGCACCCGCCGGCCTCCCACCCCTGGCCCTCTTTTACTTACATTTTTAGTAGTTGCTCAGCAGGGAGGGGTGGAAACTTCCAGACCGTTCGCCTTCGCTGCAGACAACTTGCAGCATCGTTTGCAGAATGGGACTTTTGCGGGCTCAGCAGGGCAGAGACAGCCTGGACAATTCCTATTGGCTTTTGAAAGCCAATAGAATTAGACTCTATTCAAGAGAGTCTATTCTATTGGTTTTCAAAAGCCAATAGAATAAAAGGAGTAGCACAGCTAAGGAAAAGGGGGAAAAAATGGCGGACTGTGTTGTTTGGCGACCCCCATGAAATGATCGTTCGACCCCAAATGGGGTCCCGACTCACAGGTTGAGAACTGCTGATCTACACGATTTTGATTTGTGCATGTCGATTTCAAGAGAACTTGAAAAACTTGATTTAGTGGGACACCTAGAAATCATAAAGCTGCCCAGAAAAGAAAAACTCAAGTGAAGGAGAACTTTCTAAAGAAAGCATACCATTTCATCAGTTTTAAGATTGGATGGGCTTCCAACTCCCAGAATTCCCCACCCAGCAAGATTTTATACTGCATTTCATACTGCGATAAAATTCTGGATAAGGGGTAGATGCCTCAGTTTCCTGACAATGCCTTTGAAAGAAGCAAACCTCCCTTACAGTCACAACTGTCTCACTTAGCAACAGAAATTTTGGGCTCAATGGTGGTCATAAGTCAAGGACTACCTATAGAAAAGAATGAAATCGCTGCACAGAAGAAAGGATATTTTCTGTAGAATATTGTTCAGTCTCTCTATTTTTCTTTAGTCTTAATGTTTCAAGGGCAACTGTTTCAGAAGGGAGATGTGATGTTCTCATGATACAGAACAGGGTTGAATAATATTTTGGGTAGCTGGAGTCACATCCAATTGGTCCAAGGGCAGAAGTAGGAAGGGTGACCGGCCATCTAACACAGAGGTCCCCAACTTGTGGGCCGCGGCCTGGTAGTGGGGCATGGCCTGCTGGCCACCAGGCCACAGGACAGGCTGGCCAGTGTGCATGTCTGTGCGCTCACATCCCCTCACTTGTGCTAGCGCTGCTGCAAAAACAGGACGCTGCACACGGGGCACAAAAACAGGTTGCCGCTACACCTTGGAGTGAGAAAATGGGCTGTTGTGGCTACGCCTCAGGGTGCATAAACAGGCTGCCACCACACTGCAAGGTGCAAAAATGGACGCTGCCGCGCCACAGGGTATGGAAACAGGCCGCCGCATTGCAGGACACAAAAATGGGCTGCCGCCATGCTTCAGGGCACAAAAACGGCCACCACCGCGCCACGTGGCACAGAATAAGGTGCTGCGCCACGCAAGAACGGGGCACGGCTAGTGAGTATCACTTGGGCGCTAGCCCCACTCCATTTGCGGTGCATGTGTGCTCACGGCCCCGTGCGCGCACACGCATGTAATATGCTTCCGCCTCCCTTTTCCTCCGGTCCGCCAACTGACAAAGGTTGGTGACCTCTGATCTAACACACATGAGCAGAAGTTGGATTAATTCTCGATTTGGGGGAGGACTTTAGCACATAGGATAAGAGGAGACCCAGAGGCTGATCAAAAAATGTCTTCTGGTCATGGCTGGACATATGGGGCTTGGATCCTGGTTTAGGAAATGATCTACTGGCTGCGTCCCCAAAATTCAAAATGTGATCACGTAACTACCGGGGGGGGGGGGTTGTCCAAACTTCAAAACTGGGTCGTAAGTCGTCCTGGGGAGATCTGTTGTAACTCCAAACTGTCAACTGTCATAAGTCAAGGATGATCCGTACATGGTTCATTTGCTTGGACATAGTAGATTAACTTGGATTTAGGTTTTATAGAACTTAATAATTAACATGCTACTTTTTGTACTATTTTATTTTTTTAAAAAAGAAGAGGTTCACAGATTTCTTTTAGGGCAGCAGACTTCATGCAATATCGACTTTTGCTAAATGCTAGTTAGCTTTGTACTTGACTATCAGATAAGCACACTGATAAATGCTCTGCCCCCATGGGGGAGGGATTTCTCTTTAGGGAAAAAAAAAATAACAGTGATTGGCTTATGGTCTGCCAGCAACCCTCATCTATCATCTGATATTACTCCAAGCATTAGCCATCATTGCACACACACACACCCCCAATTTCACCCCCTGTCTGGATGTTCTGTGCTAAAGAAGAATTCTTCTAACTACCTATCCTTGCATGGGCATCACTCAAACTTGTAGTTAGTTGCGAAGTCGTGTCCGACCCATCGCGACCCCATGGAAAAACATTCCTCCAGGCCTTCCTGTCCTCTACCATCTTCTGGAGTCCATTTAAACTCACGCCTACTGCTTCAGGGATTCCATCCAGCCATCTCATTTTCTGTCGTCCCTTTCTTCTATTGCCCTCAATCTTCCCCAGCATCAGGCTCTTCTCCAGTGAGTCCTTCCTTCTTATTAGGTGGCCAAAGTATTTGAGTTTCAACTTCAGGATCTGGCCTTCTAAAGAGCAGTCAGGGTTGATCTCCTCTAGGACTGACCGGTTTGAACGCCTTGCAGTCCAAGGGACTCGCAGGAGTCTTCTCCAGCACCATAGTTCAAAGGCCCCAATTCTTTGGCGCTCAGCCTTTCTTATGGTCCAACTTTCATGGCCATACATTGCAACTGGGAAAACCCTGGGTTTGACTATATGTACTTATGTTGGCAGGGTGATATCTCTGCTTTTTAGAATACTGTCTAGATTTGCCATAGCTTTCTTCCCCAGGAGCAAGCATCTTTTAATTTTTTTGGCTGCAGTCCCCATCTTGGAGCCGAGGAAGATAAAATCTGTCACTACCTCCATTCCTTCCTCACTCAAACTAAAGAAGCTTTAATGTTTCGAACGTCTTTAAACTACCACGAACGTTCAGGATAGTTGGAGTTAATGTTCTCCTATTAAAAATTCAGTTTTTATCAAGAGCTTTTAATGCACAAGCAGTTTCCCTTCTTCCCTCCTTTCTTATTTAATCATGTCATAAGCACAAAGAAGCGTGTCATACATATTTGAAGAAACCCACCGATACGTTTGCCCTGCCTTACATTTTCTTTTAAAGCAGCTAATCATTCAGCAGCCCTTAGGAAGTTATCAATTGACAATTAAGACTATTCCATAATTGCAGAGCCCAACCAGATGTCTCCTTTTTGCTTTATTTAATTATTTCTTTTTACAGGAACAGAGTATTACTTTTACCAAATGGTTTTTACTAGTACTGGTAAGGTATTGCAGACCAGCTCATCCAAGCCAAGAGTTAAACGGCTTTTAGACATGTGTGCATGAATGGAGAGCAAATGAGACCACACATGTATGAAATTCACCCGGCTCAAAGGTTGGGGGGTAGGTAGGCTTGCTTGCCTACCCACACCCCAACTAGGAGGCTCCTAGTTCTTTTCAGATGTTACACAGCCATCAGCTACCTCTTTGTAGCCAGGAGTATAATAGCACAAGTCTCTGAAAGATTTCCCCTCTCTCAAATGCCAAAATCTTGCTTAAAATTGTGAACACCGGGCTAGGATGACTGATTGTGGATGAACAACAGGCAGGTATTAAATGCCTTCCAACTGCACATGCAAATACACAATCGTGTAGTCCAGAGATGGGCAAGCATTTGCACTTGGTAAGTGGGATTCAGGGAAACTGCCTGCTGGACATTGTTTAGGGCAGTGGTGGCGAACCTATGGCATGGGTGCCAGAGGCGGCCCTCAGAGCCCTCTCTGTGGACACGCGTGCCGTCGCCCCTGTCCTAGGCCTTCAGCTGGGTTTTATAAAACCTTTTCGCTTTAGGCCTCCACCTCTGTGTACAAAAAAAAAGTTCAATCAATCAATCAATTTCAACTTCTCGCGGGGGAAAAAAAAGATCTTGCAAAGTTGGAATTGATTGATTGATTGAACTTTTTAGTCCCACCCAGTCTGCCGTTACCACTGCTGAAACCCATTCAGTCTTACCTCCACAAGGCCATCTAGAAACAGCGAGGAACCAGCCCCTGCCGCATCACCCCCGCCCCCTGGGTGCATGCTGGGGAAGTGTTACTCTTTGTGAGGAATGAAGAAATGGACCATGCCTTGGCGCTTGCCCCGGTCCCACCCCCTTCTGCCAGAGACCCTCAGATCTGTCCCACTCCTGCCCAGGCCCCCACAGGCCCCCTTGACGTAAATGATGTAGAGCTGACCATGCCCACCCAGTAGGCCACACCCACCCTGGCCACACCCACCCAGCCCCCTGAGGGCAACTGCAATGCTGATGCGGCCCTCAGTGAAATTGAGTTTGACACCCCTGATCTAGTTCAACATTTGCATTTCAGAAAAAAGCCCTCTCTTGCCCCAGTTATGGCACAAGCCAAATCTTCCTTCTTTTGCAGTCAACTCCAGACCAGTCAGAAGAGTGCTATGTAGCTTTTCTTTCAGACGATAAATATATTCCTATGCTGGATGCAACATTCTCAAACTTTAGCTTTTAGAATGCAGCGGACGATGGACTGTGTAAGATAAAAATGAAGATGGTTGTTGGTGTGCCTCTTTGAATAACTGCGCATCTTAATTTGTAAGCGTGTCATCTTACAGTCACTTACATTTTTTGTTTGCCTGTTTATTTGTTTCTAAGGGTGTTGGCCTCAGTTTCTGAATTTATAAGGTGACCAACCGTCCTCCTTTAGGGAGGACAGTCCTCCTTTTGTAAGTTCTGTCCTCCCTCAAAAAGTGTCCTCCTACATGTCCTCCTTTTCGATATTTGAAGACTAATCTGCAGGGCTTTTTTTTCCCCCTCATAGAACGCTCAGAATGGTGTTCCGGCACTTTTTTTTGATGTTTTTTTTTTTCAACTTTTGCATGAGCTGTGCTACTCCCCCTATTGGCTTTCGAAAGCCAATAGGAATTGCTGCTGAGCGGGCCAAAACACCCGGCCGGCAAACTTTGCACATGCAAGTTGTCTGCAGTGAAGGCGAATTGACAGGAACTTTGCACCCCTCCCTGCTATCCAACTACACCATCTCCTAGTTAGTCCCGAAGATACCTGGAGGAGACTGGAGTGGCAATGCCATGGTAACTTTCTCTTGATCTTTGGCCCTGCTAGGGCAATAATGGCTGTGGGTTCAAGAGGCAGGGGCGACGGGGCTGCTGCGGATAGGGGTGTGAGGGGTGACGGTGGCTGGCTGCCCCCCGTGCTATGGGAGCCACGGGGCCCACTCTACACGGCGGGGTAGCAGTGCTGGCGGGGCGGCTGCAGGCGGCGGCATGGCATGTAAGCATAATTGCAATATAAAATGTTATTGTTACAAATGTTTTTTTTATTATGCATTTATCATATTATAGTGTATTCTGTATTATTGTTGCAGTGAATAAAATGTTTCTTTTATTTACGATATTTTTTTCTTCAATTTATTTGTGTCCTCCTTTTCATTGTAAAAAAGTTGGTCACCTTAGAATTTAGCCTCTTTCCTACCTCCCTACCATTGGCTGCTTTTGAACTGTTTCTATAGCAGCCTAAATGAAGAGAAAGAAAAGCAGGGAGAAGAATTTAAGTTGTGATGTATTAGTGGAGAGTAAAGCTAAAATTGCAGAGGTTTCCTTTTTCTCTCCCCTCCCCCAACCTTATTAAAAGACTTGCATTAATGATGAATGAGCATTTATTTGGACTAATTATGTCTTAAGGTAGGTAAGATTAAAAGATATTGAATGGAATATTGACGATTTGGTAAGAATAACCATCATGAGATTCCTGTAGCCTCATCTCACAATAATTGGGTTATTACTATGCAAATTAAGGTATTACGTTTAAAGAGGAGGAGAGGGAAATTCCAGCACAGCCACTTATCTACCTATCCAGAAAACTAGACCACTTGTGTTCAGGTTGAAGATCCATTTTGAAGCAGTGTGGCATTGTACATTTCATTTTAACGTTTTCAGCTTTTTCCCCATTTCAACTCGTGGTTTTTCTTTTTTTAAAAAATAGCTCTTTAAATAAGAAAAAAACCACTGTAGATTTCTTTTACATATCTAGTCATTTGTGGTATTTTTGAGGCATATTTCAATGATTACACTTAAAAACTTCCTTTGATCTTTCAGCCTATAGCACAGTGGTTCTCAACCTGTGGGTCAGGACCCCATTTGGGATCGAACGACCATTTCACGGGGGTCGCCAAACAACGCAGTCCGCCATTTTTTCCCCCCTTTTCCTTAGCTGTGCTACTCCCTTTTATTCTATTGGCTTTTGAAAGCCAATAGAATAGACTCTCTTGAATAGAGTCTAATTCTATTGGCTTTCAAAAGCCAATAGGAATTGTCCAGGCTGTCTCTGCCCTGCTGAGCCCATCAAAAGTCCCATTCTGCAAACGGTGCTACACCAGTTGAGTAGTCCTCGACTTACGACCGATTGAGTAGTCCTCAACTTACAACCGGTTGGGGGTCGCGGCATGAAAAAGGTTGAGAACCACTGCTATAGCAGGAGTCTCCAAACCTGACAGCTTTAAGACTTGAGGACTTCAACTCCCAGAATTCCTCAGCCAGACATACTGGCTGGGAAATTTGGGGAGTTGAAGTCCACAAGTCTTAAAGATGTCCAGTTTGGAGACTCCTGCCTATAGGAGTCCCCTGGCCTATTACCATATCTTCATGATTTTAGGATGCTTTTGCTCAGGAGAGCTCCAAAATCGTAGCACAGGTCTATTTGAGAGACTGTGTCACATAGTAGCTTCCACCCATCCTCTTTCATCCATCAGATGCTCAAGGTCACTTGATGGGACTCAGGAAGTGACTTTCCTGTTATGGCACCTATCTTCTGGGACATTGTGTCCCCAGAGATTTATGTGGCTCCAACTTTTGTTTGAATAAACTCTTAAAACTCAACTCTTCTCCCAAAAGTTGGGTTATTATGCTGGTGGTGGACTCCATGTGGGAACATTGTGTGTTTGAGGAGGTGTTGGTTTTATTCTTTCTGAATGTCCAATATTTTCTTATTGCTGTTTTTTTTTTGTTTAATATTACACACTGCCCAGAATTGCTATGAAGTCGGGTAGCCTTATGCATTTGATCAATAAATAAAGCTAGAATTTTGCTGTGGATAACAGGAGGATAAACCACTGGACAGCAGTATGAAGGCTGATTGTTTTCTGGAAGCACTTATGACAGTGTTTCTCAACCTTGACAATTTTAAGGCATGTGGACTTCAACTCCCAGAATTCCACAGCCAGCAATGCTGGCTGTGGAATTCTGGGAGTTAAAGTCCACATGCCTTAAAATTGTCAAGGTTGAGAAACACTGACTTATGAGATCTATGTGGCACCAGAAAACATTGCATTGAAAACAAAGTCTTCTGAAGTGCTTATGTTTGGCTTTAATTAGCCCCTCATCTGGGTTGGCATTTAAACTTCTGTTTAGTCAGTTCTGATTCTTCGCAACCCAGTGGACTTCATTTCATGAGGATTATTTGTTGTTAACAAACAATTGACTGTTTGCTTGTTTGAGGTCTTCTAAGCTCCTGCTTGTATCATCAATGGTAACATCTAGATACCTTCTTCTTGTCAGTCTTGTTTCTGATTTCCCCCCCCCCAAGCATCAGGATCTTGTCCAAATTACCCTTACCCTTGGGTTATGTGCCCCAAATATTGAAGCTTTCTTTGGTTTCATTATTAGACAGCAATTTGACTTTGCTCCATTTAATATTGAATTATTTGTTCTTCTTGGGGTCCGCAGTATTTTCAATGACTTGTTCCAGCTCCAGCAAAAGTGAGTTTAGAAGCAATCATTCTTCTTTTGTTTCCCTTTCTGGTGATCCAGCTTTTACGATTGGGACAACCAATTTGGACAACTCTAACTATGTTGTCAGTGTGATTTAGTCAGTCAGTCAGTCTATAAATATATACCCAAGATGATGAATAGATCTAATGCTCATTCCTCTTATTTTCCCCACAACAGCCCTGTGAGATGGGTTGGGCTGAGTTGAGAGAGGGTGACTCGTCCCAAGTCATCCAGCTGACTTGCATGCCTAAGGCAATACTAGAATTCACCGTCTCCTGGTTTCTAGCCTGGTGCCTCAACCATTAGACCAGGGGTCTTCAAACTCGGCCCTTTTATGACTCATGGACTTCAACTCCCAGAATTCCTCAGCCAGGCACGCTGGCTGAGGAATTCTGGGAGTTGAAGTCCATGAGTCATAAAAGGGCCGAGTTTGAAGACCCATGCACTAGACCAAACTGGTTACTCTACTTCACATTTGATGCTTTTAGTCATCATAAACCTTGATTATCAAAGCTCTCCCTAAATAAAAAAAAAACTTTATTTTGTCTACATTGGTCAAAGTCTTTCTCTCAAGTAGGAGATACCACTGAATTTTTGTGCCTAGGAAGATAAAATCTCTTACTACTTCAAATAATAGCTTCCTTTTGCTTAACCTGGTTAACTAATCAGGGTTGGTTCGGAGGACACGGATGTTAGGCAAAGAAGAAGGGAAGATCTGCTCTGTCAGCTATACATTTTGTGGGACCTGATTCTCTAAAAGGCTACCGCTGGACTAAGTGACGTGATTTTTACCTATCCCTAGTATAAAAACCCTTTTGTGAGTACACGGTGTGAATGTATTACCAACGCATGAAAAATCAAGGAGAGGAGAAAATGAGCAAAATTGACTCAACTCACAGACCAGCAATTTGTTATGAAAACCTGGGAATTAGTTTCCATTTTTAGAACTTTAAGTGTAGATCCTCCCTTTGCATGGATCTCTTTGAAAAGACACAAAGGGGGGGGGGAGCTTTTAAAAATGATATGTCTTTCTTTTTGAAAAATGAAAGAAAGGGAAATAATAAAGGGGTACATAATGCAAAGGAGAAAGGATTGGATGAAGTGAGCTGCAATGCCTTTGGGGTGATACAAATTGGGAAATATTCCTGGACTTTGTCCCTCCCTCCTTCGTATTCAGTTGGTAGAGGACAAGCTTCTAGCCTGGGGCTGTCCCAAAGAAGAGGGAATCAAACTATTCTCCGAAGAACCGGGAGGCAGAACTATGGATGGAAATTAAGGAGACAATCCCATCTAGAACCAAGGAGAGGTTTCTGACAGTTAGAACAATTAATCATTGTTCTGATTTGCCTGCAGAAGTTGTGGGTGCTCCCAACACTGGAGGTTTTTAAGACGAGATTGGACAGCCATTTGTCTTAAATGGTATAGCACAGACATGTCAAACACTAGGCCAGGGGGCCGGATGTGGCCCGTGAAGTGGTTTCATGTGGCCCACGAAGCCATCCTGGAAACAGTGAGGGAACGGCCCCTGCTGCCTTGGCCCTGGCCCAGGCCGGCTGGGAGCCAATGTACAATTTTGTGGTGGCCATCTATGCTAAAACGCATCCAGTCTTAGCTCCATAAGCCCCCCCCCCCGCATGGCCTGAGAGGAACAGTGAGGCTCCTCCCGTGGACCATGCCTTGGCACTTGCCCCGGTCCCACCCCCTTCTGCCAGAGACCCTCAGATCTATCCCACTCCTGCCCAGGCCCCCACAGGCATCCTTGACGCAAACGATATAGAGCTGGCCACACCCACCTAGTAGGCCACACCCACTCCATCCACACCCACCCAGTAGGCCGCACCCACCCTGGCCACACCCACCCGACCTCCTGAGGGCAACCGCAATGCTGATGCGGCCTTCAATGAAATTGAGTTTGACACCCCTGGTATAGCATGTCTTGCTTGAGCAGTGGGTTGGACTAGAAGACTTCCAAGGTCCCTTCCAACTCTGTTATTCTGTTAAGCTGAGTTGCATAACAAGATAATGGACTGTGGGGTTGGGTTATTATCAAGGATATCCAGCAAAGTTGGAATTGATTGATTGAACTTTTTAGTCCCACCGAGTCTGCCGTTACCACCTCAGCCATGCCCACCCAATGGGCCATGCCCACCCAATGGGCCACACCCACCTGGCACTCAACAATGCATAAGTGGGTTTTGGGTTGCAGTTTGGGCACTCGGTCTCTAAAAGGTTCGCCATCACTGATATAAGGACTCCTGCCTTGGGTAGGGATTGGACTAGAAGACTTCCCAAGTTCCCTTCCAGCCTTATGATTCTACGATTCCTACCAGACAATGACATGTGTAGACTCCATGGGGAGAAGGCCACAGGACTGGGGCAAATTGGTGACCTTGTATTTCCCCCCAGTGAAGTCCACAACTTGCTTGGCAAGCCCCTGGGGTCGTCTGTTAAAATCTTAATTTTTAGGTAAGTGCCTGGCATTGGCCCATATGGATATTGCTTAAGTGAGAATAATTTGGACATTTAACCAAACAGGCGTGCGTAATTCAGTTCGGCCGAACCAGATGAAGCTCTTATTATGAATTCACAGCTTAAATGTTTTCATGTGTATTCAAGGATAATAATACTGGGATACATTTCAAAGGGAAAAAGATCAACAAAGGTAGAGATTTGGAAGGATTTGAACTTGTGTAAATGAAACTTTGTTGTTTCGTTAACAATCACTGGCTGTGAATGCAGAGGGGTGTGTGAAAGTCTCCCATCTCCCTGTTTTAGCTTGCCTTGGCTGGATGGTTTTAAAGAGACAAAGCTGTCTTTATCTCCTTCCTAGTGAGTGTGTGGGGAAAGTGACAGCATACATGGGGGGGGGGGATTGTGAAAAATGTTTTGCATTTTCCTTTGTCATTGCTTCTGCCTCTCTGTTCTTTGGAGCACATGTACTGTATATGCTGCTGGAAGACAAAGGAACCTAAAAACATAATGATATTAAAAATGTTGAGACTCTGGAAAGAGTGCAGAGAAGAGCAACAAAGATGATTAGGGGACTGGAGGCTAAAACATACAAAGAACATTTGCAGGGATTTGGCATGTCTAGTCTAATGAAGAGAAGGACAAGGGGGGGACATGATAGCAATGTTCCAATATCTCAGGGCTGCCCCAAAGAAGAGGGAGTCAAGCTATTCTCCAAAGCACCTGAAGGCAGGACAAGAAGCAACAGGTGGAAACTAATCAAGGAGAGAAGCAACCTAGAATGGAGGATTAGAACAGTTAATCAGTGGAACAGCTTGCCTCCAGGAGTTGTGGGTGCTCCAACACTGGAGATTTTAAAGAAGATATTAGGCAATCATATGTCTGAGTTGCTACTGGGTTTCCTGCTTGAGCAGGTAGGGTGGACTACAAGATCTAGAACAGGGGTTCTCAACCTTGGCAACTTTAAGACTTGTGGACTTCAACTCCCAGAATTCCTCAGCCAGCTTTGCTGTGAAGTCCACAAGTCTTAAAGTTGCCAAGGTTGAGAACCCCTGTTCTAGAAGGTCCCTTCCAATTCTTTATTCTGTTATTCATGTGGATTGAATGACTACAGGGAAGGTTCTGGGAAAAGCAAATCTTCCTTTTTATTATTCATTATTTATTAAATTTGTTTGCTGCCCTTCTTGCCTCAAGTGGCTTACAACATGAATTATCCATAATGATTACTGGAGGTCCTTGGCCAATCAACTGCAATCCGCCTAGTGGAAAAGGCATGAAAAGAAAAATATTTCTCCGAAACAGAAGAAAACAGTCCAATTGAAAGGCTTAAGTAAGATATAGAATAGAGTTGGAAGGGACCTTGGAAGTCTTCTAGTCCAACCCCCTGTTCAGGCAGGAAACCTTGTACCATTTCAGACAAATGGCTGTCCAGTCTCTTCTTCAAAACTTCCAGTGTTGGAGCATTTACAGCTTCTGGAGGCAGGTTGTTCCACTGGTTAATTGTTCTAATTGTCAGGAAGTTTCTCCTTAGTTCTAGGTTGCTTCTCTCCTTGATTAGTTTCCATCCGTTGCTTCTTGTCCTGCCTTCAGGTGCTTCGGAGTATAACTTGACTCCCTGTTCTTTGGGGCAGCCCCTGAGATATTGGAACACTGCTTGTCAGGCTCAGCTCAAGAGTGACATAGAATAATTCAGCCAAAGTTCAGTTCTTTATTTTCTCATACCAATACAGGTAGTCCTCGACTTACAACCACAGTTGAGTGTAAAATTTCTGTTGCTAAGTGAGACATTTATTAAGGGAATTTTGCCTCATTTTATGACCTTTCCTGGTGCAGTTGGTAAGTGAGTCACTGCAGTTGCTAAGTTAGTAACACGTTTGTTAAGTGAATTTGGTTTCCCCATTGACTTTGTTGTCAGAAGGTCTCAGTGCAACCGTCATAAATATGAGTCAGTTGCCAAGCATCTGAATTTTGATCATGTGACCATGGGGATGCCACAAAGTTCGTACATTTGAAACACGGTCATGTCACTTTTTTCAGTGCCGCTGTAACTTCGAGCCATCACTGATTGTACTGTTGTAATTTGAGGACTACCTGTGGACAGAATCTTGCCAGAGTAAACCTTTAGTACTCTCACCCGATCAGATATACCCTGGGAGATTTTAAGGAGTGGCTATCCTAACTCTCCCGTAATATTTCACCCGGGTGTATCCAGGAATTTGACTGATGGGAAAGTCAAGTGAGACAAAAATAAATACATTTGCAACTAGCACAGAGTTTGATTGTAGAATTTGATACCAAGAGATACGATGAGAGCCACTAACTTAGATGGGCTTTATAAGGGTAATCTCCTGACCAGAAGGAAGGCTGACAATTGCAGTTTGTCATGTTTACCTGCAGAAGCAGAGGATCCATACCGTATATGCCGGCGTATTAGGCGACCCGGCGTATAAGACGACCCCCGTCTTTATTGCCTAGCCGCATTCTTAGAACGTCGTCTTATACGCCGGAAACTACCAGTATTTCCGGCGTATAAGACTACTCAGCGTATAAGACGACCCCAGTCTTTGGTGCCAAGTTTAGCGCTTCCAGAAGTCATCTAATACGCCGGCATATATGGTAATTTGTAATATCAGAAACTGGGAAGGCCACTCATCTTTTGTTCCCAAGCATCTCTAGGAAATAGCAGTAGATCCCTCATCTGGATCTCTAGAACATACCTTTCTTTCTTATGAGATCTTCATCCTGCTTCCTTTTCTTTTTCCCATTTATCCCTGGTGGTTTCATGGCAGTTGACATTTCCTATGATTTCAGAACATTATTAGAAAAATACGCTCAAAGCAAAACTCTCTGAAGCCAACTGCTTTGCATACTTTCCACCCTCAACCCATAACTTGCCACAGAAAGATACAGGCTGTGTTGCTCACCACTCTCTGAGTGCACCAGTCTTAAACTCTACATTGGTCTCCAAACCATGGATTTATTTTTGAGGCGCTGATTTGAAATACCCACTTTTCTTACGCAGACAAGCACCTGAATGAACAAGAGCAAACTTACTGGAAATAAAATAAGAGTTGCTGTGACTGGTAATTCTGTAGCCCTTAATCTTCTATATTTCTCTCAACTCCGTTTTTTAAAAGCTACCTTGCATGCTAGATAATATAGCTTCTTGAGATAAAGAAGTCTACAAGTTATCTAAGGCAGGGCTTTTCAACCTTTTCACCCATTGTACCATTTTTAGGATATGGCAATATCCGAGTACCACCAGTTGCCTAGCAAGGTATTAAAAACTTGATGACCCCCCCCCAAAAAGGAAAAAAGTGATAAAGTACAGGTAGTCCTCGACTTACAACAGATCGCTTAGTGACTGTTCGAAGTTACAGTGGCACTGAAAAAGTGCCCCCCAAGCCACAGCCGAGCAAGACACCTGCCTGCCCACCCAGCGGCGCTCTTCCTCCTGTCCGATGTTTTCATTGTTGTGAGCATTTCTGTTGAGGATTGGCAGCGGGGGTGGGGGGGTGTTTGGTTTTTATTCCCCTGGTCTGCTGGGTGGTTGCAGTAGGTTTTGGTCACTTCACATGACCCTGGGACACTGTGGCTGTCATAAATATGAATCAGTTGCCAAGCATCTGAATGTAAATCACAAGACCCTGGAGATGCTGCAACATTCCAGCTGATTGGCGCTTCTTCTGGGCTCAGCAGAAGCACCAGGATCAGCGCCGAGCTCCAGCTGGAGCCTGGTGCTGATCCTGGTGCTTCCACTGAGCCCTGACAGCCCCGAAGAAGCGCTGATCCTGGCACTTCCGCTGAGTCCTGACAGCCCTGCAGCCCCAGCAATCTCTCGCTCAGGCTTGTGCGGTGCTGCCACCGGTTCAGCTCATTCCCCTCCCCCGCTACCCCTTTTCTAGGATGGTTGCATACCACCTGCCAGGTGCCAATGTACCACAGGTGGTACCCGTACCACTGGTTGTAAAGCCCTGATCTAAGGACAATTGCATGTGAAAATATACTTATTTGTCTGTTCCAAATTTCCTTTTATTTGGTTTCCATGGATGACCCCAGGTTTTTGAGTACCATGCAGAAACTTTTCCTGAACCTTTTTTCTTATGAAGTATTGTTCACTTCGATGACTGTATCCCATTTTTACTATTTTTGCAAATAACTCAAGGTGACGGACACATACCTTCCTCCCCTTATTTCCCCCACACTAACAACCTTGTGAAGTGGGATGGGCTGAAAGACAGCGATCGGCTCAAAGTCACACAGCTGGCTTTCGTGGCTAAGGTGGGACTTGAACTCACAGTCTCCCACTTTCTCGCCGGGTGCCTTAACCGGTGGACCAAACTGGCTCTCATAAAACATCTGCCTGTCACTGTATTTTTTTCTTGGAATTGCACAGCTGCCCTCTGCTATAGCTGAACCCTAGGAAAAGTGTGATTTTTGTCGAAGGAATTGCCAACAGATGCCTTTGCTTTGCACCAGCCTAAATCTCACTCAGATAAACTGCTGTTGTTATTTTGGTTTCACTCAGTCTATTTCTGACTTTCTGAAAGAAGTTAAGGAAATGACTCTGTTCATTTGGTCTGTATTTTCTAGTGAAATAGGCTTGTTCATGCATTGAGGATGAGTTGGTGAATCACTGGAAATGTAGCTTCTTTATATTTTTGATTCATTTTTCAGCTAAAAAAAAAAAAAACAACCAAAAAACCCACCACGGTTAGAAAAAAAAAAGTGCGCTGGGGAAAAATGCATACGATATACGGGAAAACGATATGCATAAAATAAGTTCTAAAGCAGTGGTTCTCAACCTGTGGGTCGGGACCCCATTTGGGGTCAAACAACCATTTCATGGGGGTTGCCAAACCAAACTGTCTGCCATTTTTTCCCTAGCTGTCCTACTCCCTCTTATTGGTGGCCACACCCACTTGGGGGTCACCACAACATGGGGAACTGTATTGTGGGGTCACGGCATTAGAAAGGTTGAGAACCACTGTTCTAAAGAGATTCATGATGGAACGTAAACGAAACTGACTTTTGGGATTTCAGATCAGGCAGTCTAGTTTGCGAAGAGGGAATTGTCCTAAATGGGAACAATTGGCCCCAAAGCATTATATGGTTGAACGGGGATTTGAATCTGAGTCTCCCAGGTTCCAGTACCGAGGAATCTGCAGGATATAGTCCAGAAAGTCAAGATGGTAGCTGTGACGGTACACAGGAAGTCCTCGACTTACGAGCACAATTGAGCCCGACATTTCTGTTGCTAGGTGAAATGTTTGTTAAGTGAATTTTATGAACTTTCTTTACTTAACAACTGCAGTTGTTAAGTTCATGACACGGTTGTTAAGTGAATCCGGCTTTGTTGACTTTGCTTGTCAGAACGTTGTGAAAGGTGATCACGTGACCCGGGCACACGGTCATAAATATGAGTCAATGGCCAAGCATCTGAATTTTGACCTGGGAATTGGGCATGCCGCAGGTCGTAAGTGTGAAAATGATCATTTGTCACTTTTTTCAGTGCCTTTGTAACTTTGGACACAAAATGAGCTGTTGTAAGTTGAGGACTACCTGCAATCAGAACTCCACAGGTTAACAATGGAGCTTCAGTTGCTCTGTCACGGATATTATCTTGACCACTGTAATGTAGGTGGGAATGACCCTGGAGGACAGGGCAGAGAGAGGCAGCCAAGGGACCAGTCAAATAAAATACAACTGAACCCTCTGTGGGAATTGGGGTAGCAGAAAGAGGCCCAGAATAGACCTTCCCTAATTTGGGGGCTGAAAAGAAGATGGGAGAGATGTACTTTAAGACTTCCAAGAGTCTGTTAATGTAGGTTTACCATAAAGTAAGATTATGGACTTGGTTGTGTTTCCTTTCAGCTCTACCTTGTAAGGCTGACACCTACCTGTGGACCCTCTGCCTCAGCCCAAAACTTTAACCACCACATCCCAGTGACATCCAGTCTAAGAAGACCTAAGTTGATAAAGCAACCTTCTGTTACTTTATAAAAGCCCAGCACACCTAAAAGATTATTTTTTTAAAAAACCTTTAGCCGTAATCTGCACTCATTGATGTGCTGTTTATCCGTAGTACATCTAAATTTGAGCACAAGTAATCCTTGATTGACAACAGTTCATTTAATGATCATTTGAAGTGACAACGGCAGTGACAAAATTGGTTTATGAGCATTTTTCACACTTATGACCCAGTTGATCAAAATCCAGGCACTGGGCAACTGGCTCATATTTATGACGGTTGCAGTGCCCTGGGGCCATGTGATAAGCAAAGTCAACGGGGAAACCGGTTTCACTTAGCATCCGTGTTACTAACTTAACAATTGCACTGATTCTCTTAACAACTGTGGCAAGAAAGGACATAAAATGGGGCAAAACTACTTAACAAATGTTTCACTTAGCAACATAAATTTTGGGGTCGTAAGTCGAGGACTATCTCTATTCCCACTTATGCTTCCTATGAAAGATAATTCTGAAAGAGCAAATCATACATTCCCCAATGAATTGTCCTGAAAAAAAAAATTCCAACATTTATAGTCAAAAGTGTGTCACTTGGAGAATTCCCAATTGTGTTCCAACTGATGTCCAGTATGATATAGTGCTTAAGGTGCTGGACTAGAAACCAGGAGTCTGAGAATTCTAGTCCTCCAATGGAAGAGAGCATCTGTAGCTCACGGTTGAACTAGGGAGTACTTAGTGCTTTCTGAGCTTGATTGTTTGCAGACATTCCATTACCCAACTAGGTAACATCATCAGTGTGAGTGAAAGTCACATTTATTTGCACTAATGATGTTACTGAGTGGAGTAATGAAACTTGTGCAAACAAACAACCAAACTCGGTGTCGGGTGCAAATAACCAGGCAAATTTGATATCCAAAGCACAGGAAAAAATTATTATTCCTACTACAGTATACACACAAGAATTTAGTCAACTCACAAAATTAAAGTGGCGCTAGACAAGAGTCAACAGAATTCATAGGGGACTGCATTTGCACGTCTTGTGGCAATGCAAAGACTCTAAACCAGTGGTTCTCAACCTTTTTAATGCCGCGACCCCAACCAGTCGTAAGTCGAGGACTACCCAACCGATCGTAAGTCGAGGACTACCCAACCGATCGTAAGTCAAGGACTTTCCCTGCCCGGGAGCGCCGCACATGCGTGGTGCCGCCCCCTGCGCTGGCCGAGGTGTAGCTGGCAAACAGCAGAGACGGTGCAGGCCGACCACCGGCTGGGCCACTAGCTGGCCCAGCCCAAGGGAGGTAAGGCCCCCGCCGGGCCCCACACGCACCAGAAACCCTCCCTGCGCCCGCCAGCCTCCCACCTCCCACCCCTGGCCCTCTTTTACTTACATTTTTAGTAGTTGCTCAGCAGGGAGGGGTGGAAACTTCCAGACAGCTCGTCTTCGCTGCAGACAACTTGCAGCACCGTTTGCAGAATGGGACTTTTGGTGGGCTCAGCAGAGCAGAGACAGCCTGGACAATTCCTATTGGCTTTTGAAAGCCAATAGAATTAGACTCTATTCAAGAGAGTCTATTCTATTGGCTTTCAAAGGCCAATAGAATAAAAGGGAGTAGCATAGCCAAGGAAAAGGGGGAAAAATGGCGGACTGCGTTGTTTGGCGACCCCCGTGAAATGGTCGTTCGACCCCAAATGGAGTCCCGACCCACAGGTTGAGAACCACTGCTCTAAACTGATGACACGTTTGACTCTGCCTTCCAGCTCAGCCTGCTCTTCTCCTACACTCAGAAAGTATTAAAGATGTCATAGTTCTAGTCTTCCCTTAGGCACGGATGATGGCTGGGTGACTTTTTGCCATTCCCCTCCCTTCAGTCCAATTCTTCAGCATTCTTGTAGAGAAAGGACTGGGTATTTTTATGCAGATTGCCTTGAATTGCACAAAGCAAAAGCTGAATATAAATCAGTGGTTCTCAACCTGTGGGTCGAGACCCCATTTGGGGTCGAACGACCATTTCACGGGGGTCGCCAAACAAGGCTGTCCGCCATTTTTTTATCCCCTTTTCTTTGGCCACGCCCCTGGCACCCGGTGATGTATAAGTGGTTGGGGGTCACCACAACATGGGGAACTGTATTATGGGGTCGCGGCATTAGAAAGGTTGAGAACCACTGATATAAATCTATCATTATCATCATCCCTACCCCAAATATTCCTTTGCCTGATCTCCCACCTCTGTGAAATGAACCCTAACATTCACCCTAGTCGAAAGAGACAGGCGCCAACAAGGGTTAACCATCTGTGCCAGCTTGGAAGGGCGATGGGACACCAGGGCTGCTTTAAATAAAAGGAAGTAAATATTTCATCTTGGTCCTTCTCAGCTGCCCGCTCCAGTTGCCTCCTCAGCTTGACCGAGATCTAAAGTGACAGATCTAAAGCGACAACAACATCAGTTTCAATGTACACCAGTCGCACAGGACATGACTTCCTTAACACAAATGCTATTTACATGGAGCGTGTCGCTACAGTGGGAACTTGGCGCGTGCCCGGCTGAAGCACCAGCCTGACAATGAAAGATGGCTTGGGGGCAACCGAGAAATAAAGGAGGTAAATGAAAAATCTGACCTCTTGGAGAACACAGCTCTTAAATGTGGCACAGCTGACCCGGCCTTCCTGTCAGGATTGGGTCATATTCCAAGAGGAAAAAAAGAATCTTTTAATGGCCAGTATAAGCTAAATAGCAAACATGACCAGCTGGTCACACTGTGTGGCTTAGGAGAAAGATCGGTGACAGCAGAAAGGAGATATTGTCGGACAAGGAAGCTAATGACTGCTTTTCTTCATTCACCCCTCATCTGGTTCTTTCACTCTTTTCCTTTTTTCTTCCTTTCCTCTAGCACAGAGGTCCCCAACCTTTTGGGCATCAGGGACCGGTTACGTGGAGAGAGGTCTTTCCACGGACTGGAGGGTGTGTGGTTTTGTGTGCTGCCTGCATCCTGTGGATGGGGCTTTCCTTGTTTGTGCGGACCGGTGGCTGGCATGCTGCAGCCCGATACTGGTCCATGGACCGGAGGTTGGGGACCCTCTGCTCTAGCAAAAGGCCATCCTAGCCTTTCACAGTGATTTCCTATTGGGCAAGCAACAATGATGGTAGATTTAGGAGGGGGATAACCTGTACATCCTAGCAAGCTTCGAGGCATATTAGGTAGTCCCCAACTTAACAACCACAATAGAGCCCAAAATTTCTGTTGCTAAATGAGACATTTATTAGGTAAGTTTTGCCCCGTTTTATGACCTTTCCTGCCACAATTGTCAAGCGAATCGTGCAGTTAAGTTAGTAACACGGTGGTTAAGGGAATTCTGACTTCCCCCTTGACTTTGCTTCTCGGAAAGTTATCACATGACCCTGGGACATAAATATTGATCAAGTGACCAGGTGGATGCTGTAATGCTCGTAAACGTGAAAAATGGTCATAAGCAGTGGTGGGATTCAAATATGTGAACAACCGGTTCTCTGTGTGGATGCCGCTTCCGCAAGTCCGTTCTGGCCCTGGGCAACAAAAAATTAGCTACCGGTTCTGCCGAAGTGGTGCGAACCGGCTGAATCCCACCACTGGTCATAAATAACTTTTTTCACTGCCGTTGTAATTTGGAATGGTCACTAAATGAAATGTTGTAAATTGAGGACTACTAGTACAAACCGTTTCCCCTAGCCCTGGGATTTGCAACGGACAGTGTGGTACCAACCTAGAACTAAGGAGAAATTTCCTAACAGTGAGGACGATTAACCAGTGGAACAGCCTGCCTTCAAAAATTGTGGGCGCTCCATCACTGGAGGTTTTTAAGAAGAGACTGGACAGCCACTTGTCTAAAATTATATAGGGTCACTTGCTTGAGCAGGGGGCTGGACTAGAAGACCTCCAAGGTCCCTTCCAGCTCTATTCTAATTGAATTAAACAGTTTGAGACTGATGGCTGATATAAACCCCTATTGGGAATGTGTTGAAATCATCAGAATAGATGCTTGATGGATCCAGATGGCTTCCCGAACAAACTTGGAGAACTTCCCACCCTTCAATCACTGACATTTGTGTTGCCTTGCAAATTCGTGGAATACGGAGGCAGCCCTTGATAGCATTGCTTCAAAGGGCTTGTTTCCCCCTTTGCAGAGTCAAATAAATACAAGTACTCCTCAATATACAACAGTTCATTTAGTGACTGTTCGAAGTTACAGTGGCCCTGAAAAAAATGATTTATGGCTGTTTTTCACACTTACGACTGTTGCAGTATCCCTGAGGTTACGTGATCAAAATTCATATACTTGGCATACTTGGGAACTCAGAGATAATGAAAAGGTCGAATGCCAGTTGATACAGAACTGGGAGTTCAACAACAAAATCAATAATAATTAGAGTTGGAAGGGACCTTGGAGGTCTTCTAGTCCAACCCCCTGCTCAGGCAGGAAACCCTATACCATTTCAGATAAATGGCTGTCTAGTCTCTTCTTAAAAACTTCCAGTGTTGGAGCATTCACAGCTTCTGGAGGCAGGTTGTTCCACTGACTAATTGTTCTAACTGTCGGGAAATTTCTCCTTAGTTCTAGGTTGTTCTCTCTTTGGTTAGTTTCCATCTGTTGCTTCTTGTCCTACCTTCAGGTGATTTGGAGAATAGCTTGACTCCCTCTTCTTTGTGGCAGCCCCCGAGATATTGGAACACTGCTATCATGTCCCCCCTCGTCCTTCTCTTCATTAAACTAGACATGCCCAATTCCAGCAACCGTTCCTTATATTTTTTAGCTTCCAGTCCCCTGATCATCTTTGTTGCTCTGGGTGAATCAGATCAAATCTAAATGAGCTACTTATGACTCTGTTTCAAAGTTCCATCAGCTGCCTCCCCAATTGCAGCTATGTGGGCCATTTGCCAAGTGCTCAAAATGAGATCACATTTACAGCCATTTGCAGCGTCCTGTGGTCACATGACTGTAAATTATGATGTTTTTGCCAAAAATAGTCTTTACTTCCCGTTTCTGGCAAAAAAAAAGGCCCACTGTGTACAATAGTACCATAGTGTTTGCTTAACAACCTTACATTCATTTAATAACCACTGTGTTCACTTAACAACTGCCATAGAAAAGGTTGTCAAATTGGATGAAGTCATGTGGTGACCTGCTTAATGTCCATGATTACGTGCGACCATAATTTTGGACTCAGTTATGGTTGTAAGTCAAGAACTACCTGTATATAATCACATTTGATCACTACTAAATCCAGGATACTTAAATTATTGTGAGCCAATCTGGCTGGCTCTTCATTGTTAAATAAATGTAGTCCCTACTGTGGGGGTTAATTTAAATCTAAGTTCTTCATTTTTTAAACATATTATGTTTCTCAGATGCTTTGTTCTTTTCCTTAGCGTTGGTTGTAATACAAAGGTGAGTTTAAAATCAAAGGAATAATTAAAACAATACATTAAATCGCGGAGGAGTGTATTTCTTTAACATGTAATAATGATCTCGCTAAGATGTTAAAATTAGATTAATTCATACTTTTATTCTCGGAATGATAACTGTCTATTAGCAATAGATTTATTGAGGATTAGCAACATAACTGTATCTGTTTCATGATTGTTAATCCTGAATGAAGTTTTTGTAAAATTATTAATTGGTACTTAGCTAGGGGATTTTATTAGCTGTGCTGTCACACAGTGAAAAGAAAAGGCTTCTGGGATGATTAAGTAGAAAGAAAAAACAGTAACAATCTCAAAGTGAAACAGTAAAAAGATAAATACTGTAGTTCTAAATGTTCCCTTATCGCCTATAATAGAAAAAAAAATCTGAGACCACACCCTGCTTTGTCGTTTTGTGATTTAGCCGTATCCAGAGAGCTACTTATGGCATATTCAGTAATGTACATTTATGAGATGGAGAGAGAAATTCAATTTAGATAAGGTTGATATTGGACAAGAAAATGGCTTTTCAGTGGCTGTCAGAATGTGCTGTTCCTCTAATCATGGACTCTAGCAGGCATGACTAAACATACCATGGGAAAGATTTCCATGCTTTATTTGGTATGATAAATCAAGGTTGGTGGGGTCCTAGGGGTTTTCTGAACTTGGTGGCTTTCTTGCTTGTTCGATCTCTGAATGTTACCTAGCATGATAAGGAATTATCCACAAGAAAACCACCAAGCCCAGAGAACACCAAGGACCCCATACTTTAAACCTGAGCTAGAAATATTTTATAGAGTAGAGTAGAACAGAATAAGAATAAGAATAATAAACAATACTATTGGGATTGTTGACAGATTATATTTGGAGCTATTGGGGAGGCCTTCCAATTTTTGATGGGCAATCTTTCTTTCTTTCTTTCTTTCTTTCTTTCTTTCTTTCTTTCTTTCTTTCTTTCTTTCTTTCTTTCTTTTTTCTTTCTTTCTTTCTCTCTCTCTCTCTCTCTCTCTCTTTCTGTCTTTTTGCTTCTTTCTTTCTCTCTCTCTCTTTCTGTTTTCTTTCTTTCTCTCTCTCTCTTTCTGTCTTCTTGCTGCTTTCTTTCTTTCCCTCTTTCTCTTTCTTTCTTTCTTTCTTTCCCTTCCTTCCTTCCTTCCTTCCTTTCTTTCTTTCTTTCTTTCTTTCTTTCTTTCTTTCTTTCTTCTTCCTTTCTTTCTTTTTCCTTCCTTCCTTCCTTCCTTCCTTTCTTTCTTTTATTTTTTTTATAAATAATTCAAGGTGGCGAACATATCCAATGCACCTTCCTCGTCCTATTTTCCCCACAACAACAACCCTGTGAGGTATGTTGGGCTGAGAGAGAGTGACTGGGCCAAAATCACCCAGTTGGCTTTCATGGCAAAGGCAGGACTAGAAGTCTCACTTTCCTAGTTTCTAGGCTGGCACCTTAACTGCTACACCAATTGGCTCTACACGAAGATCCAAAAGAATAGCAGGATGGGGATGAAGGAAGAATATTTAATTGCCCTTATTTCGTTTGGTTTTTGTGGTTTTTTACCTTTAAAACACTTTTGTTGTTTTTAATCTATAATTCCATTTCACTTTTCCGCTAATCTGTTTTTTTCCCCTCTTCCTTTCTTGAATTGCATATTTAAATACATAATTATGCATATTTTCTTTTAAAATACTTCTTTCAAATAAAAGCTACAGCAAAATGCTTTCTTCCCAATTCACAGTCCTAGGATAAAGTTTCCAATCTAGCTTCAGTGTATTACTAGCAAACTGTGTTTCCCCTCCCCCCCCCCGAAATTATCCCCCATTTGTATGCTCTCAGTTACCGTATTTTCTGGCATATAAGACGACTTTCTAAAGCATGCAAATCGTCTCCAAAGTCGGGGTTCGTCTTATACGCCAAGTCGTCTTATACGCTGGAAAATACGGTACATATATTTTGAGAGTCACTATATCCCAAAACACCATCTTATTTGGTCTTGTCTTTTTTTTTTTTTTAAATCGGCAGATTAATGGAGAACTGGGATGAAACAGAACTGGGGGTTACTGCCTGTGAAAGTGACCTGGATCAGAAATAATCTATCTGTCAGTCTCTCGCTGAGGCAACCACCTCTCTCATTTTTGGTGACAGGTAAGTTTTGGAGACAAAGGGGTGGATGGAAGGGAGCTGTTTTGGTTTCCATTCTTAAGGATGTCATCTACAACAGAGGTCCCCAACCTTTTGGACACCAGGGACCGGTTCCGTGGAGAGAGGTTTTTCCGTGGACCGGAGGGGGCGTGGTTTTGTGTGCTGCCTGCATCCCGCAGATGGGGCTTCGTTTGTTTGCGCGGCCCGGTTGCTGGCATGCCGCGGCCTGGTACCGGTCGACAGACCGGGGGTTGGGGACCCCTGATCTACAGGAAGAAGAGTCAACATGATGCTCTCTAGCTGGTTTAGTCTCTGTAATACAGGTAATCCTCAATTTATAACCACAATTGGGACCAGAATTTCCATTATTACTCAAGGTAATTGTTAAATGAGTTGCACCTGATTTTATGACCATTTTGACAGGGTTGTTAAGCAAATTTCTGCAACTGCAATCTTGTGGTTGTTAAATGAATAAAACTGGGAATTGCAAATGACAATTGTTTGACCCCACGATGCTGCAACTGCTAGGCGCCCAGATTTTGTCCATGTAGCTGTGAGGATGCTGTGCTGGTAGTATGAAAACTGATGCTAAGTCACTTCTTTCAGTGCCATTGCAACTTCAAACAGTCACTAAACATATGGTTGTAAATTGAGGACTGCCTGTACCATTTGTTGTAAGGACTGATGATGGGGCTAATTTCTGAAGCCTATGGAGATTGTTTATCCTGATTTTTAAAAATATCAAGGTATTTGAATTTACTATAATCTAAATTGTAACTTTTGGGGGAAACTTGTTTTGAATTCTCTTTGGCTGAGCTTGTCCATCACTAGAAAAAAAAAAGTACCATTTTACCACGTTCTAGATGTGATTCATTGAATTGCTGCAAACTCTGAATAAATGCCAGCTCCGTTCTATGGAGTGCTGGGAAGGCACTTCTGAATTAGTTTCCTTTTAAAAAGTATCATGAACTGTGATTTTCCTGAATTCTCGAGCCTGAAATAGTTATGAAAAGTGAGGTTCAGTCAGTTCCCCCCCCCTCTATTTTGTTATCATTGTTTTGTTGTGATGTGGTACTGTAGGCTTTTCATTTACTGGTGTAGCGTTCACTGAATTTAAATTATTAGCTGGCCTGAAAGCATAAATGAATAAGTTAGCAAAATTAATGAACTACCTAACTGTGTGTTGGGGTATTCCCAAAACTTTTATTTTGCTGACTTTGTAGAACTATCTAAATTGGTTGTGAGTTGAAAACTTAAATCTTAGGGGAAAAAACCTATAAAAGTTATTTTAGTATTTGGATGTTGATGTGGCTTAGTCTTTTTAAGGGGTTCTTGCAGGTTTTTGTTGTTGAATGTTGAATGCACAGGACGATCATGTTAAATTAAATTAAATTTTTATATAGGAAATGAAGGTTTCTACCTTCATAATCTTAGCAATTTCAGATCTTTTTATTTGCTCGAATTACGTCATTCCATTGCTTTTAAATTCATTTGCAATTTCATTTTAAATCTGAAATACGAGTGGAGAATAAGATACATAAAGGAATGACCATATTGTTAGTGAAAAAAATATTTTTAACATTTTTCAATGATTTTCAAAGAGGCTAAAAGTACAAATGTTGTTGGGTGAGATTTATCTTTGCCATTTTCTCGTGCTTTCTTCTTGTTTGGAAGATCTGGAGAAATATTAAAAAATTATAAAATTATCTTTTTGGCTCTAAATTAAATTGCCTATACGCATCTATGAACCAACAACGCAACACAGGACAGCAGTGAAGGGATATATCTATATCTATATCTGTATATCTATATCTATCTATCTATCTATCTATCTATCTATCTATCTATCTATCTATCTATCTAAAGAAATTATGTGATGTTGTTCTGTGTGTTTATGAAAAATGGGTGAAATTTGAATGACAGTTCAGTCTGAAACTGGAAACAAGCTAAAAACCTCAGCATTGAACCTGCATATTTGAGATTGCATTTCATAAACTTCTGCAATTCTGTATGCATACCACATCTGATTGGGGAGCTTTGTATAGATCAGGGGGGTCTTCAGACTTGGCCCTTTTATGACTTGTGGACTTCAACTCCCAGAATTCCTTAGCCAGTGTGCCTGGCTGAAGAATTCTGGGAGTTAGTCCACAAGTCATAAAAGGGCCAAGTTTGAAGACCCCTGGCTTAAATCTAACAAACAAAATGGAGGCTGGCTGAGGAATTCTGGGAGTTGAAGTCCACAAGTCATAAAAGGGCCAAGTTTGAAGACCCCTGGTACAGATATTTGCTAGATTTGTATTTTGCCTTCCCTTTAGGAATTTAAGAAGGCATACACAAACACACTTTTCTCCATTTTTTCCTCAGTCCTCTGGGTACTCAACTCTGAGAGATAGACTGTGTCTGTAAGTAATGTTGAATTTAAGTCTCTTTAGTTCCAGTTCAACACCTAATCCTGTACACCACACTGGCTCTTAGCTCTGTGGCTGATGCAGTGTCTCCTAAATGTAGACTTAGTGTTCATATTCTGTAAAGCCCTGATTATTTTAACCACAGTTTATTGATTAAATGACAGTTGGCTGGATTTGTACTTCATGGTAAGCTATAACCCGTGCATTACAGTGACCGGAGTCAGGCAAAAGAATAAGCTGAAATTGAAAAACAAAGTAGATTATATTTAGGGCAGTATGCCAACCTATCATAAGCATCTGATAAATGCCACAAGAACACTATATGTGTCATGACTTGGCTAATGTCAATGATGACATTTATGTCATTTGCACAATGACATCATAGCACATGTGACATCATTTACCCCTCTTCCTGAAACTTAGCTTTATTGTGTCCATACACCTATTACTACATCAGAAGTGTTGCAACTTTGAAAGTTTGTTTGGTAGACACAATAAATGTGGGTCTACATTCAGGACATCAGGGAAGAATGTTGATCTGAATATCAGCCTATCATGGGTAGTTGTTTGTTAATCAAAATAGTCTTACTGAACTGGAGGAGATCACAGGTGATGGATGGACATATCAGACCAGTGTTGAGTGTGGGAAGTCAGCCCCCCAGAGAAGGAAATATTAAAAGGGCAGAATATATTTCCCTAAAGGATTTTAAAAGCAGAAACCAACCCTGCCCTCCAAGTCTCTCTGTCCCAAACAGAACCAAGTCTGCAAAAATGCAGATGTGATAATCTTGTCAGAAAGACTGGAATCAGGAACATGGGATTGGGAAGAAAGATCCCTAGAATCAACACCAAAAATCTAAGAGTCATCAGCCACAGCCACAGGGAAGCTATGTTCCACCTTTGGGACATAATAGGATTAACCCACCACCATCAGAATACCAGAAAGGTACACTCAGACTCAGGTCAAAGTTCAGGCCACAGGAACAACTCCAAACAAAAGGCTCCAGAGGGTATAAAAACCCACTCCCTACATGTGCTCACTTTTTTTTCCCAGAGCCATCTTTCTGTCTGGCTCTCCTCTTCAATAAACTGCAACCTTCTTTCTAAAGCAGTCACCATGTTGTTTATTCCCGGCTTGGACTGAACCCTGATGAAGACTTTTTCTTCAACATGAGAAAGGCAAATGCACAGGGAGGGATCGCTGGAGAAAGATGAAGTGAGGGGTCCTTGGTTCTCTCTGAGCTTGGTTGTTTTCTTGAAGACATTTCATTACCCAACTAGGTAACATCATCAGTGCTAGGTGGGAGTGCAGTTCCTATTCCCACTCCCTTCTAGCACTGATGGTGTTACCTACTCGGATAATGAAATGTCTGCAAGAAGCTCAGAGAGCACTTCACAATTCAATCCTGAGCTCCAGATATTTCTCTTTGATTGGAACCTGACGTGAAAGCAGTTTCAGTAAACTAGCTTGTCAAACAGAAGATCAACTAAATCAATTTTCCTAAACATTCTAGTGTTTCACAAGCAAGATATTTTCCAAATGGGAAGAGAATGAAATCCTTAGTTCTTTGAAACGTTGAAATCTCAGTACAAGTCTGTCAGGAAGATCATCAGAACAATAGTAGAGCAGAAGTTTTGGAAGCAGAAAGTCACAATAGCAGTCCTTGGTATTGAACTGAGAAAAACTCTCCTCTCAAATTAATGTGTAGAATCATTGAACTGGGGAGTTGGAAGGGACCACAAGGCTGATTTAATTCAACCCTCTGCAGTGTGCAAGAAAACCAGTTAAACCAGCATGAAGAAGTGGCTGCCCAGCTTCTTCTAAAAGCCTTCGGAGAAAGAGATGGAGAACTCACCTTAAGACAGGGATGTCAAACTCAATTTCATTGAGGGCCGCATCAGCATTGCGGTTGCCCTCAGGGGGCGTGGATGGAGTGGGTGTGACCTACTAGGTGGGTGTGGCCAGCTCTACATCGTTAGTGTCAAGGGTGCCTGCGGGGGCCTGGGCAGGAGTGGGACAGATCTGAGGGTCTCTGGCAGAAGGGGGTGGGACCGGGGCATGCGCCAAGGCATGGTCCACTGGAGGAGCCTCACTGTTCCTCTCAGGCCATGCGATGGGGGGGGGTTATGGAGCTAAGACTGAATGCGTTTCAGCATAGATGGCCACCACAAAATTGTACATTGGCTCCCACCTGACCTGGGCCAGGGCCAAGGCAGAGGGGGCCGTTCCCTCACTGTTTCCAGGATGGCTTCGCGGGCCACATGAAACCATTTCGCGGGCCGCATCTGTCCCCCGGGCCTTGTGTTTGACATGTCTGCCTTAAGAGGTCAATTGCTCCATTTGTATAAATCTTTGCATCAGTGCGTTTTCCCCTTATATATAAATAAATCTAGGTATCTGCAGCTTATACCCATTATTTCTGAGTGGCAATGGAGATTCTTTTGGATCATCTTCCTTAGGTAACTTTTTATATATATTTGTATAATGTCTCTGCTCAGTCTTCCAATATTTGAGGGGCTGTTACAGAGAAGAGGGTGTCAACTTATTCCCCAAAGCATCTGAAGGAAAACAAGAAGCCATGAATGGACGCTAATCAAGGAGAGAAGCAACTAGAACTAAAGAGAATTTTTCTGACCATGAGAACAATTAATCAGGGGAACAGCTTGCCTCCAGAAGATGTCGGTGCTCCGTCACTGGAGGCTTTTAAGAAGAGATTGGACAATCATTTGTCCAAAATAGTATAGGGTCTCCTTCCCTTCCAACTCTGTTATTCTGTATTTTCCACACTTAATATCCCAAGTGCCTTCACCTTGTCTTCATAGGATATGACCTCAAGTCTTTGCATCATCTTTTTTCATACTCCTAATATCCTTGTTCTCCCTTTTTTCTCACAACAGTTTTATGAGATTATGTTTAAATGATCACTCAGTAACTGTGTGTGGTTAAATAGAGACCCATAGCTGGATCTCACCAATCCAGAATTCTAGCTACTTTTTCACACAGTCTTTGTGGATAAATAGCTCACCTAATTACTATTTTGGCATTATGGCTAAATTGGCTAGAGGTGGGAAACATCAGTGTAGATATTCTGGCTATTAGCCCCCAATTGGTTCCCTCAGATCGAATCTCCCTCTGATGAATGAGAAGGGAGGGCTGTAGGAAGCTTTTATTTATGTTAGCTTAAAAGCAATTTAGCATGTTGATGGCTCCCAACCATACTGAGATTTCTACTCACTTGCATTTAAATTTAATTAAACTGAAATGCAGTTTATATGATTACTCTCCAGGCATGTATTTCATATTTTACTCTCTCAATCATATTAAACATCACAGTTTGGAGAGAGAAGGGGGGGGAGAGATAGAAAGTGAGAGAAAGGGAAGGAAAGAAGGGAGGGAGGAAAGACAGAAGTTAAGAGAGAGAAAAATAATAGAAAAGTGAAAAAAGAAATGGAGAGAGAGATGGAAAAAAGGAAAAGAATAGAAGGAAGGAAGGAAGGAAGGAAGGAAGGAAGGAAGGAAGGAAGGAAGGAAGGAAGGAAGGAAGGAAGGAAGGAAGGAAGAAAGAAAGGAAGAGATGCTTCTGTACATGCTCCTCCCAAGAGTGCAAATCACAATTGCACACATATTACATGAAATCAACATTAACCTGATGGCTTAGTTCCAGGTGTGTGAACACAGCTGCATGTAACAGCTTGAAACATGGCTGTATTTAACTTCTGAACTGCTCCAGTGTCACATGTTCCTCAACTTGTATGAGAAGGAGTACATGCTTAAGGAATCAAGTCCCCGTGGAGTTTCATCTGGCCTACCTCGCAGGGACATTGAGGAAATAAAATGAAGAAAGACAGGCCCATTTGTTGCTACAAGATAAAAGACAGCAAATGCATGCCAAATGCAACAAAGTAGGTACCAAAAAAAAAAGGTAAAATGAATCCATGAGGACTCATAAACATTTATGGACTGACCCTTGACTGCCACCTGTTGCTCATTCCAATGTTTACAGCCCTGATGCAGCTGCATTAATTCAGCACAACACATTTTCTTCTCCTAGGAGAGATTTGCAAAAGGGTGTTGAAAGAAAAGTCTTCATCCTGGTTCACCCAAGCCGGGGATAAATAAACAACATGGCGACTGCTTTAGAAAGAAGGTTGCAGTTTATTGAAGAGGCAGAAAGATGGTTCTTGCAGGAAAGACCAGAGAAAAGACCGGCTGAGCACATGGGTAGTAGGTTTTTATACCCTCTGAAAGCCTTTTGTTTGGAATAGTTTCCTGTTCCTGGGGCATGAACTTTGAGGCTATTTCCTGTGTCAGGTATTCTGACCTGAGTCTAGGTGTGCCTCTCTGGTATTCTTGATGGTGATGGGTTAGTCCAGGGGTAGGCAACCTTGGCTCTTTTATGACTCGTGGACTTCAACTCCCAGAATTCCTGAGCCAGCCATGCTGAGGGGAAAGGGAGAGGTTTCCAAGCTTAGCCACGCTGGCTCAGGAATTCTGGGAGTTGAAGTCCACGAGTCATAAAAGAGCCAAGGTTGCCTACCCCTGGGTTAGTCCTATTATGTCCCATCTCAAGTGGGGTATGCAGATTTTAGGTCTTTGTCTTCTTGATCTCCTAGTTGGGGCCTTTCTGATGGTTTACATGTGCATTTGTATAGGGCTGGCTTCTGCTTGGGACAGAGAGATTTGGGGGAAGGGTTGGCTTCTGCTTTTAAAATCCTTTTGAGGAAATATATTTTTCTGCCGTTTTAATATTTCTTTCTCTGGGGGGCTGACTTCCCTCAGAGATTGGACCCATTTGAGTTAATCTGTGCTGGACAACGGCTGTTATGCTGTTTCTCATTCACCTGTGAGGGAAGTTAGCCCAGAGAAAGAAGTATTAAAAAGGGCAGAAAAATATATTTTTTCCTCAAAAGGACTTTTTAAAACCTAACCTGGCCCCAAATTTATCTCTCTGCCCCAAGCAAGAGCTAGGCCCATACAAATGCAGATGTAAAACCATCAGAAAGTTGGAGCCAGAGCAATCAAGAAGACAAAAGAGAAGATCTGCATACCCCACCCAAACTCTAGGAGTCAGCCCCATCACCTGGGAAGCGGGATATGATAATAGAATTAAACCACAGATTTCAAGGCCTAGACCAGGGGTAGGCAACCTTGGCTCTTTTATGACTCATGGACTTCAACTCCCAGAATTCCTGAACCAGCCATGCTGAGGAGAAAGGGAGAGGTTTCCAAGCTGAGCCATGCTGGCTCAGGAATTCTGGGAGTTGAAGTCCACGAGTCATAAAAGAGCCAAGGTTACCTATCTCTGGCCTAGACAAACACTCAGAAACAGCCTCAAGGTTCATGCCACAGGAACAGGAAACTATTCCAAACAAAAGGCTAGAGGGGGTATAAAAGCCTACTACACCATGTGCTCAGCTCCTTTCTCTCCTCGGCTCTTTCCTGAAGAACCATCTTTCTGCTTCTTCAATAAACTGTAACCTTCTTCCCAAAGCAGCCGCCATGTTTGCTTATTTATTCCCGGCTTCGATGAACCAGGATGAAGACTTCACTTCTAACACCTGGGAAGCAAATCCTTGGAACCAAGCAGGGCTTACTTCTGAATAAACCTATCCATGATTCTGTGTGTGATAAGACCACACCTGGAACATTCTGTCCAATTTTGGTGACCACATTACAAAAAAGGTATTGAGACTTTGGAAAAAGGGCAGAGAAGAGCAACCAAGATGATTAAAGGCACGGAGACTAAAACATACAAAGAACGGTTGCCGGATTTGGATTTGGCTAGTCTGGAGAAAAGAAGGACTAGGGGTGACATGATAGCAGCATTCCAGTATTTGAGGGGCTGCCACAAAGAGGAGGGGGTCAGCTTATTTTCCAAAGCGTCAGAGGGCAGAACAAGAAACAATGGATGGAAAATAATCAAGGAGAGAAGCAACCTGGAATTAAGGAGAAACTTCCCAACAGAGAGGGCAATTAACCAGTGGAACAGCTTGCCTTCAGAAGTTGTGGGTGCTCCATCACTGGAGGTTTTTAAGAAGAGACTGGACGGTCACTTGTCTGAAATAATATAGGGTCTCCTGCTTGAGCGGGGGGGGGGGGGGTGGTGGACTAGAAGACCTCCAAGGTCCCTTCCAGCTCTACTCTGATTGATTGATTGATTGATTTGCTAATGTGAAAAGGATAGGGAAGAGGGCTGTATGTATGTGTGAATGTCTATCTCAGTGTTTCTCAATCTTGACAATTTTAAGGCATGTGGACTACAACTCCTAGCATCGCTGGCTGTGGAATACTAGGAGTTGAAGTCCACATGCCTTAAAATTGTCAAGGTTGAGAAACACTGGTCTATCTGAATAGGGACACCCCCCCCCCAGACCCATTTCCCCAGACTCAGTCTGTGGACTGAGAGAATGGGAGCACTAAAGCAGAACACAGCTGTGCTTTGTTTATGCTGAGGCTACAATAAAAAGGGCAATAAAATTTGAGATGTCAGATCTCCACTTTATTTTATTTATGCTATTTCCTCTGAGCTCTGTCACCCGGCACATTAATCTCCGTGGTTCCAGCAAGAACAGGACAGATTAAAATATCACAGCTCAAAATAGGAGTCAAACGGAAGGAGATTCATCATCACCCCTGTTACCAAAAAAAAAAAAAAAAAGAATGAGAGAGAGAGAGAGAAAGCCAAAAGAAATATGTAAAATAGGAGCACCAAAGTTATCTTGGACTTGTACTGTTCCTCCTTTGTGGTTTTGAGGAGGGGAATTGGGGGGTGTGAGCGGCGGTAAAAAAAAATCTGTGGCTTTCCTGGAGTGAATGATGAGTTATGCAAATTTAAATTCCTTTTAATAACGGACTCATCACTTTATGGGGTTTCCCTTGTTTTTGAAGTTTCCTGAGAGGGTCCGTGGGGATCACACTGCTCCCAATGCTTTTTATTTGAAAAGAAAAGGATAATAATGAAACCACAGGCTGTATTTCCCTTATCTTCAGCAATGCTTACTTAGATAACAAGGAGGGGTCAGTGATACTATCACTTTTCAATGGGCAGATGGAAAGATATATTGATAAAAACCCATAGTTCACCACTGTAGCATATTCTACAGGTCAGTTTGACTAAATAAAAAAACACAGATAATCTTGTACAGGGAGTCCTTGATTTACAACCGCATTTGGGAACCAGAATTTTCATTGCTAAGTAAATGCAGTTGTTAAATGAGTTGCATTGGCTTTTTACAACCAGTTGGACCAGTACCTGATTTTTTTATATATATATAAATGATGCTGCACTTCAGAGGTTAGATGGCCTAGGCCAGGGCTTTTCAACTTTTTCACCCATTGTACCACTTTTAGGATATGGCGATATCGGAGTACCACCAGTCGCCTAGCAAGGTGTCAAAAACATGATGACCAAAAAAAAAAAAAAGGAAAAAAGTGATAAAGTACAGATAGTCCTCAACTTACAATAGTTCACTTAGTGACTGTTCGAAGTTACAGTGGCATTGAAAAAAGTGCCCCCCAAGCCACAGCTTGCACGCCCGGTGGCGCTCTTCCTCCTGTCTGAGGTTTTCATTGTTGTGAGCATTTCTGTTGAGGATTGGCAGTGGAGGTGGGGTGGGGGGTATTTGGTTTTTATTCCCTCCGTCTGCTGGGTGGTTGCAGAAGGTTTTGGTCACTTCACGTGACCCTGGGACACTGTGACCATTATAAATATGAATCAGTTGCCAAGCATCTGAATGTAAATCACAAGACCCTGGAGATGCTGCAACATTCCAACTGATTGGCGCTTCTTCTGGGCTCAGCAGAAGCGCCAGGATCAGTGCTGCTTTCCAGCTGATTGGTGCTTCTTCAGGGCTTAGCAGAAGCACCAGGATCAGCACCGAGCTCCAGCTGGAGCCTGGCGCTGATCCTGGGGCTTCCGCTGAGCCCCGATAGCCTTGCAGCTCCAGCCATCTCTCGCTCAGGCTTGTACGGTGCTGCCACTGGTTCAGCTCATTCCCCTCCCCCACTATCACTTTTCTAGGATAGTTGCGTACCACCTGCCAGGTGCCAATGTACGACAAGTGGTAGCCATACCACTGGTTGAAAAGCCCTGTTCTAGTCCAACCCCCCACCCATTATTTTGGACAAATGGCTGCCCAGTCTCTTCTTCAAAACCTCCAGTGGTGGAGCACCCACAATTTCTGGGGGCAAGCCGTTCCACTGATGAATTGTTCTCACTGTCAGGAAATTTCTCCTTAGTTCTAGTTGCTTCTCTCTTTGATAGGTTTTCTTCCCTTACTTCTTGTCTTGGCCTCAGATCCTTTGGAATGGACAATAGGTTGTCCCCCTGTTCTCTGTGTGACAGCCCTTCAATTACTGGAAGACTGCTATCATATCACTCCAGTCTCCTAGTTCTCTTTGTTAGACCAGACATATCTAGTTCGTTCATCATATGGTTTACCTTCTGACCCTTTCCTGAATCCTGATTGAAATCAAATATTTGATTTCTAATTATTCAACCCAATTAGGAATTCAAAACTCCAAAACATATTTTGAAAGTGGAAATAATTAATGCGAGTTCCGTAGACTTTTGGCAGGCATCATATCAAAGCTTCTTAACTTTCAGCTGTCATGTACCAGCAATGCACTTCATCTGTCAAAATCTGTCAAAAACACATAACAGAACGTAAATAGTTGAGTTTCAGAAAACATTCAATATTTGTACTCGTCAGTTGGGTGTACATTTTCATTATCAACAGAACTGAAGCCTTGCTGGTGGGAAGAAAATTGATTCAGAGGACAATATATATATATATATATAGCTTCGCTATTGTCAAGGAACTATTGTAATCTAACTAAGATAATCAGCTGTGCAAGATGTCAGATCCATTCCACCCGTAATAATTTTACATGCACCTCTTCCAACCTACTACTTCTGCATTAGAACTGCACGCTTACAACCCTGGTTAAAAACTGAATTATAGTTCTCTCCCATACAAGTCTTCTGCAAGGCATGTCTCTGATTGAATACAATCAGATAATCATGGAGAGTTACTCATTTTCCATACATCAGGGACAGATCTGCTCTAGAATCTGTGCCTTCATTTTGATTTGATTTGGAAAGTACGAGATGCCAAGCAATGGAAAACTATCTTTGATTTACAATCAAAAATACACCTTCTTCCTCTTCTGTATTTTGGAGAAGAATACTCCCATGCACGCTGTATCGTATGTTTTTCCTCAAAGTCTCTGTTAGTCTAAGTTCAGCTTGGTCAACCTAAAGGTTTAAAGTCTCTTCAGCTAATGGCCCATTGCTAATGTAAGAACAAAATGCAGCATTGGTAACTATCAGCTCACTTAGTAAGATAGTCCTCAACTTACAACAGTCTGTCAGTAAGTTTAAGTTTATTGTGGTTGTGATCCATGTCAAACAATCTGTGGGGACTTTCTTATGCAGGGGGCTTCAAACTTGGCCCTTTTATAACTTGTGGACTTCAATTCCGAGGCACGCTGGCTGAGGAATTCTGGGAGTTGAACTCCAAAAGTCATAAAAGGGCCAAGTTTGAAGACCCCTGCTTTTATGAGACAGTTAGTTAGAGTAGTGTATTTGGCACTAGATGTCAAGGTTCTGGCTGTCGAACCCAACCAAGCATATTGGCACCTATGAAAGCAAAACCAGCTCTGGCTAAACCCCACCCATGCCCATATAGTAAAAACATAGAATTCTCCCTCATCCCTCTTGATCAGGTCATGTTGCCCAATTAGATGGAAAAATATTGTTGTGAAAAAGCATCTCTGGGTCTGGCCAGACAGACTGGTAAACTGTCCTCAGCTCTCACAGTCTGTTTTCTTAATCTTTATGGTCTGCATGCCAATCCTTTTCCCTCCCCCCAAGTTCATTGGCAAGGTGAGAAGCAATAATTGTCGCAGCAGCAAAAACATGCTTCGAAACTTGACACTAGGGCTGACAGGGCCTTTTCAACAGTGGCCCTGTGCAAACTGAATTTCTTCTCCAGAAAGATGCATCCAGCTTATTCTCTTTTTTATGTTTAAGTGGTATAGGTCCACAAAGGTGGCTGAGGAATTCTGGGAGTTGAAGTCCACAAGTCTTAAAGTTGCCAAGGTTGAGGAACTGGTATAGGCCTAGGCCTAGGCCGCTTTATGACTCGTGGACTTCAACTCCCAGAATTCCTGAGCCATCATGGCTCAGCTTGGAAACCTCAACAATGAAGCTGCCAGCTGTTGTCAACTAGATGTGCTCACTAGTGGTGGGGCTTTTGAACAAGAGAGGAACATCAGTCATGGTCTACCCCATGGGTAGGCAACCTCGGCTCTTTTATGACTCATGGACTTCAACTCCCAGACTTCCTGAGCCAGCATGGCTCAGCTTGGAAACCTCTCCCTTTCCCCTCAGCATGACTGGCTCAGGAATTCTGGGAGTTGAAGTCCACGAGTCATAAAAGAGCCAAGGTTCCTCACCCCTGGTATAGGTAATTCTCGACATGACCACAATAGAGACCAGCATTTCGCGCCTGAGTTTATGACCTTTTTTTGCCACGATTGTTAAGCAAATCACCACAAATTGATAATTGAATCACACAGTTATTAAGCCTATCTGGCTTCCCCCACTGGTTTTGCTTGTCAGACGCCACCTGGGAAGGTCCTAAAAGGCCATCACATGACCCCGGGATGGGGCAACCACTGTAAATGCATGCCATTTTGCCAAGCACCCGAATTAGTTTGTATTTGTCATTTTCAAATGGTGGTGTGCAGCGTTTAGAAAGGAAAAGCGGCTTTGAAATTGTGTATGCGTATGCGATGCATCTATATATAAATTACAGTTATTAGATGCAATTATCTCCACATAATTAAAAGGCTGATGCCAATGGCCTATATTGGTTTTTTACTCTATTTGTATATAATCTGGGAGAAATTATATATAAAGTAAAAGTGGCTTAAAAAAAGTTTTGAAAGGAATATAATGGGTATACTTTGCGGTACAAAGGCAAGATACAAACTGCTAAAATAGCAAACCAAGAAACAAATAATGATTTGACTTTATATATTGGAATAATACATTTTAAGAAGACTTAGAATTTCTCATGCTCTCTACCAGCGATGTCCAACTTCAGCGACTTCTGGACTTCAATTCCCAGAACTCTTATGCTGGTTGGGGAATTCTGGGAGTTCAAGTCCACATCTCTTAAACTTGCTAAGGTTGAGAAAAATTGCCAGAGAACATTGATATATTCTATCAGATTTTGTAGTGTTTATTTTTTTCCGGTTGGTTCCTAAAAATGGCATCATTTAACCATCATTTGCTCATGAGGATATTTTTTAAGAAACAACCTGATTCTTGTTTGAATATAGGTAACATATTTAACTAAATTTAATAAACTTGCTATGGTAGTTAAGTAAACAAGACTGTGGGTTTTGGAGCATCTACTCTATAGCATCCCAACAGAGTGTAGTATTATTTTTTCGCCATGTATCTTGAGTTCAGACCATTCTCAGTTGAAGAAGTCAAATTAAAGGGTCATCAACAGAGGGCTGGCCAGCCAATAACCAGTGAAGAATCTAATAGATCCATTGAATCAAAGGTTTCATTATCACTCCTTAATGTTAGTAATATTTAATTGGGATCTTTCCTCTGCAATTTAAATTATTATTCCACATCCTAGAATCAGACCAGGTTGAAGAAACACTGGATAAGGACTGTTATATTATGCTATTTATGCTAGCCAAAAAAATCAAACACAGTTCTTAGGCTGCATTAACAGAGAGATCAAATCAAGATCACGTGACGTGTTAACACCACTTTATGTCATGGTAAGACCACGCTTGTAATATTGCATCCAGTTTTGGTTGCCACAATATAAAAAAGATGTTGAGATTTACTGTGCAGAGAGGAGCAATGAAAAGGGACTGGAGGCTAAAACATATGAAGAATGGTTGAAGGAACTGGGTATGCCTAGTTTCATGAAAAAAGGGACAAGGGGTGATATGATAGATAGTGGTCCAATATCTAAGGAGATGCCACAAATAAGAGAGGACCAAGCTAGTCTCCAAAGCACCTGAAGGCAGGACAAGAAGCAACGGATGGAAACTCACCAAGGAGAGAAGCAACCTAGAACTAAGGAAAAATTTCCTGACAGTTAAAACAAGTGGAACAACCTGTCTCCAGAAGTTGTGAATGCTCCAACACTGGAGGTTTTAAAAAAAAGATTGGGCAACTTCTTGTCTGAAATGATATAGGGTTTCCTGCTTGAGCAGGGGGTTGGACTAGAAGACCTCCAAGGTCCCTTCCAACTCCATTATTCTGTTATTCAATGGACACTGCAGAAATAATCACCAATGTAATCATCACAATGTAATTTATATTGAAGAAGCTAGATATCCCGATTTAAAAAAAATGAATTATCTAGTAGTGTAGAATATACAGCATGTTATAAACTCAATTACTGGTGATTGCATGTATTTACTCATGTTTTCTTGGAAACAGTTCTGAAGTGGCTCACAACTACTTTCTTCTGGGATTTTTAAAAAAGACTTTCTAGTATATCCTTGGGATTTTCTGCTGGCACCTCATCCTAATATTAACTGGGTTTAAGTAACCTTGTAGGTAGGGTTTTGGTTCTCCCCCCCCCCAAGATCAGCCACATGGCTAGATGCTGCCCCCTGCTGGGACATCACAAATAGAAACAGGTACAAATATCAATTAAGTCCTCTTCATTGGGTAACTGAAAATTGAATTATGCGTTATGCGTGGGAAACTTCTCTGCGTTGACTGGTTCCAGAGAACTGCTAGCCATGCAAAAGGAATTGTTTGGGAATGTTGAGTGGGGGGCACCCTGGTGAGAGAACATGAGATTTCGAGAAGAAAACTTTGATTGAAGAATATGTGCCCAAAGGATGTATTACTTACAAGAAATTATGGCCTGGTTTAGAACCTGGATGCAGTATTCCAAGTGTGGCCTTGCCAGGGCATTGTAGATGGGTGAGTGGGTGGGTGGGGGAAAACACTGTGAATTGTACTTCAAACTTTCAGGGAGCCCATGGGCAACTCCGAGACCTCTGATCCTGCACCCCTGCTTTCAAATAATCTAATACTGGAAATACGTAAAGGCAAACCTGATTGAGATCTCCTTTGTGTATCAATCTGTCTGAATAAGCCCTATCAGTTCATCTCAGGAATGGACAAGCTCTTTGCATGCTGTGACCTGCATTGAATGCCTGGGGTGTGTGGATTATCTACACCCGTGGGCTTCACGCAGTGCTACATTTCCCCAAGATCATACAGCTGACGTTTGGTAGCCAAATAGCCAAACTAGGATGGCATGATCTCAGCACACTAGTTTGGGGTTTTCTGGGATTTAAGGACATGGACGATAGTGTTGTCACCCCCAGAACTTTCCTGCTCACATTTCCCGTCTCAATCGGCTGCAAAACAGGTAGATAATTTCTCCCCTTGGTGCCCCCCAAGTCTTGCCTCAAAGGTTTAAAGATAACTTTGGGAGACCATATGCAGGTAGTCCTTGACTTAGGACCCCAATTGAGCTCAAAATTTCCATTGCTAAGCCAGACAGTTGTTGAGGGAGTTCGCCCCAAGTTACGACCTTCCTTGACACAGCTGTTAAGTGAATCACTGCAGTTGTTAAGTTAGTAATTTGGTTGTTAAGTGGATCTGGCTTCCCCATGGACTTTGCTTGATCAGAAGGTGATCCCATGACCCCGGGACACTGCGGCCGTCATAAATGTGAGTCAGTTAATTATGAGAAAGATTGCAGATATTGAATACTACACGTACTAACGGCAGCAAGAATTGTATTTGCCCAACATTGGAAAAATGAAAACTTACCAGCTGAAGAAGGACTAATTAAGAAAATTCTAGAGTGTGCAGAAATGGATAGATTGACTTTAAAGATAAAAGAGAAAGAAAATTCAGTGTACTTTAGAACATGGGATAATTTCTATCAATGGCTAGAAAGACGAATTAGAGAGAAAGGAACGTGACATGTAATTTTGAATATATATTAGCAAGATTGATTAATTAACATATTGTTTATGATAATTAACTATTTTGTATGGTCATAAATACTAAAAATGGTCATAAGTCCCTTTTTCAATGCTGTTAAAACTTCGAACCGTCACTAAATGAACTGTTGTAAGTTGAGGACTACTTATATCGTAGTAGCTATCCTCTGAATTCACTCTTGTTTGTCAATGTCCCTTTAGAATTGTAGTTTCAGAATTGGACACAGTATTCCATATTTGGCCTCACCAAGACATAGTCATGATTTTATGCTAACGTTAACCTGAATCCAATTAGAATTAGGAACTCCTAGGACATATGCTCCATTACCTGTGCTAATGATCCATCCACCATCATGGTGGATTAAATAGGGTTAATTGTTATGGAGGAATAAAGGTGGGACTATTAAAAGTATCAAAGCACAGAACATATTCTGCATTAAGATGGAAAGTGTCTATCTCCCACGGAGAGCAGAAGTTGGGCATCAAACTCATATTCGTGAAATGGCCTCTTTTGGGATTGCACAGATTAAGGATGTGGCTAATCTCAATCCAGCGAGTGAATCCCAGATCTGGGAAGGAGATTTCAGGGAGGTTGAGCATGTATCCTCTTTCTTTGATAGTGTGAACCTAAAAGGTATTTTTAAGAGACGTGGGTTTTGTTGATTGTTCTTCCTGTGCTGGATGCAGGAGCATCCCTTCTGCTACAGAATGTGGGCCAGAGAACAATTAGACAAGCAATGTTAGATTGGTTGCAATCGTAGGCTGAATAGCCAAGGGAGAGCGAGGGAAGAGAAAGACAAAGGGACAAGATGAAAGATAATTATTGCTTTCAAGCTTGACTGTGGTGACTCCTTAATTGCTTCTGTAAAGCACAGCTCTACACCACAAAACTGATTAAAGCAGCCCCTACATCCATCTCGCTTTGTCAGTGTGCCTCTCATAAGCTTGTTTACAGCCAGCAGAGACTGTATCTCTATAGCTTTTCATAGACTGATGTTTGACATAAACATGAGATACCACGGCAAAATCACTCTGGGTGAAGGCTAGTATCTGAGGCATCCAGCATTTTATTTTTTTCCCTCCAAAAGTGTTGGATTAAAAGTTTAAAGAAGAAAGCAGTGCAACTCAGACTAATTCAAGTTTTAGGAGGATTCCCAATAGGTCTCTCTCTCTCCCTCTTAGGTCTAGGATAGGGGTCATCAAACTTGGCCCTTTTATGACTTGTGGACTTCAACTCCGAGAATTCCTTAGCCAGGGCAAAGTCAGAGGGAGACTGAATGTGTTTCAGCATAGATGGCCATCACAAAATTGTACATTGGCTCCCGGTTGGCCTGGGCCAGGGCCAAGGCAGTGTGCCGTGAGGGGGCCGTTCCCTCACTGTTTCCAGGATGGCTTCACGGGCCACATGAAACAACTTCGTGGGCCGCATCCTGCCTCCGGGCCTTGTGTTTGACATGTCTGGTATAGGGTTTCCTGCCTGAGCAGGGGGTTGGACTAGATGACCTCCAAGGTCCCTTGCAACTTTATTATTATTATTATGGATCATCGCACAGTCAGCCAGATGTTGTTATTATTATTATTACTATTATTACTATTATTATTATTAGATGACCATGGAGATGCTGCAATGGTCATAAGTGTGAAAAATAATCATAAGTCGCTTTCTTGTAACTTTGAACGGTTACTAAGGGAGCTGTTGTAAGACAAGGCCCACCTGTAATAGAATTTGTCCTGTCAGAAGAAAGAGTGAAGCAAATTCATTGGAAGCGGAGATTGCCACAATGCCCAGTGTTGAGCATTCTGGGAAATTAAAATGATTCTTACCCACAGCTTTGAACGTGAGACATACCCACACAAGAGAGAGGACAAATTAACACGCCCAAGGGCTGGATCGTTTGCTTTCAGAGCCCAAACATTTTAGTGGGGGAAAACACAAGAGGGAGGTATTTGCTGTTTAGAAATTAGATGGAGAGAAGGTGGAAATCTTAAGAAGGAATTAAACAAAACAGCCCATAAAGACTTGATTGCTGGCATTCAGTTGCTGGCACAGAAGAATGGATTTAAATGACAAGATTCTGACAAATGTTTGGGGAACAAATCCAAACCCTAAGAGCAGTTTAAGAGAGGAAGTGGGTACCTGGAGAGGTGATGGGGTTCCTTTCATTACAAGTGTTCAAACACAATCTAGATCAGTGGTTCTCAACCTTTCTAATGCCGCGACCCCATAATACAGTTCCCCATGTTGTGGTGACCCCCAACCACTTATACATCATTGGGTGCCAGGGGCATGGCCAAAGAAAAGGGGAAAAAATGGCGGACAGCCTTGTTTGGCGACCCCCGTGAAATGGTCGTTTGACCCCAAATGGGGTCCCGACCCACAGGTTGAGGACCACTGATCTAGATAGCTACCTGCCCAGGATGTTTTAATTTGGATTTCTGCACTAAGCAGGGGTTGGATTTGATAGCTTCTCCCAACTTGATGACTGACTACAGTCTACTCTCTGAAGACAAGTGGCCTATTGGGCATATGCCATTAGCTTCTTATGAGAAAGATGTTTTAATGCCCACAGAAATCTACTTGTATACGTGTGTTTATGCACAGATGTTTTCTCTTCCTCCTAGCAAGTTGATGAACTCTTGATCAAATGGACAAACAGAAGTAACTGTCTTAACTTTAACAACTCTAAGGCTTTCTGGGAGCAGGCCTCCATGAAACATCCCCTTGGAAAGATGGATCATCTGAACATAAGAGTGCTGTGTTGTTTTGCAAGTTTGGAATGTCGTTTTGCAACAGGAATGAAGCAGTTCTCCAGTATCTATATTTGGCAGAAGAGATGAATTGAGACATCAGGACTCAATGTTTAAGCCTGATAACTTGTCAGCATTGTCTTTGCTGAGAAGGAGAAAGAAATGGATAGGAAACAGGGAAACGAAGGTAGTTTTAAGAGCCAAAGAGTATGAAGAAAATTTCTATGACATATTTCATCTTAATATCAAAGCAGAAAATATGTGAACATAATGGAACTGAGCAGACCAGGGGTCCCCAGACTCTTCAGCTCATCAATCCCTTGATGAAATTTCAGATTGTTCATTGTCCCCCAAATAATTATATATGAAAATAATTTAGTAAGTACTATTTTAACTAATAGTATTAAGGACTATTAGTTGATACGGGGATAAAAATGCTAAATCCAGGGTAAATGTTTAGCTAACTGTGCAATGAAGTATAGTAATAATAATGGTGGTTATTGTCAACCAATAAATCAAACAATGTTGGCTTCTACATAGAAAATTTACTCATTGACAAAATTTCCATCTGTCAGTTAAAAAAAGGTAACACTGCTTGGATCCTCACATATACTAAACAAATACATTATGACATCCTAGGTCAGTGGTAGGCAACCTTGGCTCTTTTATGAGTCATGGACTTCAACTCCCAGAATTCCTGAGCCAGCCATGCTGAGGGGAAAGGGAGAGGTTTCCAAGCTGAGCCATGCTGGCTCAGGAATTCTGGGAGTTGAAGTCCACGACTCATAAAAGAGCCAAGGTTGCCTACCCCTGTCCTAGGTTCTTAGGAAGAACTTGATGCACATGAGGGCCAACACCAGCTAAAGGACTTGTGACTGTGATTTCAGATTATAGACTACATAGTAACAGAGACATATCAAGGCAGTCTCACTGGTGGCCTGACCATCCAGCTCTGAGTAGCCCTGTCTTCCACTAGCCATCTCTCCTTCAGGACTAGGGACAGAGACCCCCTCCCCCAAGATTAATTGATCTTCCATCATTTATCAACCACCTATGGAACCCCAGACATTTACTGACCTCTTTTGACTCCAGACACTTAGCGACCATTTGCAAAATCCCATTGACTCTTGGGGTGGATATTGACCACATGGGGGAAGTCTGAAGTAGTACTGGGCCATCCCCATGGTCATGTGATCAAAATTCAGCCGCTCGGCAACTGACTCATATTTATGAGGGTTGCAGTGTCCTGGGGTCACATGATCCCCTTTTGCGGCCTTCTGACAAACAAAGTCAATGGGGAAGCCAGATTCTCTTAACAACCGTGTTACTAACTTAACAGCTGCAGTGATCCACTTAACGAGAAAGGTTGTAAAATGGGGCAAAAATTCAACCACTGTCTTGCACAGCAATGGAAATGTTTGGCTCAACTGTAGTTGTAAGTTAAGAACTGCCGGGGGGGGGGAGAGGTTGATTGTTCAGAAGATTGGGAAGAAACCTAAACTGCTTCTGTTTTCCACTTGACCTTATCTCTTGTTGGCTCACCCACTAGTCTCTGGTTCTCTTCATCTTTTAAGTTCTTTTATTCAGGTCAATTTGGATTTTGTTTCTCTTGAAATACTTGAGCAATCTGGGCCCCCCTGGGACATCTGTATTCTCCCTTTCAGTCTTCATTTCAGACAACGGCACCTGCAATGGAAAACAACACAAACAAGTTGCCTGGCTACTAAGTTACTGAAAGTATGTCTCCCTTCTAGCATATCTCAGTTCAAGGGTTAAAGCAGGGCTCTTCAAACTTGGCCCTTTGATGACTTGTGGACTTCAACTCCCAGAATTCCTCAGCCAGCGGTGCCTGGCTGAGGAATTCTGGGAGTTGAAGTCCACAAGTCATCAAAGGGCCAAGTTTGAGGACCCGTGCTCTGGATCCAAGCCTGCAGTTTCATCAAAATGGCCGACTGAGGAATTCTGGGAGTTGAAGTCCACAAGTCATCAAAGGGCCAGGTCTGAAGACCCCTGCCTTAAGGCAACAACGTTGTTCTACCTCATAGAATGGGGTGGTCCTGGCAGAAATCACTGAATATTCAAAAGTGTTTCTTCACATTAAATTTTTTGGTCAAACTTTGAATTTTAGGTTCGTATCGGAGTTACTATTTATTTATATATATTTATAAATATAAATACGAAGTCCCATGGAGAGATTCAACCTTACTGTTAGCTGGGAAACGGAGTACCCTAGACCAAGCTAAATCCAAAAATTCTGAGGAATTCCTGAAAATGCAGACAAAGCAGCCATCAATAGACACATAGAAATAAACCACATTTACATCAATTTAAAAGAGATGATAAAAAAGCTAAGAAGGAAACAAGAAAGATCAGAATACATCTCTTCAGGAGCCAACACTCAGATAAGCAGGGATTAACACCAGGCAAACAATCAAGCAGAAAACAATACTCTAAACCAGTGGTTCTCAACCTGTGGGTCGGGACCCCATTTGGGGTCGAACGACCATTTCACGGGGGTCGCCAAACTACGCAGTCCGCCATTTTTTCCCCCTTTTCCTTAGCTGTGCTACTCCCTTTTATTCTATTGGCTTTTGAAAGCTAATAGAATAGACTCTCTTGAATAGAGTCTAATTCTATTGGCCTTCAAAAGCCAATAGGAATTATCCAGGCTGTCTCTGCCCTGCTGAGCCCACCAAAAGTCCCATTCTGCAAACGGTGTTGCACCAGTTGAGTAATCCTCGACTTACGACTGGTTGAATAGTCCTTGACTTACGACCGGTTGGGGGTTGCGGCATTAAAAAGGTTGAGAACCACTGGTCTAAACAGGGAACTACACCAAGGAGAAAATTGTTCCCTCACCAACTATGGCAGGGCAAGCTTCTGTATATAAGCAGGGAGGAAACTTTACACTCACGAAAACTGATGATATTACCTAGCTGGGTAATGAAACTTCTGCAAGCAAACAACCAAGATCAGAGAGCAACAAGGACCCTACAGTTCAACCCTGAGCTACATGTATTCTCTTCTATTAGATAAATATGTGAATTACTGGAATAAGAAGAGAATTGTGGTGTTTGATGAGAAGTGTAGGTATAAGAGCAGAATTCACCACTGCTACATTGTCCTGGTGATTCTTTGCAATCCTTCACTCTAACTGAACAGAGTTTGAAACAGCAACAACAGCAACACCTGTGCAACAACAAGAGCAGACTATCTGGGCAAAGGTCAAATGCTTAGGAATTCTTCTATGCACATGGAGTAAACCTTTTGCTAAATAATAATAAAGAAAAACTGGCTCAGCTAGTTTTTGCTTTGTCTGCAAGTGGTCCCTTCACAAACCTTATCAGATTTTTCATTCTTTCTTCTTTGCAACTGTGATAAGGGCATTAAAGTCAAAAAGGCAAAATGCATAATGGAGAATGGATAGTTAGTTGAGAAATTCCACTCTCCCTTGATATACCAGCTCTTTTGAAGTTAACATTTCAAACCATTGCAATACAATGTTCAGAATTTTGAGGAAGAGATTGACTGCTGATGGTTGAACAGAACTGCTCCAAAAGTTAGGTATTCTAATTTTAGCCAATTTCATTTTGCACAGAAGACTGGCTGGCCAAGAAATTTCTCGGGCATAACAAATAAAAACATTAAAAATGTACACACACTCACTCGGATCAAAGTACATCTTGTTAGAGCATTATTCAAAGAAGATAATAAGAGCAGTTGTTTCATGTTGTCAAAAGACATGGTGGTTATGAAATTGCTTAATCAAAAAACTTGATTTAAAAGCTATTTCTTAAAAAGTGTTACCTGGCATACTTGTAGGGATCAGCTTGTTGAAGAAAGCCACAATGTCAAAAGCTAGAGGTTTTTTAAGGAATAAAATAGAATAGAGCTGGAAAGGACCTTGAAGGTCTTCTAGTCCAGCCCCCTGCTCAAGCAGGAGAACCTATACCATTTCAGACAAATGGTTGTCCAATCTCTTCTTAAAAACTTCCAGTGTTGGAGCATTCACCACTTCTGGAAGCAAGTTGTTCCACTGGTTAATTGTTCTAACTGTCATGAAATTTCTCCTTAGTTCTAGGTTGCTTCTCTCCTTGATTAGTTTCCATCCGTTGCTTCTTGTCCTGCCTTCAGGGCCTTTGGAGACTCTACATCTACATCTACGTGCACATACACATACACACATGTGGGTGTTTGGGTGTATGTTTCAAGATATACAGTATTTATGTCAATTTGAGAAAAACTGGAATTCTTGTCCCGTTTTTTTTTTTCTTTGAGTTATCTCTGATAAATAGTTGCCAGATAAAGCTATCTCTGTAGCTACAGATCTGGAAAGTGTTGAAATGGTTAAGTATTATTTGGCATCTGATTCAGTCACATAGAATAGCAGAATGTTGTTTTTTTCTCTAAAAAGAGGCACGTGGAGGTGGAAAAAAAAATATTCAACAACGTGTATACTCTCTGTGGATAATAAAGCTTGCCCACTTTTTCACAGATGTCAGTTCTGGCAATTTTCCACTGAAAATTTTGGAAAGCATGTCAGCTATCCAGATTATTTTAGTATCTGTTGAAGAATGTGTTTGGCAGGCCTTCCAGCAGGAAAAATCGGAAGTGGGATCTGAAAACATTAATACCATTTTAGTACAACTGTTAAAGATGATCGGTCTTTCGAAATGGTGCCTCAGAACAAGTTCTGTGTAAAATAGAAGTGGGGGGGGGGGAAGAAATTACATCTTTGATCCTTAAAATGCAAATATAGCCATACTTTCAGAAGCTACAGGGAACTGGAAGGAAATTATTTATGTATATCCATGCTTTCTCCAACATTGTGCAGTAATTTGAAATTTTTAAAAATAATATACCGTATTTTCCGGCGTATAAGATGACTCGGCGTGTAAGACGACCCCCGACTTCAGAGCCAATTTGCATGCTTAGAAAGTCATCTTATACGCTGGTAACTACCGTAATTTCTGGCGTATAAGATGACTTGGCATATAAGACGACCCCTGACTTTGGAGCCAATTTGCATGCTTTAGAAAGTCGTCTTATATGCCGGAAAATACGGTAAATTCTAGTCCCCACCTCAAGCATGAAATCGGGATGGATGACTTTGGGCCAATCACCAGGTGACAGTGAGTTCAAGTCCTGCTTTAGGCATGAAAGCCAGCTGGGGGACTATGGACCAGTCACCTTCTCTATGCCCAACCCACCTTACAGGATTGTTGTAGAGAAAATAGAAAGAGGAAGGAGTATTGTGTGTATTCATCACCTTAAGTTATTTAAAAATAATAATAGTGGGATATATATATAGCTAAAGTCTACTTTGAGTTGAATTCAAATCATGGTGATGTCTAGTTTGGAATGGGGCTGAAGTAAGAGTTAAAGAATTAAATTGGGAGACTAAGATGGGCATTTCGAGCTCATTTGCTCTCTTCAGTTAGCCACACCCTTTTATGGGATTCAAACCTGGGCAGTTTACATGCTAGGCAGTTGTTTAACCGCCAAGCCACAGTCTCTCCTCTGCTCTTTGTCAACTGATAGATAGATAAATATTAGTTTTGTTTATGACTCATATAAGGAGTAACCATATCCAACTTTTCTGGACTTTTCAAAATCCAATTTTAACCAGACCAAAAATTTATTATTTAAAAAATTGTTTAAAAACAATTGATATATTTGGAAAATATGAGCAATACATACAAACTGACATAAGAGGATGCTCTTTAATAATGGGAAGAAAAACTGGATGAAAATCTCATCATGCAGCTTTCAAAATAAAAAGGAAACAGCAATATACATCCACTTTTAATCGAAAAAAAAACATTTATTCTTAGCAGGGAACCCAATCTTACTACAGCCACAGGGAAAATTGGATATTGTAGATGAATAGAATAGAATAGAATAGAATAGAATAGAATAACAGAGTTGGAAGGGACCTTGGAAGTCATTTAGTCCAATCCCCTGCTCATGCAGGAAACCCTACACCATTTCAGACAAATGGTTGTCCAATCTCTTCTTAAAGACTTCCAATGTTGGAGCATTCACAACTTCTGGAGGCAAGTTGTTCCACTTGTTTTAACTGTCAGGAAATTTTTCCTTAGTTCTAGGTTGCTTCTCTCCTTGATTAGTTTCCATCCGTTTCTTCTTGTCCTGCCTTCAGATGCTTTGGAGAATAGCTTGATTATTATAATAGCTTGACTATAGCTTGACTATAATAGCTTGACTATTATAATACACTATTACAGACTATTGATTATTTATTAGGTAGGTAGGTGGATAGCAACAGACTTCACATCATGCTGCCTCTATCATCCATCTCTCTCTCTCTCTCTCCCCTCTATCTATCTATCTATCTATCTATCTATCTATCTATCTATCTATCTATCTATCTATCTATCTATCTATCTACATGATCCATGTGGTTCAGATGGCCAAGTATGAAACTCTAACACCAAATGTAACCTTTCAATGCACAGAGAACCATCAGCGATGTCAGCTTTGGTCAGTCATAGATTTTGTATGTTTTAGAATTCATCTTGAGGAATAATTGAGCTCAGCAGACAAATGGGGGGAGCACTATTTTCAAGAACCTTCAGTAGAAAACCCATAATAAAACATTGCTGGACTCTTCTCTGTCTGTTCTCCTCACAAAACCAATCTGAAGGTGGTGGCAGCAGGCATGCTCGCTTCTCATGTAGCTTTCGGAAGCTCCCTTCAGTTATTTCTGAACGGTTTTTGTACTTCTGCACTTCTTTGGTTTGGGGGAATCAAGCCTCTGATTACTTCCTCTTATGCATGGCTGATGTCAGATAAACAATAGCTCTTCGCTGGCAAGGAAATTAGAAAAAAAAATATTATATTTATCTCTCCAACATGTTCTTTGCAAAACAGCCAGATAGCCAAGCTAGGCGATCATAACAGCCCAAATCCATTTGATCCAAAAAAGAAAAAAAAAATTGAGGAAATTGAGCTGAAAAAATGGAGTCTGTAGAGTTCCAGCAAACTCAGACTTTGCTTTTGACATTAATATGCATAGATGCAAATATAGAAATAATTGCAATTTAAATTGTGAGTGTTTATTCTGGTGGCAATTTTGTAATGGCTAAATGCTACGTGATGAATAACACTTGACTTGAAAAAGAAATAATGCATCTGTGCCCTTCTATGTGCCAGTTCAATCTGCAATAAAAGTGCTAATTGGGCAGAGATGATATTGTGGCCACTGCTTGTTCCCATCTCCTTGTGGATGTTGTTGTTGTTGTTGTTGTTGTTGTTGTCATTCTGGGTCAAAGTTCTCCAGCCTGATAATGGTTTGCTGCGAAGTGGCTTAGGTATACATGCTTATATGTTTACACTGTTTATTTATTTATGAGACTTATATACCGCTTTAAGTGCAAGCACTCTCTAAGCGGTGTACACCAGTAAGCAATGTATGTATGTATATATATATATATATATATATATATATATATATATATTTACATTGCCCCCAACAATCTGGGTCCTCATCTTACCTACCCCGGAAGGATGGAAGGCTGAGTCAACCTTGAGCCGGTGAGATTTGAACTGCTGACCTGCTGAACACAGTCAGCTAAAGTGGCCTGCAGTACTGCACTCTAACTGCTGCGCTACCTCGGCTCTTAGTTTAGTTCAATATCCGGACAAAAGTTATTATTTATTGTTCCCTACTTACTTATTTATGTGTATGCAGAAAATAATCAAGAGAAGAACTTGTTTTGAGGTTTTTTTAAAAAAAAAATGGAGGATGAAATATCAATAGCAATAGTACTTAGACTTATATACCGCTCCGTAGTGCTTTTACAGCCCTCTTTAAGTGAATTGTCCCACAGTGAGTTGTCCTACCTAGACTCTGGTAAGATAGCAGTGGAAGAGTGACTCAGATGCTGTGATATGTTTATATCTACTGTTAGAAGTAAAGTCTTCATCCTGGTTCATCCAAGCTGGGAATAAATAAGCAAACATGGCGACTGCTTTGGGAAGAAGGTTACAGTTTATTGCAGAAAGATGGTTCTTCAGGAAAGAGCAGAGGAGAGAAGGGCTGAGCACATGGTGTAGTAGGTTTTTATAACCCCTCTAGCCTTTTGTTTGGAATAGTTTCTTGTTCCTGTGTCCTGAACTTTGAGGCTATTTCCTGTGTCACGTATTCTGACCTGAGTTTAGGTGTGCCTCTATGGTATACTTGATGGTAATGGGTTAGTCCTATTATATCCCAAAAGTCATCTCCTGCTTCCCTGGGGCTGGGCTAATAACTCTTAAGAGTTTCTTTGTCTTGAGTTCCCTGGCTCCAACCTTCCTGATGGTTTTACATTTGCATTTGTATGAGGCTAGCTCTTGCTTGGGGCAAAGAAATTTGGGGCCAGGTTCAAAGTATCATACCTTGGACACACTAGGTGAAGATCCTGCTGTCTTGAGCCATGGTGGCACAGTGGTTAGAATGTTGTATTGCAAGCTAACTCTGCCCACAGTCTGGAGTTCGATCTTGACCGAGGTTGATTCAGCCTTCCATTCTTCCGAGGTTGGAAAAATGAGGACCCAGATTGTTGGGGGCAATAGGCTGAATTTGTAAAACTGCTTAGAGAGGACTGTAATGCCTTGTAGAGTGGTATGTAAGTCAGGTAAGTGCTGTTGCTATTGCTATTGAGAACTGCACAATACAGGGGAAAAGTGTAACAAAATAAAAGAAGAGGAACAGTAGCAGCAAAGTGCATAGGTTTACTTAAACATTGATGAGTACAGCTGAGGCCCAGGCTGAAGACTAGATCATCCTGAAAAAGGTGTTCTTATATGATAATTAATCATTGATACTGATTTGATAGCACATAATCAATCCAGGATTCATGAAATCCAGTGAAATAATCTCTGAAGGAAATTATTTTTTATTACCACAGTTTGATACCAAACAAGGACTTGCATTACAGTGTCTAAAAAATGTTTGTCTGATCAAGTCGAGCTGTGGAGAGAGAGAGAGAATTCATATCACTGGGAAAATGTACAGTTGAACCCAGCAGTAATGAAAAAAGTACAGCCATGTGAAGAATAGCTACCCTAGAATTTTATGCCTACTTGTAGTTGCAAAATAGATAATTTAATGCACTGATTTTGAATGTAATAAATACTGTTTGTGGGCACTGAATTTTCACATCATAACACATTGACATATACCGTACTCCTAAATCACAACATCAGTTATTTATATATAGGAAAATATAAAACAAGAAAGGGAGGGAATTGAAAAAGCAGATATAAAATGTTTAAAAATCCTTCCTTCCTTCCTTCCTTCCTTCTTTCCTTCCTTCCTTCCTTCCTTCCTTCCTTCCTTCCTTCCTTCCTTCCTTCCTTCCCTTCCTTCTAATAGGTAGCATGAATAATTAACCAAAATATATGGTATTTTAATAACCATATCTATAAGTGGTTATGCAGAAGTAGAATCAGTTTTAAACCACCAAGTAAAAGAGAACAAAAACTACAACACCTTTCAAGGATGCAAATTGACAATTAACAAACAATACAATTTTTGAGCCTTCCTTGTAGAGGTGTTAATAGGTAATCAGACATAGTTTTTAAAAAAAAATTTTTAAAAAAATAAACAAAACTCTCAACCCAATCACTTGCTAAGTTTGTTATTTGCAAATTCCCCAGGAAAGTGACAAAACAAAGGAGACATTCCCCCAAAGGATAATGAATCAGGAAATAAACCCCAATACATGGTTAGTCAATACTAACGTTTAGTGTATCAGCTCTTAGGTCCTTGAAGGAAGAATGGTGTAGGATAACATTGAACATGGAGAATTCTACTATTTGATAGGAAGAAAGAAAGGCATAAATGGTGCAATTGTTAAGCGAATCCATTGTTCACTATGGCATGTTTTTTTCTGGAAATTGGAAGTAAATGCTAGTTTCCAGTGAAATGTCATAAATTGTAATCTTATGACCATGGGTCACTGCAAATGGCCATAAATGTCAGGCGGTTGTTAAGAGCACAAAATGCAGTCATGTGACCATGGGGGATGTTAGATCTTCAAGTCTGGGGCATAATTCCCTTTTTCAGGGTCTATTGTAACTTTGACCAGTCACTAAGTTGTAAGTTGACAACTATTCATGGGAAGTGTCTGTTCCATTCTACACTGCCAAGATCAGAATCTATACTGTTTTTGGAACTGTACTTTAAAAGGGCAATTTAGAACAAGTTCAGAGAAAGCTACCAAGATAGGAGATATCTGGAAATCAAGTGTTATGAAGAACAGATAAAGGGTCTGGATAAGTTCAATCAATTGACCAAGGGCTAATATGATAGTAGTCTTCAAATAACTGAAGGGTTGTAATATTAAAGAGGGAGTGGACCTATCTAATGTCCTCAAATGCAGGAGGAGAACCAATGGGTAAAAACTATAAGGAAGAAGGTTCATACTAGATTCAGGAGAAAGTTCTTAACTATAAGGTATCAGCCAGTGGAACAGGATGCCACTTGAAGTGGTGAGTTCTCCTTTGCTGATGGACTTGAAGTAGGGATTGGATGGCCATCTCTTAGAGATGCTCTAGTAGTGGATTCTGCACTAGCAGATGGTGGGACTAATGGATTTCTAAACCACTTTCCAACTCTGTAATTCTAAAATCAATCCCTGTGAGTGGAAAGCAGGACTTTACCTTGGAGTTGGCCTAGACCTAATAAAAACGTAGTATTATCGACCATATTTTATATGTCCTGAGCAATGTCTTCTGTCTGTCTTAAAGAAGTCTTTTAAGACAAGTAAAAACAAATGCTTATATTTATTTATATTTTGGACGAAGAGAACTGAGAGAGGAACAACTCACAGCAATCAGGAACCTACCTCAATTTTGTGCATCTCTCTCTCTTTCATTGCAACACATATAAAATGTTTCCTCCAAAACCCTGGACAAATCTTTCATGTCACAGCTTTGTTAGACACAAAGCTACTCTATCTTCACTTGTGATTGACACTTAATTGTTATCAAGTTGGGTAATGAAACGTCTGCAAGAAAATCACGAAGCTCAGAGAGCTCCAGTAGGTTTGGAAGGAGAAGGTGAGATGAGATAAGGTAAGATAACCTTTATTGTCATTTTTTTACTGTGGGCACAACGGCACACATCAAAAATGAAATTTAGTTGCCCGCTCTCAAAGTGAAACACATACATGACACACACCCAAACATACTATGAACAACATATGTATAGACCCACACCCCTACATATATGTAGTAAATAAATATTAAATACTGTCCATCTTGAATATATAATGGAAGGAGGAAGCTTGAGAGTTCGCAAGGTTAATGCTGTATGGAATGAAACTCTGGCTGAATCTGGATGTTCTGCTTCGGATACCACGAAACCCCCTCCTCCCAGAAGGTAACAAGGAAAACAGGTCGTGAAGAGGATGTGTAGTGTCCCAGATAATCGTAAGGACCCTGCTCAAGCAGCGCTTCTGTGTTATGTCCTGGATGGGAGGGAGGGAACTGTCAATTATCTTTTGGGCCATTCTCACCACTCTTTGCACTGCCTTCCTGTCTGAAGCAGTGACGCCTCCAAACCAGACTGTGATGCTGTATGACAGGATGCTCTCGATTGTCCCCCTGTAGAAAGTGGTCAGGACAGGGGAAGGCCTTCCAATTCATCAATAGGCACTTATAATGATCAAAAGAGATTCAGCTGAAATCTCTTTTTCTTCTTTTGCTTCAATCTCCGACTTGGTCCAGTATGATTTTGTCAGAATAATTTAAACCGGAAATATGTGCTGCTTTCATTGAGCAAATAATAATAATAATAATAATAATAATAGTAGTAGTAGTAGTAGTAGTAGTAGTAGTAGTAGTAGTAGTAGTAGTAGTAAAGTTGGAAGGGACCTTGGAGGTCATCTAGTCCAACCCCCTGCTCAGGCAGGAAACCCTACACCATTTCGGCCAAATGGCTGTCCAGTCTCTTCTTAAAAACTTCCAGTGTTGGAGCATTTACTGCTTCTGGAGGCAGGCTGTTCCACTGATTAATTGTTCTCACTGTCAGGAAGTTTCTCCTTAGTTCTAGGTTGCTTCTCTCCTTGATTAGTTTCCACCCATTGCTTCTTGTCCTGCCTTCAGGTGCTTTGGACCATGGTCTGGAATGCTTTAGTTTGATTGCCCCTCATTTTGTTCTGTTCTTGTTATCCATCCATCCATTCCTCCCTCCCCAATTCCAATAAATTTTGGAGCACTTTCCGGCCAATAATTCTCCAATCCGTCAGTAATCATATTTCTTTGCCTGAGGAATATATGTAGAATCAGCATTTTTTTTTCTCCCTTTTTGAACAGTTACTATGTTAGCTCTTTTGGCATGCAGTGGCTTTAGATATGTCCTTACCTTTGGCGCCTATATCTGGTTTATTGTTCATTTCTAGAGGTTGGTTTCAGGGCTCAAGCTAATTCTCTTTTCAGGGTTCTGAGTAAAATATCACTTGGAAATGATATTTTCATGTCTGGATTATTAGGTCAACCTTTTTTCAGCATTGCTGGGGAATTTTTAGTATTCTGGCATGGCTAAGTTACAATTAGAATGAAAGGAACTTTTTACGGGTCAAGGGATGTGCAGATAAAGTTTGTAAATTTGTATTTTGCAATGATTAAGAAATGTGTTTCTTTACTTGCAAGTGTTTTGGAGCTGTTTAAATAGGTGCGCAAGTTTTCAAAGCCAAACTCACCCACCCTCTATAATTAGCAGGACCAGAGATGGTTGGGAGACACAACAGGGTTTTCCACTCTAATATTCTTGGTGATATTACAATAGAAATGCTAAAGTATATCTCTGTAGAACAGGAGTGTCAAACTGCCGGCCCGTGGGCTGGACGCATCATCCGGAAGCCACACCCACCCCATTGCCGGCAATGGCAAAACCGGCCTGATACATTGTGCGATATCACGTGACGTTGCGAGTTTGACATGTCTGCTGTAGAAGGATAGGAAGAGCCTGCAGGTGGCGTCAAGAGAGGAATCAGCCTGGAGCTGTCATGTTCCCACAAGTGGTCAAAGTCCAACTTCTCTTGAATTCCATTAACTCTTATCTAGTGCTAATTTAGTGCGGACCATTAGTAAGGTGACCAACTTTTTTACAATGAAAAGGAGGACACAAATAAATTGAAGAAAAAAATATCATAAATAAAAGAAACATTTTATTCATTGCAACAATTATACAGACAACTTGTATGTGCAAAGTTTGCCAGCCAGGTGTTTTGGCGCGCTCAGCAGCAATTCCTATTGGCTTTTGAAAGCCAATAGTGGGAATAGCACAGCTCATGCAACAGTTGAAAAACAAAACATAAAAAAAAGGTGCCGGAATGCCGTTCTGAGTGTTCTGTGAGGAAAAAAAAGCCCTGCAGATTAGTCTTCAAATATCGAAAAGGAGGACATGTAGGAGGACACTTTTTGAGGGAGGACAGAACTTACAAAAGGAGGACTGTCCTCCCTAAAGGAGGACGGTTGGTTACCTTACCATTAGTTTACTAGATTCTTATGTGTAGCAAGAGTAATAAATCAGCTTAACTAGAACGTAACATGTGGTCCTGATTCTTCACGCTAGCGATCTCTGGGATCACATGCCATTTTCCCAAACTCTTAAATGTTTTGCCTTTCATACCAAACCAATTGCTGAGTTGTTTGTCCTGATTCTGTAACAAGCTTATGTGTTTTGCCAATGTAGTATCCCAGGTGTAGTTTCACCCAAGGGATAGTAGAGAAAAGCAGATAAATCTGTGGCCATAAATACTTAACCAGGTGTTCTCCAGTTTGATTATTTTAGTTATATATAGTAATGTGATAAGTAGTGTATGTAGAGAGGAGGTGGATCCATGGGAGGGAGGAAGTGCATTACAGAGAGGAGTAAGAGGCAACTCAGCTTAAATGAGAGAAAGAGGGTGAAGGCAACCCCTCCTCATAGTTCACAGATTATATTCTCTGGTAGCCATCTATTTTGAAAGTGGTCAGTTCCAAGGGTCTCAAATTAATTACCTTTATTAAGAACTGTAATGTAGCAACGTAAAAATACCAGCGAGGAGTTTACTTTCAAGTGAAAAATGTTGGCATGGAGATTGAGAAGATTCTGGTTCCTTCTGTTGCATCCTTTAGATGCAAAGTGGGAATGCCTCATCTCTTTTAAGAAGGAGGGGAGGTTGACCCCTTGATGGTTACTAAACTTCTTCTCAATCTGAAATCAGCTCAAGCAGCAGAACCTAAAGCATTTCAGACTGCCCAGTCTATTTTTAAAAAATCTCCAGTGAAGAAGCAGCCATAGCTTCTGATGATAAGCCATTCCACGAATTAATTGTCAGGAAATTTCTCCTTAGTTCTAACCTGGTTCCCTTCTTGATTAGTTTCCATCCGTTGCTTCTTGTCCTGCCTTCAGGTGCTTTGGAGAATAGGTTGATCCCCTCTTTTTCATGGCAACCCCTGAGATATTAGAACATTGCTATCATGTCACCCCTTGTCCTTCTTTTCATAAGAATAGAACAGAACAGAACAGAATAGAATAGAATAGAATAGAGCTGGAAGGGACCTTGGAGGTCTTCTAGTCCAGCCCCCTGCTCAAGCAGGAGAACCTATACCAGTGATGGTGAACCTTTTAGAGACTGAGTGCCTCAAAACTGCCCCCACCCACGCTCCACCCCCCCTGCCCACCCTGCTCTGCCCATCCCCCGCCCCACCTGCCCAGGCAGCCCAGCAGCGCTATGGCGGCCACACCCTCTGCCTGCGCCCTGCAGCATCAACTGCATGATGGGGTGTGAAGGCAAAGTCTTGCCTGCGCTGCCCGGCTGCCATGTTCTTGGCTGCGCTGTTCCGTGTGGGCCACGCTCAGGGGCGAATTTCCTTCAGGGGGGCTGCTGGAGAGGAGGAGGTCGTGGGGGGAGGCAAGGCTGGGGCAACAGCACGTGTGCCTACAGAGTGAGCTCCGAATGCCACCTCTGGTACCCGTGCCATAGGTTCGCCACCACTGACCTATACCATTTCAGACAAGTGACTGTCTAGTCCAGGGGTAGGCAACCTTGCCTCTTTTATGACTCGTGGACTCCAACTCCCATAGCTGGCTCAGGAATTCTCACAGTTGAAGTCCATGAGTCATAAAAGAGTCAAGGTTGCCTACCCCTGGTCTAGTCTCTTTTTAAAAATCTCCAACGATGGAGCGCCCACAACATACCCAATTCCAGCAACCGTTCTTTATATGTTTTAGCCCCCAGTCCCCTGATCATCTTTGTTCTTCTCTGCATTCTGTCTAGAGTCTCAACAGATGAAGGATTGGATGAGATGGATCATTGGTCTAATCCTGCCTAGACTGTTCTTGTCTTCGTTCATTCTTCCCTGTGTATCGGATGAATAAATATTATTCAATATTATTGTCCTGTCCTCCTTCAGTGATGGAGCACACCTTGATAGAAAGCTCACATTCTGATACCTTAAGAAATGATGAAGTGATGCCTAAAAGGTGTCCTGGGGCTCAGCTGGTGGTGAGGATCAATGTGCTGTTTTCCCCCCTACTGGTGGCAACTGTTGCTGTGAGGTTGCTCTCTGAGCTTAGTTGTTGTCTTGCAGACATTTCATTACCCACCTAGGTAATATCATCAGTGATAGAAGGAATGGGGTTTGCTTTCTGTTTATATACAAGTGGCTTGCTTGGTTGGAGTATTCTTGGTGATTCCTTGATTAGGACTGATTGTTTATTGTTTGTTTGAGTTGGTAATTTCTTGATTGGGGCATTGTTTACTGCTTGACTGTTGGTCTGTGTTAATCTTGGTGTTAATCTCTGTTTATCTGGATGTCCATTGATGGTGGGAAGGTGTTTTGGCCTTTTTGTTTCCTTTTTAACTTTTTGATTGTCTCTTTTGAGTGCAAACCCCACTCCCTTGTAGCACTGATGATGTTACCTAATTGGGTAATGAAATATCTGCAAGAAAACAACCAAGCTCAGAGTGCACCAAGGACCCCTCCCCAGTTCAACCCTGAACTGCAAATATGTTCTGTTGCTAATGTTGCCATTTCAGCTTGCCTCAGCTGGAGAGGCCTTCAGAGGTGGCCAAAGAGGATTTCAGAAATTCTCTGAGGGTTTTCAGCATATGACTATGATTGAAAAATGGGGAAACAAATCCATTTGCTTCAGCTCTGAGAGTTAAACTTAAAAGAAAATAAAACCATAGCTATTATCTTGCAGCAGCCAACTGGGAGCGAGTCAATTGTCTTAGAAATCAATCATGGAAATGCAGTAGAATCTGCATTATCAATTATGTGTCAGAAATTTCGCTTCCTTTCCCTTAGGTATGGCATGCAAAAATCACCTAAATACTGTATTTAGGCTATCAGTGGCAGATCTGTCAGTCTATTGTAGGGTTATTTCAGATGATAATAACTCTCAAAGCTGGAGTCAGAAATAAACAGCAATAAGACACTTTTTTATCTTTTATACTCTTTAACACTTAAGGTGGCCTATTTTGTTGATTCTTCAGTTTGGAAGGATGGGAGTCATAGTTTATCTAGCTCAAAAATGCAAGGTTGCGAGGAAGGCTATTTTAAAGAAATAAGAAAGCTAGAGGAAAGTGGGGGGAGAGGGGGGGGATGCCTGACAGAAATCTGACACTTGAATTCTTTTTTTTTTTTTTTTGCAATGAAAGCAAGAAACCTTCAGCAACTTCTAAAATCAGATTTTTTTTGAACTTCTGCTGACAGAAGACATTGAAGACTAACAGGGAAAGAATTAACAATGCAGATCATTGCATTCTTGTCAGTTGACCTATATTCAGCGGTGCCCCCACCCCGAACTATGTGTGTGTGTGTGTGTGTGTGTGTGTGTGTGTGCAAGGTTTGAAGGTCTAAATCAGCGATTCTCAACCTGTGGGTCGGGACCCCATTTGGGGTCGAACGACCATTTCACGGGGGTCACCAAACAACGCAGTCCACCATTTTTCCCCCTTTTCCTTAGCTGTGCTACTCCCTTTTATTCTATTGGCTTTTGAAAGCCAATAGAATAGACTCTCTTGAATAGATTCTAATTCTATTGGCTTTCAAAAGCCAATAGGAATTGTCCAGGCTGTCTCTGCCCTGCTGAGCCCGCCAAAAGTCCCATTCTGCAAACGGTGCTGCACCAGTTGAGTAGTTCTCGACTTATGACCGGTTGAGTAGTCCTCGACTTATGACCGGTTGGGGGTCATGGCATTAAAAAGGTTGAGAATCACTGGTCTAAATAAATAAATAAAGTTGCCTTTGATCTCCAGGATTTTACCTTCCAGGCAAAATCTTGACCACTTACAGGAATAATGTAGCAAGAGATGTTACAATAAGATCAACCTGCACGTTAGAGGACTTTGCTGGCAAACTAATCCCAGAGGTGTCATCTTAAATTTCACCTTCATATTTAGGGGCAGAGATTGTTTAAAGGTATTTCTTCTCTGCAAGCAATAATTCTCTTTTCAAGATAGTAATTTTATTAAACATTACTATTTGAAAGATAAGAACAAATGCAGACTAAGAAATAAAATAAAAAGAAAAACTAGAGAAAGAAGAAAAACTAGGAATATACCGTAGTAGAGGAAAAAAAATATATAGGATTTCCCCCTGCATCACAACAACATACAGTGGTACTTTGGTACCCAACTGTTTTGAAACTCATTAAATGTGGTATTCAATGCATTTTGATATGAAAATTTTGTCCCGGTATTCGTTTGTTTGGTACTCAACGCACAAGCTAGAATTTGTCGATGTCGGCTGCCATGTGACTCTCTACATTATTCCTTGTGAGGAAAATTTGTTTGGTACTCCTTGTTTTTGGTACTCAGTGCACCAACTAATGATGAGGTACCACTTATAAACAATTTTAGTAACGTATAACCTTCTCTTAAATGCAATAAATAAATTATTCTTCCCAATCTCATCTTTTATCTGTTAACAAATCCTTATCTTGTCATAAAGTCCTAATCTGCAAAAGTCCATTAAGAGTTACCAGGGACAGTATTTCTATTTTAACCTCGATCAAGTAAACCAACTTTATATTCCTTCCTTTCAGGTTTAACAGTCTTGATCTCTTAATGTGTGTGTGGTATGGAGCACTTGTGGATGAACTCAAGTCCTCTCCTTGTCCAAAGAGGAATTATGCGCTGGTGTGTTCTCTCTCTTTTCATTCTATTGCTGTTGTTGATTCCACTTTTAGCAGAGCTATCTTCATCTAGCCATTTCCCCCCCCCCCCCAGAAGTTCTCTGCAAACAGTTATTCTCCAGCAGTTTCTCTCTGAAGAAGAACTTGCTCATAACAAGAATATCTGTTTTGCTCTCATTTAGACAATGGGACAGTGAGAAGTCTGTTTATTGCACATTAGTTGCATCTAGTGCATTTAATTCCAAGGATTTGGGGAAGAAGAGTAGATAAGGGTGCCCATTAGTAAAAAGAGGTGGTGAAGAATATTTAGAGAAACTTCCGCAGAGTTATCTTTCAGGAGGATGATCTGAAGAACAAGATTACCTCCATGCATTTTCTTAGGGGGGAAAAAAATGTCCTACTGAGAACGGCTAGATTTTAACATATTTCCCTGCTCTTGTCCCAAAGCTGCTTTTCAAAAGTCAGCTGGACTTTCTTGATCCAGTTGCTTTTTGAAAAGTATCTTTGGGAGAATCATGACCTGGATGGTTGAGAATCTCCATAGACCTTTTCCCTGCTATGTTTATTGTTGCAATCTTGGGCTAGTCAATTTGCATCTCTTTGTTTCCATGTGATACCTGTATGGCTCACAATGGCCTCATAATTGTAAGCAGAGATTCTGGAAGTTCTAAAGCAGTGTTTCTCCACCTTGACAATTTTAAGGCATGTGGACTTCAACTCCCAGAATTCCACAGCCAGCATTGCTGGCTGTGGAATTCTGGGAGTTGAAGTCCACATGCCTTAAAATTGTCAAGGTAGAGAAACACTGTTCTAAAGACATTTAGAGTTAGCTTGGAAACATTTGTGAGAGCTGAGACATATCGAACAATTTACTCTCTCTCTCTTTAGCATATTTTCCAATGTATTTGGGGAAGCTTTGATTGACCTTGGGAGAACTTCGTTTTTTTTTTTCATCAAATGCACATTGGAACAAAACATTATTAAGTATCCCTAAAGATTTATACAGTCAGGAATTGAACAGCTGTTTTATCCAGTTTATGCCCAACCTTATTATACTTTTTATAATTACATTAGCGGGAAGATTGTAGCATTAGATCTTTGTTTTCAATCCAGCATTTACTGCCTGGTTTACTAATTAGGATGTATTTAGCTAGCACCATTACTACATGTGATACTTTGCAGAATTGTCTAGGCAGAAGAGCTCTCCTTCCAGGACTAGAAGGGGGTGTTAATATTGCTTAATTAGTCCCTTTCAATTTTGTAAAATACACAAAATAAAAAACAAGTAGTAGAGCACACCCACACGGATAGGATATAGTGGCTTGACCCCCAAAAGGGGTTTCTAAACTTTTTCACCTACATCCCTGCTGTTAGGCTTCCCTTTGCAAACAAACAAACAAACAAACAGATAGAGGGAATCCTCGCATTACGATCACCTTCCATTGCTAAGTGAGACATTTGTTAAATGAATTTTGCACTATTTTACAACCTTTCTTGCCACAGTTGTTAAGTGAATCACTGTAGCTGTTAAGTTAATATCTGAATTGTTAAGTGAATCTGGCTTCCCCATTGACTTTGCTTGTGAGACAATCACAAAAGGGGATCACATGAACCCTGGGACGCTGCAACCGTCACAAATAGTTGCCGAGTGTCCACATTTTGATCACTTGATTGTGGGGGATGCTGCAGAGGTCGTAACTGTGAAAAACGGTCATAAGTCACTGTTGAAGGAAAAGTCTTCATCAGGGTTCAGTCCAAGCTGGGAATAAACAACATGGTGACTGCTTTAGAAAGAAGGTTGCAGTTTATTGAAGAGGAGAGCCAGACAGAAAGATGGCTCTGGAAGAAAAGAGAGAGAGAGCACTTGTAGGGAGTGGGTTTTTATACCCTCTGGGGTTCTTGAGGTTGTTTCCTGTTCCTATTTGAGGCATTCCTGTGTCATGTACTTTGACCTGAGTCTGAGTGTGCCCCTCTGGCATCTGTGGGTTAATCCTACTATATCCTGTCTTAAAGTTTGGGTGGGGTATATAGATTTTAAGGGTCTTTGTCTTCCTAAGCTTCTAGCTGGAGGGCTCCAACCTTCCTGAATGGATTATTACATCTGCCTTTCTACAGAGCTGGTTTCTGCTTGGGGGAAGGAGACTTGGGGCGATTAAGAAAAACTGGGCATGCTTTTCTGCCTCTTTAAGATCCTTTGAGGAAATATATTTTTCTGCCCCTTTAATATTTCCTTCTTTGGGGGCTGACTTCCCACATCACGTTTTTCAGTAACTTTGAACGGTCACTAAATGAACTGTTGTAACTGTTGAGGAGTACATGATGCCTCTAGCCACTTTACTCCAGAGAAATCCTTTCTGTGATGAATTTACCACATGGGAGATAAGTGCATGTAGTGCTCAACTTATGACCACAACTGACCCCAAAATTTCCATTGCTAAATGAGACAGTTCATTTAGTGACTGTTCGAAGTTACAATGGCACTGAAAAATGTCACTTATGACTGTTTTCACGCTTACAACCACTGCACGATCTCCACGGTCACGTGATCAAAATTCAGTTGCTTGGCAACTGGTTCGTATTTATGACAGCTGCAGAGTCCCAGGGTCATGTGATCACCTTTAGTAATCTTCGGACAAGCAAAGTCAACGAGACCACATTCACTTAACAACCGCGTTGCTAATTTAACAGCTGCACTGATTCACTTAACAACTGTGGCACAAAAGATCTTAAAATGGGGCAAAATTCACTTAACAACCATCTCGCTTAATAGCAGAAATTTTGTCATAAGCCGAGGACTACCTGTAGTTCTTTCCATGTGTATGCTCTTAGTATTTACTCAACTTGTACATGTTTTCAACTTTGGTGCCTGATTTAATACAAGATGGTTATCCTTTCAAGAGTATCTCAGAGGTTTTTTTTCCTTCAAATAAGTGTACGGTGATTTTATTTTTTTATTTTTTCCTGTGATTCTTTCTTTTTTTCTCCCTTTCTCTCTCGGAAGTTTCATGCCATTTACCTTTGCATTAGCATTTCCTATTGATTAGCATTTTTTTTAAAAAAAGTATATTTATTAAGCTCTTTTGTTTGTCTTTTCAAGAGCTGAAACAAAGCCACCCAACCTTGCGAGGGACACATTTGCATGCGGTGAGCATTGCCCAAGGAAAAAGTAATTGCTAATGCATATTTATGTGGCACAAATTTGCCATTTGTTTATGCATAAAATTATCAATAGTGCAGGGCAGCCCAGCCATAGAAAATGGTGACCTTTTTAGCTTAATAAATAGAAATCAGCTGTTATTGTGAAGAGATCAGCCATTTATACTCTGTTGTGGGATGTTGCTGAAAAGAATGTAGATTGGGGCTGGCAATATCATTAAAAGGAAGGGCACTGACCCCTCTTGGTATAGTCTATTATACTTTTATCTAATAGGGGATAAATGACTCAGGTTGGAAAACAGATTGCAATCCACCCTCTACTGCTCATACCCATGGCCGTGCTGAACAGAAAGCAAACTTATTACTAACATGTTAGGAGCCAATATGATACAATGGTAAAGATGGTGGATTGGCACCGGGGAGAACCAGTTCTACTCACCTTCTCACCCACAGAAACTCAGTTGGTGTCTTAGAACCAATCATGGTCTCTCAAGCCAAATATTAATGTGCTATAATAGTCAAAGTACTGATAGAAGAGAATATTTGTAGCTCGGGATTGAATTGTGGGGTCCTTGGGGCTCTCTGAGCTTGGTTGCTTTCTTGTAGATGTTTCATTACCCAGTTATGTAATATCATCAGTGCACTGATGATGTTACCTGGTTGGGTAATGAATCGTCTGCAAGGGGCTGCCATAAAGAAGAGGGAGTCAAGCTATTTTCCAAAGCACCTGAAGGCAATGGACAAGAAGCAACGGATGGAAACTAATCAAGGAGAGAAGCAACCTAGAACTAAGGAGAAACTTCCTGACAGTGAGAACAATTAACCAGTGGAACCACCTGCCTTCAGAAGCGGTGAATGCTCCAACACTGGAAGTTTTTAAAAAGAGACTGGACAGCCATTTGTCCAAAATGGTGTAGGGTTTCCTGCCTGAGCAGGGGGTTGGACTAGATGACCTCCAAGGTCCCTTCCAACTTTACTACTATTACTATTACTAAAACAACCAAGCTCAAAGAACGCCAAAGATCCCACAATAGTCAAAGTGTTGAATTAGGACTAGGGGACCCAGTTTCTACTGCCTCAGCCGTATAATGTCCATTGGTGATTTGGGGCCAGTTCCTCCTTCTTGCCCAAAAAACCTGGTGTGGTAATGGTGAAGGGATTGGACTCAGAGGGTGGGACCCAGTTTCTGGTCTCTCTTAGCCACAGAAGCTTATTTGGGTGAGTTTGGGTCAGTCCCTCTTTCTCAGCCCAACTCAATTTACAAGAATTTTAATGAAAATTAAGAGGAGGGACCACTTTATATTGCCTTGAGCTCCTGAATGAAAGACAGGATATAGAATGAATGAATGAATGAATGATTAAATCAGTCAATGAACGAATCAATCAATGAACGAATCAATTAATCAGTCATCCTAGAATGATGTCTCTGTTGCAGATTACCTGTTTTGATAACTGATGTACTATTTAAACAGAGGCAGAAGGATATATCTAAATTTGTGAGACAGGGGAAAAGCCCAAGGGTTAAATATAGTTTTATTTTTAAAAAATGCAAAAAAAGGGGGGGGGGAAGGATTGGTTTTACTTGACTCAAAATTGCATTACGCAACGTCTGTCTTAGTTTGGATGATACAATGGGAGATTAGGGTGGCATGGATACTTGTGGTATGATAACGTCAAGGTTAATGCAGATATCAAAAATCATTATGTTCCATATAGAGAATATACATAGAATGGATCCAACCCAAGACTATGCTCAAAAACACCTTTTATGGCTCTCAACACAAAGCATTTTTCAGGCAAAAAATAATAGGCAAAGATAAAGTGTTAACGTATCTTGAGATACCAGAACTGTGGAAAATTGCTATCCTGGGGTCTCCAGCCATCTGGAGCATAAATAGGTAACCTCTTGTTCTTGCTGTCTCTCGAAAGATTCCTTGGGACTAGTCTTCTTGTTGGGTTAGGGCACATGTCAGCAACCTGCGGCTCCGGAGCCGCATGCGGCTCTTTGAGCCTTCCCCCGTGGCTCCCAGCCTCCTCTGCCGTTTGCAGAGAGAGACAGAGACAGAGAGAGGCACTTGCGCTTCCTTGCTTCTCTCTCTCTCTCTCTCTCTCTCTCTCTCTCTCTGTGTGTGTGTGTGTGTGTGTGTGTGTGTGTAAAAGAGAGTGGACTCACGGTGTTCTCTGACAAGCTGAAAAGCTTTGGAGGAGGGGCTCCTTCCTTTGCTGCGTCTCTGCAGGAAGCAGGAAGGGCAGGAGAGAGCTAGCTAGCCCAGCTATGCTGACTCAGGAATTCTGGGAGTTGAAGTCCATGAGTCATAAAAGAGCCGAGGTTGCCTACCCCTGAGCTTGTTGGAGAACAGCTTGAAGCCAGCTTGCCAGGTGAGCACAAGATCGGAGAGACGGAGAGAGAGGGGAGGAGAGAAAGAGAGAGGGGGGTTGGTGGTGGAAGAGGACTGGTAGACCAAGGGCAGAAAGAGAGAGAGGGAGGAGAGGGAGGGAGGGAGAGAGACACAGAGAGAGACCCTTTTGGCATCTAAAATGAATAATAAAGGTAAAAAAGGTTATATGCAGTGTTATCTTATTTATTTATTTATTTATTTATGAGACTTATATACCGCTTTAAGTGCAAGCACTCTCATTTTAGATATCAAAAGGGTTTTGCGGCTTCCAGTGTTTTGTTTTCAGTGGGAAACGGGTCCAACTGGCTCTTTGAGTGTTTTGGGTTGTCTACCCCTGGGTTAAGGTTTGGTCATTTTTGCAACATCATCTCTATTCATTCAAAGACATGCAAGCTTACCGTTCTTCACCTAGAAGTCCAACCCTGTCTTTTTCTGGTGATCTGCCATCTAAATACTGAACAGATCCAAGAGTTTTTTTGAGATCCACCAAGATCAGTGTGATACCGTCATCTGTTGTGACAAAAGTATCATGCGGTAAAAATAAAAACAATCGACAAGCATAGCCCTGTTCCTTTCGCACATTAGCTAATTGGTGGTACAACGTGTTGTGAGAAACCTATCTATTGTCTTAGCGTTTGCAAATATCAGGGTATCACATTAAAACATAATATGTTATATTTGAACATAGCACATTACTGCAATGAGACGTTGTGTTTTGTGATTCTTGATTTTTTTTTCTAGAATGAAACAAGTTGTATGAAGCTGGTTATTGAATTATCAAGCATTTGGGAATCTAGCTAAAATGGGCCAGACATTCTAGTTCATGTTTTATATGAAGCATATTAATCACTTCTCAAATACTTTGCAAAATAACAATAGGTCAGATTTCCTTCAAATGTTGCTGTTTCCTTGTGATAATTGAGAAATCATGTGTTTTCTTGACAGCATCACAATTTCCATTGTCTTCTTCTGGGCTGCTTTTGAATTTCCTAGTGTAGCCTACAGGTGTAGCATTCTCACATGCAAATAGGGGAGACCTAGCATAGCTTCAAAATTCAGACAAGATTAGCTAGGAGGTGTCCCTGTTGAAGCACAAAGCTAAATAATGCTATATAAAAATAAGAAAAAAGTGGCTACTATATCTGGGGAATGTTTGTTGTTGTTAACTGCGAAGTCGTGTCCAACCCATCACGACCCCATGGACAACGTTCCTCCAGGCCTTCCTGTCCTCTACCATCTTCTGGAGTCCATTTAATGTTTAGCCTAGTGCTAATGGAAGAGCTATTGCATATTCCAACAGCTTGCCTCCAGAAGTTGTGGGTGCTCCATCACTGCGGTTTTTTAAGAAGACATTGGACAACCATTTGTCTGCAATGGTATATAGACTAAGTCTCCTGTTTGAGCAGGGGGTTGGGCTAGAAGACCTCCAAGGCCCCTTCCAACTCTCTTATTCTGTTCTAATTCTGTTCTGTTCAATCACAAACTAAATCACTACAGTATATTTGATCCTTCAAGAGAGTCCATGGAAAGGCTGAGCAAAAATTCAGATGGGGACAAATATCATGGATAGCTCCAAGACCGGAAGCCGTGTTGGCAGAATGACACCATTTTTGTGATAAGACATGGGAATAAAGATACTGTTCTTACAGGAGGGAGCAGCAGAGATAATCTGGACTCAGTTTTGATTCAAGATTTATTTATTCTCTCCCCCTATAAATCTACAGTGACTTAGAGAAGTGTCCAGCCTAGCCTTCTGACTAGATATGAATTTCTTTTTCTGCATAACCATTAAATGGTATGTCCTTACTTATACTGGACCCAGGTTAATATTAGGCCTCCCAAAGGACTAACCACATAGATAGAAAGATGGCTATAAACCAACGTACAGTAAAATGATTGATTGATTTTTCACATTTCTGAACCACCCATGTCTGTCAGACAGACACATCTATTTACCGTATCTCCATCTCTATCTCTATCTGTCTGTCTGTCTGTCTGTCTAGCTAGCTAGCTAGCTAGCTAGCTAGCTAGCTATATCATCTATATCTATCCTATAATTATGACATATAAATAAAACATTATTGACTGTTTCCCTGTGATTTAAACTGTTTATAAATAGAAATTTAGTAGAAGAACAAATTAGATGTACACTGAATTTAAAACCCTAGATTTAGATTTCTCTGACCAAAAACCAGATTTGCTTGAGAAAACATTTTAAAATTGTCTTCTTCTTCTTCTTCTTCTTCTTCTTCTTCTTCTTCTTCTTCTTCTTCTTCTTCTTCTTCTTCTTCTTCTTCTTCTTCTTCTTCTTCTTCTTCTTCTTCTTCTTCTTCTTCTTCTTCTTATTCTTCTTCTTCTTCTTCTTCTTCTTCTTCTTCTTCTTCTTCTTCTTCTTCTTCTTCTCTTCTCCTCCTCCTCCTCCTCCTCCTCCTCTTCCTCCTTTCTCTTCTTCCCTCCTCTTCTTCTTCTCCTTATTCCTCCTCCTCTTCTTCTTCTTCTCCTCCTCCTCTTATTCTTCTCCTTCTTCCTCCTCCTCCTCCTCTTTTTCTTCTTCCTCTTCTTCTTCTTCCTCTTTCTCCTCCTCCTCCTCTTCTTCTTCTTCTTCCTCTTCCTCTTCCTCTTCTTCCTCCTCCTCCTCCTAGCTAGCTGATATTAATATAAATATAAGAAGTTAGTGAATGCCAAGATTTAACTGGCATTTAGTCTCAGATAATATACTCATGAGAACAAACATTTCATGTGATTTCCATTATTTATGATCGCATTTTCCATGTCACGCTTTCCTAAATTGTTGTCTTCCAGATCTGTTGGGCTTTAAGTCCATGCTTGGGCTCGATTTCTCTAACAGGCAGGCAACGTATCATGAGATAAATGTGCAACTTAATGAACCCCTTTGCTCTCCTTCAAGCGTTACCCCAACAAGCAAGTAATCCCAGTGGCAATAATCTGTGTATATGACAGTGGGACAGGGATTTTGAAGAAGCTCATTAATACCACCTAGGTGAAAAGATTGGAGCATGTGAATTAGCATTCTCAGAAACATAGGTTTCCAACAAAGCAGCTCTGCCCAAGACTGGGAAAAAAGAGATTAAGAAAAGAGGTTCATGGATGGCCACCACCAACCAAAATGAAGCACTGAATTGCCTGGAAGGAGAAACTTATTTTTCATCTTCATCCTTGCTTTTAAAATGGGAAGGTCAACTTAGAATTGCTAAGAACATAATGGAGATATATCATTTGCCTTGTGTTATCTTCCTTTGAGCTGATCATCTTTAATCTTCTTTTCCAGTAAGTAGAATAGGAAGATACTTATATTAGCTGGCCTTGTAGTAAATCCAAATCCTTGCAATCTATGTAAAAAGTAGGTTTTCACCATTAATGTGCCCACAGTCAACAATGACACTTGCAAGGGTGAATTTTGAAGCAGATTATAGCTTTAGGCTTTCTATGGAATTATTTGAGGGTAGTTATTATTATTATTTGGGAGCTGGAGAAAAAGGAAACATGGTCATTGAAAAAATTACGGCAAATTCTTTGATGGTCCTTGAATTGAAGTCAGTTAAGAGCAAAATCTCAAATGGCCAGGCAGAGAAAGCACTGGCCATTTAATCCCATGGCTGCTCTTTAGCCAATCTAATCTAATCTAATCTAGTAGAGCATCCCAAACTGTCATCGCAGAAGCTTCTGCACAATTAGATTGCAAATCTTTTGAGCTGGAGAACTTTTGCCTGAGGTTAAGTTGTCCACATAAATCTGAAGACGTGAACTACTTAGCTACACGGTTAATGCTTTCTTTTGTTTTCATGTTTCATGTTATCTCTGGATGGATGGGAACCCTTGTTTGAACAGGAAGGATGGAAAGGAAAATTATTGACATTTTCTTGAGGGATTTCTCCTGAGTCTAGAAATTGAGACTCGGGACATGGAGTTATCCCACTCCCTCCCTGCTTTTCTTTGCAAGCAGAGTACAGGTGGTCCTTGACTTACAATCACAATGGAGCCCAAGATTTCTGTTGCTAAATGAGATGGTTGTTAAGTGAACTTTGTCCCCTTTTATGACCTTTGGTCATAGTTCTGAAACTCTTCAAAGAACTTCGAGGCACTGTTTACCTTAAAGCAGGGGTAGGCAACCTTGATTCTTTTATGACTCGTGGACTTCAACTCCCAGAATTCCTGAGCCAGCCATACTGAGGGGAAAGGGAGAGGTTTCCAAGCTCAGCCATGCTGGCTCAGGAATTCTGGGAGTTGAAGTCCACGAGTCATAAAAGAGCCACGGTTGCCTACCCCTGGGTTAGGTGAATCACTTGTTGTTAAGTTAGTAACCTGGTTGTTAAGTGACTTTGGCTTCCCCATTGATTTTGCTTGTCAGAAGGTTGCAAAAGGCAATCGCACAACCCTGGGACATTGCAACTGTCATAAATATGAACCAGTTGCCAAACATCTAGATTTTGATCATGTGACTATGGGGATGCTGCAATGGTCGTGTGAAAAATGATCATAGGACTCCTCTTTCAGTGCCATCACAACTTCAAAGGGTCACTAAATTAAACAAAAGGTTGCAAGTCAAAGAAGGGACTACCTAGCCTGGTAACCAAAACGTTTGGAAACCAACCCACAAGTTCCGAGAACAAATTTTCACCCTCACATATGTCAAGGTCACTTAGAGACTTCACCGCATGGCTAATGCAAGAAAATAAAAGGAGTTAAGTATCCTGGATAGGACATAAGAACATAGGCAAAAGAAGAGAGAGAAGAGGGGGAAAAAAAAGGAATTAAGATCTTATTTTCTCAGCTCATAACAATGCACTCTCATTTTCACTCCTGTAACTTGGTTAACAATTTCTCGATGCAGCATTGAGAGCCTTTTTCGTCTTTGAACTATTTTATTTCTCAACAGCAAAGAATGTTGCCTTTTGTGTAGGCACCCCTAACAACAAAATCAACAACAACAACCACTTTCATTATGAAGGCCTCAAGACTGCATGCAAGGCAGAAATAATTCAACTATTATTTCTGGTGTAAAAGGTTTGTGAACAGCATCATTTCCCTAGAAGCTTTTTTCCAGTCTAATAACTTCCTGGAATAATGACTTAAAATGGTTTTTGAGAAAAGAAATGTTGTCCCATGTTAGGCAGGGAGGAAGTCTAATTTTGATTGGCTGTCAAGTCACTGCTTGGTTAAACTATAACTGCCTATGGAGTAGAAATATCCATGTTCTTATTCTGTTAAGTAGTAATAATCATAATAATAATTCAAGAGTTTCTGCAAGTTTTCGGTGGAACAGCTTGCCTTCAGAAGCTATGATTGCTCCATCATTGGAGGTTTTTAAAAAGAGATTAGACAACTATTTGTCTGGAATGGTATGGGGTCTCCTGATTGAGAAGGGGGTTGGACCAGATGACCTCTGAGGCCCCTCCCAACTCTGTTATTCTGTTATTCATAATGATATAATGACTTTTATGATGGCCATTTAACTAGCTTTTAATTCTATTACAGAAGTATGTTTTGAATAGGATGTTCCAGTATCTTGGTCTTCAGAAAAATATATATTTAAAAATAAACTAAAAAGCAGAAGCAACAGATTGAAAGGCCAAAAGGCTTGCTTTTCTCCGCCAGATACAGTATTGGAATTTTGCATACTTGAAATCTGAAGTGCTACCAGTTTTCCATTATCCTCAGGGTCAGGACTAATATTTCGGTTTCTGAAATATGATATTCATTTGAGGAGACATTTTCCTACCTGCAGTTCTCTTGCATTTCCTGTTTGCTTCCACCAATCCTTGCTGGCTAAGTTCACACAACATGCCTAAAGTGCAAATCCAGGTTAACAATGCCCTGTTGTTCACATAACATGCTTTTTCCAAATCAGTGAATTATAAGATGGCATGGCAGGTTTGACTGGTTCATACATGTTAAAAGAGTGTCTAGATTCCTACAAAATGGGAATGACAGTTTCCATTTTAGCCTCATCCGTCATGTTGTGTGGGCTTAGCTAGCTTGTGTAGAACATTGAGTGATATTCTGCCCTTTCAAACTACTCAGAATTAATAACTTGAAAAAGACCAGGTTCTCATTAAAGGACCACAGGGACAAATTGTCACCAGTAGGGTATTTGCATATTCAACAGGGGGAACTCCCCACCATACCCCCTTCTTTTTTCAGAGAACAAGTATGCAAATCTCACAAGAACCGAAAGTGTGTCTCAATTTGTCACCCCAAGATTACAGGAAAAAGCAAAGGTTGCACAAAGAGCCTTGAAATGTATGCTTCGTGCATTTATTTTTTTCCAAGACTCCAGAGCATGCTATGGAGGTGAACCCCTTGGTCCTGGTTCAGGGATTGTCTCACAGTGAGGAAATAAGGCAGAGGAATATCTCAAGGAACTAACTGAAAAAAAAATAATAATTAAGCTTCAGGCAGCTCCCCAAACGCATTGATCAAAAAACGCCCTGAATTTCCCATTTTAAACTGGTTCTCCAGCACATATTCCCAGAGGCAGAGCCGGTGCAGAAAAATGGCACGGATGTTTCCTCCTCTGATCTCAGATATGACTGGGAAGGTCTTCAAGGTCAATCTTTACATATACAAAATCCGAGGTTTGAAATTATGTGCGTTTAAGAAAAAAAATAAATAGATAAACAAACCATCATCCATGTTGTTCGACTTCAAAATCAAAGTGCTGGATTATCTTTTTTTAACCCAACTTTCATTTAATTCAAAGCTTGCTTTATCAGAGAGGGAAGAGGAGAACTGGGGTGGGGTGGGGGGGAAATCTTTCTCTTCTAATTTCTCTTTTCCCCCCCCCTCCTTCCCTGTCTCTTCTTTCATGAGCTGACCAAGGAGATGAAATCTGGGTACTTTAATTACCATTCTGAGCCAACTGCCTGGCCTTTGATATGGAAATCCCATTTTAACTCCAGATCTGCTGTTTTTGCCTTTCTGGTCCAGCCTGAATTTTAAGCAGCATTGCAAAACACCTGATCGGGAGACCTCCGTGAGAATATCAGCACTCAGCAACTCAGGGCTTGTGATGTTACCGTAGTTATCCTTTTTAGGGAGAAAAGAGGCGTTGGGAGCTTCAGGAATGGAACTCTCCTATTCCGTGATGGATTTACGTCTGCAGCACCTCCAACGCCCCCCCCCTTCCACCCCAGCTCTCAAGTTTCTTATGGGCCTGGGCTTAGATTGAATGGGAAGGAGAGAGAATCAGCTGAAGAATAGATAAGAGCTGTCATGTACGGTTACCCTGTTATTGTCGTCTGCCTGCTTCACGACTCCCAGCTCTGCTATAATTATTAATTGCACTTGTCAACTGCCATTAATTGCTCTTTCGCATCCCTGTCTTCGGGTAATTAGACAGAACAGCCTCGTTGCTGTTATTGTTTGGAGCGGCCCTTGAAAAAAGCCCCGGTGGGCTTTGTTGAGAAAGACGACAATCTCTAATGGAAATACCTTGAGATAGGAAAAGAAAAGGGATAGATACCGTATATTCCGGTGTATAGGGCAACCCGGTGTATAAGACGACCCCCGAGTTCGACACCAAGTCGCAAGACGATCGATGCCGAGTCGCAAGAAGATCGACGCCGAGTCGCAAGACGATTGATGCCGAGTTGCATGCCTAGAAAGTCATCTTATACGCCAGAAATTACCGGTATTTCCAGCGTATAAGACGATCGATGCCGAGTCGCATGCCTAGAAAGTCGTCTTATACGCCAGAAATTACTGTTATTTCCAGCGTATAAGACGATTGACGCTGAGTCGCATGCCTAGAAAGTCGTCTTATATACCAGAAACTACCTTATTTCTGGCGTATAAGATGACTCGACATATAAGACGACCCCTGAGTTCGACGCCTGTTTCAACGCTCTCAAAAGTCGTCTTTTTTTTGTAAAAAGTTTTTATTTTCAATTTTAGAATACATTACATTCTTAAAAATACTTCAGATAAAAAATAAAACAAATTAATACACACCATTTTCGGTATTGCTCACCCATTTCCCTCCAAACCGCATCCACCTTCTAACCAACTTGCCTCTTTCCCTCTTCTTCCTCTTCCTCACTCACCCCCTCTCCTCCACCTTCCTACTTACTTCTCGCCTTCTTCTATCCTCTCACTCCAGATGCAGTCCAGGGGAAATGCCCAAGCAATTCCTCTCTCCAAATTGAAACCTCAATATTATATACAATAAAACTATTTCTACTTATCTGAACTACTTAAACTTCAACCCATCCTCCCCCCTCCCCCACCCCCTCCCCCACCCACTTCCCAGAGCAAAGTACAGGGTTATACAAACATATTAAACATGATCTATTTAAGTTTACTAATTATACAAAAACCAAAATCATACTAACCCTTAACTCTCTTCAAACTTTAACATCATAAGTTTATAAACAAATTCATTACTCATAAAATAAATGAAACTTTGTAGTTCCGTACTTCTTCTGAACATATTCTATCCATCTTCTCCATACATTGAAATATCTCTCTTGTGAATGGTCCTTTAAATAAGCAGAAATTTTAGCCATTTCTGCTAAATTAGAAACCTTAAATACCCATTCTTCTAAAGAAGGCAGAGTATCCTTCTTCCAATATTGACCCACCAATAATCTTGCTGCTGTTATTAAATTCAACATTAAAATAATTTCTTTAACATCAAAATCCACAAAAATACCCAAAAGAAATAACTGGGGAGTAAACTTAATCTTCCTTTTAAAAACCTTTTGAATGTTCCACCAAATCATAATCCAAAAGTCGTCTTATACGCCGGAATATACGGTATGTCTATTGCCACGCTGGTTTGGGCAGGATGACTTCTCTTGAGCTAAGGAAGGGAGTCCCCCAGAGTTCAGTTATCTGACTATAACTCTTGAAGAGCTGGCATTCCCTGGTCGTAAAACGATAAAACAGAACATAAAACAAATTGCCACAAGCCAGCCGACCCTTCAAACAGTTATCCCTGGAGAGATTCACAAATCTTTCTTTACCAAGGCTTGGAGATAAGACAGAATGCATAGCCTTTAAAATAAAAAAGCAGCAGCTCCACCGGTAGTCCTTGACTTATGACCACAATTGAGCCCCAAAGGTTTGCTGTTAAACGTGACAGGTGTTCAGTGAATTTTACCCCGTGTTGTGACCTTTCTTACCAAGTGAATCGCTGCCGTGGTTTTAAGTTAGTAACGTGGTTGTTGAGTGGATCTGGCTTCCCCGTTGACTTTGCTCGTCAGAAGATCGCAAAGGGGAAATCACGTGACCCTCCCCCCCGGGACATCTCGACCGTCCTGAGTCAGTTGCCGAGCATCTGAATTTCGATCACATGACCGTGGGAACGCTGCAACGGTTGTAAGTATGGAAAAGGTCATAAGTCACTTTTTTCATGCTGTTGTAACTTCAAACGGTCACTAAATGAACTGTTGTAAGTTGAGGACCACCTGTACTCAGCTTTGGAGCTGGTGAGTGAATGGGTGGGAGAGAAGGCTCAAATTCCAGAAGCTTTATCCACTTAGCTCCTCCCAAGTTGATGGGATCATAGAAGAATTTGATAGGGGCAGATGTAGGACAGAGGTCCCCAACCTTTTGGGCACCAGAGACCAGTTCCATGAAGAGAGGTTTCCTCCATGGACCCGAGAATGCGTGGTTTTATGTGCTGCTTGCATCCCGTGGATGGGGCTTTGCTTGTTTGTGTGGACCGGTTGCTGGCATGCCATGGCCTGGTACCGGTCCATGGACCAGGGGTTGGGGACCCCTGGCTTAGAAGTTATAAGCTACCATGAGTTGCAGAAGAAGGAACTAATCAATGATCCGTTTTCTCTTAGCAGGGTAATTCTTGCTTCATTCCAATGTATACAGTAGAACAGGGGTCTTCAAACTTGGCCCTTTTATGACTTGTGGACTTCAACTCCCAGAATTCCTCAGCCAGCATGCCTGGCTGAGGAATTCTGGGAGTTGAAGTCCACAAGTTATAAAAGGGCCAAGTTTGAAGACCCCTGCAATAGAACTTTCCCAATTTATTTGTCTAGTATGAACCTATCAGTGGGGAAAAATTAGTTGCTAGAAGAAAGGTCATTAGTCAGAATCGTCTTTACTTCATTTTGGAAACAAGGTTTCCTTGTCACTCTGATTCTTCTTGTAACAAGCTTGAATGCTGTGATTTGATTGGCTGGAGATTGGCCTTGGGGTTATAGCCAATTTTACCCCCTTTTAATTTTTACCCAGACACAGAAACCAGCATTTCTCTATTCAGTATTTTACCTTTTCCATCAAACTTTGCCTTCCTGAAAGAAATACGGTATGCTCGGAACAAAAATACACAACCCTAGAAATTCACATTTGAATGTAAAATAATATATTGTGAAAGATTTGAACTTTCATGGCATCCGGCAAAATGCACATTTATTAATCTTAATATCCTTTCTAGTAAAATGATTTTTAGTCTACCAAAGCCAAATCTTATCCAACAATGATAGTTAGGTTACTTTTGCCTGAGGCTACAATTAGCTACAAAAGGAAGATGGAGGACAGACTTAACAATTGTGTGCATGTTGCACATTAAATTCTAGTTGTTTGGATTTTGAAGCTTCCGCACTGTTCTGGCCTGCAAGCTTCAAAATCCAAACAAATAGGTTTTATCCTTAAATGTTGAGGTGTGTAAAAAGTATTGTTAATGGTTAAGTCCTCAGGGATTTATTCAACCTCTTGGCCATCACAAAAAGTTTGGGGAAAAACCTGCATGTACTTTTAAGAAAGAGTGCAAAACAGAAATCTTGATATGATAATGGCCAATTTCAAGGCCAGCTTCTTTTTTTCTGCTGAGTTTTATTCATTGCACATGGAAACCTATGTGTAAGCATCCACTTAGATAGGGAGGTGAGAGGGTGGGCTTAAAAAACCATTAATGAATAGAAAAAAAATTGAAAAATGCTACCTAATTGCACATATAGCAGTTGCAATCTGAGAATGAGGAAGCAGAAGCTTCTCCCACTACGGAAAGAAAAAAAAAAATCACAATTTTAGTAGACAGCATTTGGTACAATTCTTAATTGTGGTGCCAAGTAGATAGAACCACTTAGTTGACTTGGGTGATCTTGAAAACAAATCTAAGCAGGCTTATCCTTGGTTAGAATCTGGATGGGAGACCACTCTGTATCCTAAGGCTCTAGAACAGTGGTTCTCAACCTTTCTAATGCCGTGACCCCATAATACAGTTCCCCATGTTGTGGTGACCCCCAAGTGGGTGTGGCCACCAATAAGAGGGAGTAGGACAGCTAGGGAAAAGGGAAAAAAATGGCGGACAGCGTGGTTTGGCGACCCCCGTGAAATGGTCATTCGACCCCAAATGGGGTCCCGACCCACAGGTTGAGAACCACTGCTCTAGAATGGGAAATTACAATGGGTGGGGGACATAAATAAGACATTGACAAACCACATCTCTGTGGCTGCTATGATAACTTCCATGAAGTTAATATAAGTGTTAATATAATCTAGAGAAGCTAAGATCTAGTTGATCTATACTAATTATGGAACATTTACTTGTGTTCTTGATTACCTGAATCTATCACTTCTCCTATTCAGAGATGGAGAATGTGTTGAGAAATTGAATCTCATAGCTGTAGGGAAGGGGACTAATGAAGTTAGGGTGTGCCATCCCCAGGATGCATGAGAGTCACTTTTCTAATTCAGTTTTTAGAAGATGTTTTAGAGAGGAAATTGATACTTTAAACCTTGCAGAAGTTTAAAGTGCTGAAAAAAGAACCCTCCCCTAAAAAAACCCCATGAATATCCCTCTTGGATCATATCAAGAGTCGATCAAGTTCCAAATTTTGTTTCTCAGAATGATCAACCAATTGCCTCTGCTTTGGAGGAAATGGAGACACAGCGGTCTCATTGTTAGTCCCCTTGAACAAGTATATGTATATGCCAGGGGTCTTCAAACTTGGCCCTTTTATGACTTGTGGACTTCAACTCCCAGAATTCCTCAGCCAGCGTGCCTGGCTGAGGAATTCTGGGAGTTGAAGTCCACAAGTCATAAAAGGGCCAGGTTTGAAGACTCCTGATATATACAATGGTATAGAAAGTGTTTCCCAACCTTGGCCACTTTAAGAGATATGGACTTCAATTCCCAGAATTCCCCAGCCAGCCATGGTATAGAGTCTCCTGCTTGAACAGAGAGTTGAACTAGAAGGCCTCCAAAGTCCCTTCCAACTCTGTTATTCTGTTAAGTATTTGATGGCATCCTGTCCCAACCAGATGGTATCATCAAAGTTCTGAAAACTAATAGTCTTAGAGCAGGGTTATTGACTCTTTTATGACTCATGGACTTCAACTCCCAGAATTCCTAAGCCAGCATGGCTCAGCTTGGAAACCTCTCCCTTTCCCCTCAGCGTGGCTGGCTCAGGAATTCTGGGAGTTGAAGTCCACAAGTCATCGAAGAGCCCAGGTTGCCTACCCTAGAAAGACTTTTCCTCCTTGAATTTATCCAGTTTCCTTTTAAAGCCATCCAGGTTACTGAGCATCAAGGTGCTGTGTAGTTCTGAATTCCATAGGTTAATTATTCTTGGTGTAAGGGGTCTGGCTGAGGAATTCTGGGAGTTGAAGTCCACAAGTCATAAAAGGGCCAGGTTTGAAGACCCCTGGTGTAACTAATCTGGCATAATATGAAGAAATCACTACATTAGATGTTGCCCATGGTTAATTCATTGCCTTTTTCATGCCCAAATGTTTGTTTTACCTGCCTATTAGAACTGGCAGCTTCCTTGAAAGCATCTTTTGTTAGTGACTTCTGTTTAATATAACCAGAATAATATGGCCTCAAGGTTGAGTACCCGGTTAAAAATTGCTAATCCAGGCCATTTTTAAGTGATGTCATGAACAGTATATAATTACAAACTGATCTTGCATTAGAGAGGCTTCTCATTCTACTTAGATGTGTGTTTGGGATTGGAGTAATTTATTAAATAATAGTAATAGTAGTAAAGTTGGAAGGGACCTTGGAGGTCATCTAGTCCAACCCCCTGCTCAGGCAGGAAACCCTACACCATTTCGGACAAATGGCTGTCCAGTCTCTTCTTAAAAACTTCCAGTGTTGGAGCATTTATTGGATTATTTATTATTTATTTATTAATTATGTATTATTTATTAATAATCATACGAGCAAAGGTTGTAATTTGGACTTTTTAGCCATTCCTCTTCCAAAGTGGGGATGAAGCAAACCCACAATGCCCCCCTCCCAGTTAAATTGCAGCCTGGATCTTGCCCTGTAAGAGACAAGGAGAAGGTTTTGTTCTCGTGGTTGATCTGGAAATAGCCTGGCAGGGAAAGGATAAGAGACAGCTTTATAAGGAGCAACTTTAGAGAATTGGCTCTCTGAAAATGCCAGTGCCTTGAACCAATATTGTCGCTGTTTTCCTAGGAAAGAGAGAAAGAGAAATATGTGGCCGTTCTTTGGGCCATATAGGAGTAGGGTAGTGGCTGCATATGCTGCTGTCATTTACTCTTCCATCATGCCAGCTCCGGGCCTTCAAGGACTCTTTGCACACGCAGTGGGGAGCCTTGGCTGTTAACTCTTCCCGCCACTGCTCTTTTTTTTTTTCTCCCCTCAATCCTGTCATCACTGAAAACAGGCATCTCATTCAGGGGAGGCAGCAGGGGGCAGCAGCTGGCAATGGCATGAAGGCAGCAGAACTGGAATCCGCCTAATTTATGCCTGGCTGGCTTTCTCCCAGAGCTTCATGAATATCATAGTGCCATTGTAATGTTGCTCCTTTCTGGGAGCCAAACAAAACTTGGATCCTGGCTGGGATGAAACTAGAGATTAGCAAGCAGGCACAGGGCCATGGGGGCAGGATTGATGTGGGGTGTCAGCCAGCAGAGGAACACATCAGCATCCAGATGCTGAAGCTTACGCCTCTCCCCCCCCCCTCCGCAGGACCTCTCAAGATCAATGCCTGTCCAAATTGTGTTTCCTCTGCTGGGAGATCGAGATCTGGCATTCTCCTGGCCACCTCTCCTTGGGGTCTTTAACAACAATGAAGCTGCCAGCTGTTGTCAACTAGATGTGCTCACTAGTGGTGGGGCTTTTGAACAAGAGAGGAACTTCAGTCATGGTCTATCCCATGGGTAGGCAACCTCGGCTCTTTTATGACTCATGGACTTCAACTCCCAGAATTCCTGAGCCAGCATGGCTCAGCTTGGAAACTCTCCCTTTCCCCTCAGCATGGCTGGCTCAGGAATTCTGGGAGTTGAAGTCCACGAGTCATAAAAGAGCCAAGGTTGCCTACCCTTGGTCTACCCAATTCTACAGGGCAAAGATTCTGACCATGCATTGTGCTAGTTGGAAATTTGGTCATTGGTAATTGCTTGACTTCACTGTCTGGGAAGATTCCTGGAAGATCACTTCTGGGTGTCCACCACATTTGTCCCATCCAGACCTGCACCCAATTCCACCCAGGAATTGCCAGGCATTTAGTATGATTGGGCTATGTGGTGTGCAATCAAGAGTACATGATATCTTTCATGAGAAAGCCAAAAATCTTCTGATATCTTCTGATATCTTTCATGAGAAAGCCAAAAATCGCACAAAACCTTACAGGAAATCTTTGCCTAAGAGCTTCTGAAGTTGGTTTTCCTGTTCCTATAGGACAGGGGTCTTCAAACTTGGCCCTTTTATGACTTGTGGACTTCAACTCCCAGAATTCCTCAGCCAGTGTGCCTGGCTGAGGAATTCTGGGAGTTGAAATCCACAAGTCATAAAAGGGCCAAGTTTGAAGACCCCTGCTATAGGACAATGGTTCTCAACCTGTGGGTCGGGACCCCATTTGGGGTCGAACGACCATTTCACGGGGGTCGCCAAACAAGGCTGTCCACCATTTTTTCCTCCTTTTCTTTGGCCACACCCCTGGCATCCAGTGATGTATAAGTGGTTGGGGTCACCACAACATGGGGAACTGTATTATGGGGTCGCGGCATTAGAAAGGTTGAGAACCGCTGCTATAGGAGATTTTGCAAGTTCTCCCAGAGGTATCACCAGTATCTCATGAGATTTAGCAACAGTGAGATTTTAGGTGATTGTTTTTTTTAATATGAACAGAATGGTTGGATATTCTTGAAAAAGCCCAAGAAGACTGCTGACCTCTTTCCAGATGGCATTTTTCCTCTGAAGTTCAGGTTTTGAAATTTTTATAAGTTACCTGATTCCCAACAGAAGAAATATTCTAATGTTAATATTTTGGCTTGTTTTACCCACAGCTCCACTTATCTGTCAGCAACTCCGGTGGAGCTGGAAATAATAAATTTGGTATCTGATCTGCAGTATCTGCCATGCTTGGAAGATCTGGAATTGGCCCCAGAGAATAGATGGGTGTTTCAGGACTCTTGGGTCTGGCCTACAAGAATCCAGAAGACCAATCCATTTTTAGCAAAGAATTATATTTTTCTATAGCTCGGCGCAGCTGTACGAATGGTCATCTGGATTACTGCAACCCAGATCTAGAGCACTAGGACAATTTCTTCACATTGCTGGGAGTTGACGTCCACAAGCTTCAAGTTTCTAGGATTGGGAAACATTGTTGTAGGGCAGCAACCCCCAAACGTTGGGGCACCAGGAGAGATGTTTTTCCGCAGACCGAAAGAGGCATGGTTCCATTTGCGGCCTGCATCCCACGGTTGGGGCTTCGCTTGTTTGTGCGGCCCGGTTTTTGGCATGCCATGGCGAGGTGCTGGTCCGCTGCCTGGGGGTTGGGGAGTCCTGCTGTAGGGTGTCCACTTCTGGGGCTGCATGGAAGTGTGTCAATGGACCCCATTGGAAAGAGCTAAAACACTCCTACATGTTAGTCTTTTGGGCAACACACACAGCCAGTAAGACCTTTTCAAAAACATGCATTTCTCTTGGAAACAAATTTTGCCCGCCGTGGGCTGGGGGGGGGGTTGTGTTTCATGAAATTTATTTATTTATTTATTTATGAGACTTATATACCGCTTTAAGTGCAAGCACTCTCTAAGCGGTGTACACCAGTAAGCAATGTATATATATATTTACATTGCCCCCAACAATCTGGGTCCTCATTTTACCTACCTCAGGAAGGATGGAAGGCTGAGTCAACCTTGAGCCGGTGAGATTTGAACCGCTGACCTGCTGAACACAGTCAGCTAAAGTGGCCTGCAGTACTGCACTCTAACTGCTGCGCCACCTCGGCTCTGAAAGAAGACTGATTTAGAAAGGGCAAAAGAAGGGGTTTTTTTAATGGTATTAGGTGGCCCTGACTAAATTCTGCTCAGTTACTCCTTTTCTTGAAGAATGAATGTCCTGTGACTGGCAAACACCATCATGCTCTTTTCTTTATAAGATTCCTGAGTAAGTAATAGAATTCCTGGGAGGGGGGAGGTAAGGTCTTGGACTGAACTTTTTTTGTCATTAAATATTGTGGATGGAGACAGAACGTAAAGGTCCTGTCCTCAACCTACAACTGCAGTTTTGGGACCAGGATTTCTGTTTCTAAGTGAGATAGCTGTTATATGAGTTGTACTTGATTTTACGACATTTTCTGCCACAGTTGTTAAGGAAATCATGCGGTCTTTAAGGAAATTCAGCTTCCTCCATTGGCTTGGCTGGTCAGAAGCTGGGAGGGAAAGCCACAAATAACACTCCAATGGTCCAGGATGCTGCCACCATGGTGGATGCCGAGTTCCTAAATTTGGATCACGTGGGGATCAAAGTCTGAGGACTGCTCATAAGTCCCTTTTTTTAGTGCCCATGTAATTCTGAATGGTTGCTAAAGAAAGTGACAGTTGTGAATCAAGGACCACATGCATTAGTTCCCATATAACCTTCAAGAGTATCTTAACGCAGATTTCCAAACTGATTCATATTCACGTGTTATAATCTCATGAGCTCAAAGGCTGATTTTTCAGCCCGCAATGGAAGAATGATCTTTTTCTTGACCTAATGCAGGGGTAGGCAACCTTGGCTCTTTTACGACTTGTGGACTTCAATACCCAGAATTCCTGAACCAGCTACCAGTTTCTCAACCTTGACAATTTTAAGGCATGTGGACTTCCCAGAATTCCACAGCCAGCAATGCTGGATGTGGAATTCTGGGAGTTGAAGTCCACATGCCTTAAAATTGTCAAGATTGAGAAACACTGACTATGCTGACTCAGGAATTCTGGGAGTTGAAGTCCACGAGTCATAAAAGAGCCAGGGTTGCCTACCCCTGCCCTAATGTGACCAAGAGGCCAGCAACAAACAGCGAGGACTCGAGAGCAGTGACACATGGGCACAATAATATCACACAAAGGCTTTTGATACCAATACATAAGTCAGTTCCATTTGTATGGTGTTGTCTTCACACAAGTGTAATCATTTGTCCTGCTTGACCCTTCAGGAGCAAAAGTGTCCACAGAGCGACAAGTGGGAAAATAGGTATTGAGGAGCTCATGATACAAATGCCCTTCATACCGACATCTGACATCGAGACACAGCTACGACAATTGGCATCCCAAGGTCACTGCGAGTACATCACATCTCATCCCATTACCAGGGATCCCTAAACCGCGGGAGTGGCTTGAAAGAAACATGGGCAATTTCTTGAAAGTTATCTGGAACGGCCAGAAAAACTTCCCATCGTTCCAAAAGTGCATAAAACAAGTTTATTTTCCTGGGTCCCTCTCTGTAAGGCAGGGATCTTCAAATTTGGCCCTTTTATGACTCGTGGACTTCAATTCCCAGAATTCCTCAGCCAGCAAAAGGGCCAAGTTTGAAGACCCCTGCTATAAGGTAACATTTCAAGGCCAGTTGTCATGTCCCACTGCCATAATGGAGGGGGCTTTATACAGGTAGTCCTCGGCTTACAACGATTTGTTTAGTGACCGTTTGAAGTCACAAGAGCATTGAAAAAAGTTTCTTATGATCCTTTTCCACACCACCATTGCCGCATCCCCATAGTCACGTGATCAAAATTCAGATGCTTGGCAACTGGAATGTATTTATGCCAGTTGCTTTATCCTGGCTTGATGTGATTATCATTTATAATCTTCCCAGCTGCCTCCTGACAAGTGAGGTCAATGGGGGAAGCCTTATTTGTTTAACAACTGCACGATTCATTTCACAACTGCAGCGTTTCGCTTAACAACTGTGTCCCCCCCCAAAAAAGCTCATGAAACGGGACACAATTCACTTAACAGCTGTCTTGCTAAGTCATGGAAATTTTGGCTCAGTTGTGATCCTAACTCGAGGACCACTGTATTTTGCAATCTTGTTCGTTGAAGGAAGGAGGGAATTGGGAATGTCTAGTCCAGGGGTAGGCAACCTTGGCTGTTTTATGACTCGTGGACTTCAATTCCCAGAATTCCTGAGCCACCATGGCTCAGCTTGGAAACCTCTCCCTTTCCCCTCAGCATGGCTGGCTCAGGAATTCTGGGAGTTGAAATCCACGAATCATAAGAGAGCCAAGGTTGCCTACCCCTGATCTATAATAATCTTAGTTCTTGATGATTTATTGATTAGGCCAGGGGTAGGCAGCCTTGGTTCTTTTATGACTCGTGGACTTCAACTCCCAGAATTCCTGAGCCAGCATGGCTCAGCATGGAAACCTTTCCCTTTCCCCTCAGCATGGCTGGCTCAGGAATTCTGGGAGTTGAAGTCCACCAGTCATAAAGGAGCCAAGGTTGCCTACCCCTGGTCTAGTCTAATGAAGAGAAGGACGAGGGGTGATGTGACAGCAGTGTCCCAATATCTCAGGGGCTGCCACAAAGAAGAGGTAGTCAAGTTATTCTCCAAAGCACCTGAAGGCAGGACAAGAAGCAAGGGATGGACACCAATCAAGGAGAGAAGCAACCTGGAACTAAGGAGAACAATTAATCAGTGGAATGACTTGCCTCCAGAAGTTGTGGGTGCTCCATCACCGGAGGCTTTTAAGAAGAGATCGGACAACCATGTGTTTGAAATAGTATAACAGAGTTTCCTGCCTGAGCAGGGGGTTGGACTAGAAGACCTCCAAGGTCCCTTCCAACTTCCTTATTCTCTTATTCAGAAGACAATTCATCTCTGCGAGGAAAAAAACTTGGCAGACGTGGGGGCTTCTCTTCCATTTCCCCCCTGTCCCTCCCCAAGAATGCCTCCTATTTTTATTTTTGTCCAGATCTCTTTGCTCCCTTCTCCCCAAGTCATCCCGGCCTCTTTATTCTTCTGCTTGCGATTAAACAGTAGATGTTCCTTGGTATAAATACCCTACTAGCAACACAATGCTTTTGGGCATGCTCTCTGCGTAGGTCCCTGGCAGCAATAAATTAATTACAAATAGACAGGATCCATCAGAGAGAGAGAGACAAAAAAAACCCCAAGCTTTTCTCCCCTCCCTTTCCCCCTCCCTCCCTGCCAATCCTTGTCCTGGCTTTTTCTTTCACCCTCGGTGGGTAAATCGCTAATTCCTTTGTTCCCTGTGCTGCACCATTTCATTTCTGCCCTCATTGTCTCCATTGTTGTGGGAACAGGAGGCGCCCGGGCCAGGAGCAGCCAAGGTCTTGGCTAATGACGGGAAGTCTTTAAAGTTTGCGCTGCATTTCATCTTCTCGGTGGGAGTTTTAGGACGCATCCCGGGTTTGGTCCCCACCGTGCAACTTTGCTTCTAGTTAATTAACAGATCCCCATTACAGCCTCTCATCTGCAAGCACATGGGAGGCCTATCAGGCGGGTAATTCAAGGCCCGTGTGAGTGATGGCAGGAATTAGAGAAATCACTTGTTTGGGAGGGTTAATGTATGGGAAGAAAGCCTTCCCCTTTTGCTAATAGAAATGTTGTCGTCTTCGGCTGCACCCATTTTGGGCCTATTATTATTATTATTATTATTATTATTATTATTATTATTATTATTATTTCTCTCTCGCTCTCCCCTCCTCTCTGTGCTGCTTGCCCATTGTGATAACAGGGAAAAGGAGGGATAGTCTCAGGCTGAGATGTGTAGATACGCAGGCCCTTTTATTTACATATTGATTTTTGTCGTTGTTGTTCCTCTTGCGAGTTTGTGGCAAGCGCTATCCACCGATGGACACGGTGCAAAATTATGATTAGATTAGAAAAGCAGTGACGTGCTAAGGGCGGAAGGTAGCCTGGGACAGACCTGGCAATGGATTGCGAGTGGATATGGCAGCCGTTCACGGTTCTTTCTATTGTGATTCTGAAAGAAGGTCTTTGGCCTTTTGCCTACCTCTTCATCTCCAAGATTGCTTATCCTTTTATTTTCCCTTTCTTTATTAATATATTCCCTCCACCATCGCTAATCCTGCCCTTTCCATCCCTCTGAAGACGGATGCGCTTGCTTTGATGATTCTTCAATCAATCAATAATTTATGTACAGCCTTGGAACAATAAAACATAAACCTGTTCGGAATTTTAAAATGCAAAAAGGACAAAACGCGAACTGAAAACGGAAAATACAGAAATCAAAAAGAAAGAAAGGAAGGGATAAAAAGAAAATAACCTTGAGAGAATGAATAACAAGCAGAGGCTATCGCCCAGGTTCTTGCAAGTCATACCTATTGCAAGGTATGCCAGCCTTTGTAGGGTTTGTCCAAGGTAAGTCTGGCGGAAGATTGCAATTGCTTGGTGGAAAAGAAAACTAAACTTTCTGATCATTGCGGTTATATGTAGCAGATGCCATGGATGGTCCAATGAGCATATGCCAGGCACAAACCATCAGGAACACCTGTTAGGTTCCAGTTAACTTGATTTATTGCTCATGCCTAGAGACAAGAATCTAGTCAACTAATGGTTAGCACTAAACTGGCATTAGATAAGAGTTAACAGAATTTAGAAGGGGGCTGAACTTCAACAACTTGTGGGAACGTAACAACTCTAGGCTAATGACTCTCTTGATTTCACCCCTGTCCTTCTCTCACAATACATGGGGTATTTATTTATTTATTAAAACTATATGCTACTCAATCTCATTCTGCAAAGCAACTATAATCTCTCTCTCTCTCTCTCTCTCTCTCTCTCTCTCTCCCTCTCCCTCTCCTATAGCCACCCATTTCAATCAATGACTCTGGGCGGATTACAGTTAAAAAATATAGAACAATTAAAACAGTAAAAATATTTTAAATCAAATGAAAAATTAACAAAACAATCTACAATGAATATACGTCACAGCTGAGATACTTGACTCTAAATATGAAGCAACGGATGGAAACTAATCAAGGAGAGAAGCAACCTAGAACTAAGGAGAAACTTCCTGACAGTTAGAACAATTAACCAGTGGAACCACCTGCCTCCAGAAGTGGTGAATGCTCCAACACTGGAAGTTTTTAACAAGAGACTGGACAGTCATTTGTCTGAAATGGTATAGGGTTTCCTGCTTGAGCAGGGGGTTGGACTCAATGACCTCCAAGGTCCCTCCTCCTCCTCCTCCTCCTTCTCATTATTATTATTATCATTATCATTATTATTATTATTATTATTATTATTATTATTATTATAGCAAAAGCAGCTACAACTGTTGTGTGAGAGACTAGTATATTGGGCTATAGACTCCATAGTAGGTACTGCATCAATTCAAACCAAGGTAAAAAGATTCTTGTGTGATATATCCAGGATGTTACAGCAGTAGCCAAGAACTGTGCACGGAGAACCTGCAATGCCCAGAATAAGGATGGATGATTTGGGTCATGTTATTTTGTCAATTTTGTAAACCAAAATCCTCTGTTTGAATTCAGTTGAGGCTTTGTCTGGCCAGGAGGCAATATTCCACAGTATAGTAGATCAGAATCAGATCATCTCTTCAGATGAAGATGATTCTCTAGTTTTATTAAAATAGAAACAATGGAAAGATGGTATAGGACGGTTCTCCTGCTTGAGCAGGGGGCTGGACTAGAAGACCTCCAAGGTCCCTTCCAGGTCTATTCTATTTAAGATTTAAGAAGTTTGCATTAGGTGGAATTGCTTACAAAGGTCAAAATGGTTTTTCCCTTCTAGCTAAAAAAAAAATAAGATAAAAGTGTGGGGTTAGAGCTTGATACAGTCACACCAGACTCAACATACTGAAATCAGTAGGAACTGAAGTTACAGGTAGTCCTTGGCTTATGACCGCAATTGAGCCCAAAATTTATGTTGCTAAGTGAGACATTTGTTAAGTGAATTTTGCCCCATTTTGCAACCATTCTTGCCACAGTTGTTATATTAAGCTAATAACACAGTTGTGAATCCCCATGGACTTGGCATGTCGGAAGGTCGCCGAAGGGAATCACATGATCCCAGGATACGGCAGCCATGATAAACGTGAGTCGGTGGCCAAGCATGACCACGGAGATGCTGCCATAAGTCACTTTTTTCAGCGCCGTTGTAATTTCGAATGGCCACTAAACAGATGATTATAAGTCCAGGTTGACCTGTACTAAGGACTGACTTAGTACTTAGAGATTTCAAAAGGCTGGTTCAGTTGTGCCCGAGTTCAACCTGTTAGCCATAAGAGATTGAAGGTGGAGAATATTCAGTGTAGGTGTGAATGCCCCCTTTCTTGTCCAAAATGTTATCCGGCCTCCAGAGCCCACCCTCAGTGTACAGGTAAGGCTTTGATGTCGTGGTTCTGACAGATGAAACTCTTCAAAAAACTTCGAGGCATTGTTTACCTTAAAGAATCTTTATTTGAGTAGCATAGCATCGGCACTAACACAATCGAAGCCAAAAACTGAGTTCCCCTCCCCTAGTATCAAAGTATCAAAGCACAATTCCCTCCTCCAGTTGACAGTTGTAAATCACATTCTCCAATTAGTTTGAAATATGTGCTTTCCCTCCAGCTCTCCAGCCCGCCAATTCCTTATCATCTCTTATTTCAATAACCTTGGTTCTCACACTAGGTTCAGTGTTATTATGTCTAGCTAGACTTCGTGTACATTCCCCCTCTCCCCAGCATCATCTAACTCTAGAAGAAAGTAGAAGAAAATGGCTGCATCTCCATCTGTTGTCAATGCAAAAAATCCGACGTTAGCAGCATTGACACTTGACTGACAACAACAATTGCACCCCAAATGTATGTTGCTAAGTTGGTTAAGTGAGTTTTGCCCCGTTTTACGATTTTTCTTACCACGTTTGCTAAGTGAATCCCTGCCGTTATTAAGGTAGTAGTTGTTAAGTGAATCTGGCTTGCCCCCTTGACTTTGCTTGTCAGAAGGTCACAAAAGGAGAGCGCGTGACCCCGGGACACTGCAACTGTCATAAGTATGAATCAGTTGTCAAGCATTTGAATGTAAATCACATGACTGTGGAGATGCTGCAATGGTCATACGTGTGTAGATCGGTCGTCAATCACTTCTTTCAATGCCTTTGTAACTTCGAACAGTCACTGAGCAAAAGTGTTGTAAGTCAAGGACTACTTGTATTAGAAACACATTGCCTCTTTCTCACCTGTGAAGTGTGTGGCCTAAATGCAGCCTGCTGCAGGAAAACAACCTTGCACTGACTTTGTATCTCTGGATTTCTTGCTATTTCCCTCTCCCCTCATCTCCCCTCCTCCCCACCTCATGAGCAATGACCCCCTTTAACTAATGAATTAGGAACTGCTTCTGCAATTGCAATTCTCAATCCGACACTTGGCACTGTGAAAGAAACCTGGGCTATTTAGCTCAGCGTTAAATGGTCCGCCACATTAACCCCCTGGCACGTTAAGCTATTAGGTTGTTTTACTGTTGTTAAAGTTACATTTGTGAGGCGGAGTCACTGCCCTTCTTAGAAATGGGAAAGGCCCTATGGAGTGCCTTATGAGGTGTCCTGGATCTGTAGGTGAACCACTGTGAGGGCTTTTCTTTGAACATGGGCAACTTTCTTTGTGCAAGTTTCCAGTTGTAGTGACATCAATTGAACCAGGAGGATAGTGACTCTCTCTCTCTCTCCCTCCGTCTCTCTCTCTCTCTCTCTCTCTCTCTCTCTCTCTCTCTCTCTCTCTCTTACCTTTCTATCATCTATCTGTCTTTATCATCTATCTGTCTGTCTATCTAATCTATCAATTTTCTATCATCTATTTATTATCCATCCATCCATCCATCCATCCATCCATCCATCCATCCATCCTCTCTCTCTCTCTCTCTCTCGTCTGTCATCATCTGTATCAACTATCAGGTTTCTATAATCTAAATCTATCATCTATCGTCTGTTTATCTATCTGTACGTCCATCCATCATCCATGCATGCATCCATCCATCCATTTACAATTAATCAGTATTTATATTCAGGTGGATTCTCACACACTTTCACTCATTTGTGGAGTCACCAACTGAGGTCACAATGTGCCTAGCTAAAATATTTCTACAACTTGCAGAACTGTTGTGAAATAATTAAAGGTCCCAGGGAAATGACTGACTTGGAGCCTGACTCAAAGACCTTTGGTGTAACAGAGTCTTTGGAAATGAACCACCCCATGTTTGTTTGTTTTTATGTGACAATTGTCAAAATCGAATGATGATAAAAAGAGATGAACTCGAATTCTGTGGACGAATATTGCTCTCAACAAGGGAAATGGTAATCCACGAGCATCAGCTTTCAGCCTTGATAATTACAGTTTAGTAATACCATGCTTCTTATCAAAAAATGTAAAGCCTTTTCAAAATCTATCCTGCCTGCCTGCCTGCCTGCCTGCCTGCCTGCCTGCCTGCCTGCCTGCCTGCCTGCCTGCCTGCCTGCCTATCTATCTATCTATCTATCTATCTATCTATCTATCTATCTATCTATCTATCTATCTATCTATCTACCTGTCTGTCTAGCATTATCTATCTGCCTGCCTGCCTCCCTGCCTGTCTGTTTGTCTGTCTAGCATTATCTGCCTGCCTGCCTGCCTGCCTATCTATCTATGTATCTATCATCTATCCATCCATCCATCCATCCATCCATCCATCCATCCATCCATCCATGGCTTGGTTAGGCCTTTCTCCAGATCACTGATGTCTTCATACTTCCTTCAAAAAATAGCTTTCTAGACTTCATGCCATGTTGATTTTAGGGTGAGAGTCTTAATCAAGAGTCTCAAAGGATTCTCTCTCTCTCTTTCCTTCTCTCTCTCTCTCTGTCATCTTCTTTCCTTTTTCCCATCACCCATGCTTAGCCGTTCCGAGAGACAGAAGAAGGTTAAGCTGTGCAGAGCTTCCGTCTCTTTTGTCTGCTGTTCACTGGAAGAACGCCAGACATCAGCATGGGAGAAGAAGTCCAAAATGACTTAGGAGATTCAATTAGCTGCAGGGGGCCTCTGACTAGATATTGCTAAACCTATACCAGTGGTTATTCAGGTTAATTTGGAGATGTGTAGGAGGAATAAAAGGGAAGAAACGCAGAGCAAATGCAAATAGGTCAAAGCGTATAGTACTTTCCGGACCTTTGCAATCTGAGCATCCAATAACAACACCAACAATAACACCACCACCACCAACAACAACAACAACAATAATAATAGAGTTGGAAAGTACCTTGGAGATCATCTAGTCCAACCCCCTGCTCAGGCAGGAAACCCTATGTCATTTCAGACAAATGGTTGTCCAGTCTCTTCTTAAAAACTTACAGTGTTGGAGCATTCACAGCTTTGGAGGCAGGTTGTTCCACTGATTAATTGTTCTAACTATCAGGAAATTTCTCCTTAGTTCTAAGTTGCTTTTCTCCTTGATTGGTTTCCATCCATTGCTTCTTGTCCTGCCTTCAAATGCTTTGGAGAATAAGTTGACCCCCTCTTCTTTATGGCAACCCCTGCAATATTGGAAGACTGCTATCATGTCACCCCTTGTCCTTCTCTTCATTAAACTAGACATACCCAATTCCAGTTCTTTATATGTTTTAGCCTCCAGTTTAGCCTCCATTTGATTAGATTTTATTATTTTGTCACAGTTAGGTGCAAATTGACTTTCATTACCTTGTTATAAGGACTAGAAACCCAAAGGAAGAAAAAGACTTACTGAATGCAGGAGTCTATAGCAGATTTTTGTGTAGGTTTTTGTTTCTTCAGACAGTCCTCTACTTACAGCAGTTCATTTAGTGACCGTTTGAAGTGCCATCAGCAATGGAAAAAGTGACGTAGGACCAGTTTTCATATTTACGACCATTGCAGCATCCTCAAGGTCATGTGATCAAAATTCAGACGCTTGGCAACTGACTCAGATTTATGACAGTTGCAGTGTCCTGGGATCACGCGATCACTTTTTGTGACCTTCTGACATGCAAAGTCAATTGGGAAGCCAGATTCACTTAACAGCTGTGTTACTAACTTAACAACTGCAGTGATTCACTTCACAATTGTGCCAAGAAAGGTAGTGAAATGGGGCTAAATTCACTTAGCTTAGCTTAGCAAGGGACATTTTGGGCTCAGTTGTGGTTGGTAAGTCGAGGTTTTTGTGGGAGCCCCACATCTGGGTACTTAGCCAAGTTCTTAAAGCCTTGCGATCTCCTAGTGCAGGGGTCTTCCAACTTGGCCCTTTTATGACTTGTGGACTACAACTCCCAGAATTCCTTAGCCAGGCACGCTGGCTTAGAAATTCTGGGAGTTGAAGTCCACAAGTCATAAAAGAGCCAAGGTTCCCCACCCATGGCCTGGAACAGGGGTTTTCAAACTTGGCCCTTTTATGACTTGTGAACTTCAAGTCCCAGAATTCCTCAGCCAGGCACACTGGCTGAGGAATTCTGGGAGTTGAAGTCCCAAGTCATAAAAGGGCCAAGTTTGAAGATCCCTGTCCTAGTGGATCGCAAGTTTTTAAAGCCTGCTCTCCTAGTGGGGAATATCCCTTAAGGCAGAGGCTATAGCAGAGAAAGCCTGGATGAGTCACCTGGATGTCGGGCAATTCTTCTTGGATCTGTGGATCATGACCCATTGGACAAACACTAGTGGAATTAGCAGATCTGGTGTGTGGTCTCTGGCCACTTGAAAATTACATGCTGCCTGTGCATCTTGAAAGGAGGGGAGAAAGATGTATTTTGCTTGCCTGTGCATCTTGAAAGGAGGGGAGAAAGATGTATTTTGCTTGACAAATTCTTCCAAAGGAAGCCTCTGCTCTTGGTAATCAAAATTGCTTTCGTTATGCATGGGAGCGTTACAAGCCTCGTCCACTAATTGAGAGAAGCAGCTCCAGTGAAGGAGCCTTGCCCTCTCGTTAGGCGATTGTGCAAGTTCTATTTGTCATCATCGCTTGCCGGTCTTAATCTAACTGTATTGCTGGTGCAAATTAATGCTAATTTGTTTTGACACACTGTTGCAACAATATGGAACTAATAAGGCTCCTTACAATCCTCTTGCTAGCTTACTGTTATCCCCCTCCCAGATCATGCCCCCTGCTAAAGACATCCTTTGGACTTTCCCATTGAGGACTTGTTGCTGAAAGGAGTGCCAGGCCTAGTGGTTAAGGCACTAGATAGAAAACCAGAGACCATGAGTTCTAGTCCCACCTTAGGCATGAAAACCAGCTGGGTGACTTTGGCTCAGTCACTCTCTCTCTTTCTCTTAGCCCAGTTCTCAACCTGTGGGTCGGGACCCCATTTGGGGTCGAACGACCATTTCACGGGGGTCGCCAAACAACGCAGTCCGCCATTTTTTTCCCCTTTTCCTTAGCTATGCTACTCCCTTTTATTCTATTGGCTTTTGAAAGCCAATAGGATAGACTCTCTTGAATAGAGTCTAATTCTATTGGCTTTCAAAAGCCAATAGGAATTGTCCAGGCTGTCTCTGCCCTGCTGAGCCCGCCAAAAGTCCAATTCTGCAAACGGTGCTGCACCAGTTGAGTAGTCCTCGACTTACGACCGGTTGAGTAGTCCTCGACTTACGACCAGTTGGGGGTGGCGGCATTAAAAAGGTTGAGAACCACTGTCTTAGCCCAACTCACCTCATAGGATTGTCGTTGCGGGGGGGGGGAAACAGAGGAGGCAAGGTGTGTTGAATATGTTCGCTGCATTGAGTTATTTGTAAAAACAATAAAGGTGGGATAAAAATAAATATTGTAATGCGATTAGCAGTGCGGGTGCTGTGCTGTACTGTCTTCCGCTGACAGATTTGATGCAGATATCTAAGGTTATCCCCCACCCTCAAAAGGTTAGTAATTATCTGAGTAACAATACTGGGTGGTTTATCCAGAGGTTCCATTTGGACCATGAAGAAACTGTTCTGATGTGGTCTGAATAGCTTTCTAGAATTCACCTGGTTAGATCCATGTTCATACATCATTGGCAACGTTCTCAAGCTTGGATTAAGAAACACCTCAGTTGCTAAAGGTCCTTCCATAAATGTTAAAGAGATGGATGCATATATTGGTGCCCATAAGGTAGCACAATATTAAGCTGCCTAAATTGTCGCTATATAGGTGAAAAAGAGGTGTTATCATAAAATAAACAAAGTTATAGATCAGGGGTAGGCAACCTTGGCTCTTTTATGACTTGTGGACTTCAACTCCCAGAATTCCTGAGCCAGCATGGCTCAGCATGGAAACCTCTCCCTTTCCCCTCAGCGTGGCTGGCTCAGGAATTCTGGGAGTTGAAGTCCACGAGTCATAAAGCGGCCTAGGCCTAGGCCGGGGGTAGGCAACCTTGGCACTTTTATGACTCGTGGACTTCAACTCCCAGAATCCCTCAGCCAGCCATGCTGAGGGGAAAGGGAGAGGTTTCCAAGCTGAGCCATGTTGGCTCAGGAATTCTGGGAGTTGAAGTCCACGAGTCATAAAAGAGCCAAGGTTGCCTACCCCTGTCATAGACAATGAAGAAAAAGAAGCTAAAGTGGCTCGGGTGTTTAGAATTCAAATTCAAACCAAACATTTCAAGCGCAGAACATTTCAGATTTGAAATGTTTTGCATATCACTAATCATCCTGGCTTTGGGAGGGGTAGAACGTGCTCCAAGAATGGAGGGCACCCATTTAGTATTAAGGCTGCTCCTTGTCAAGGAGTCCATGGGAGTGGCAAATGTGGGTGTTTTGGATAAGGAGTAATCTTTAATCACATAGTATGCTTCTGCACGGAACTTACCATTCTGCCAACCCTGTGATGGGATGTAGGGGATCGGTTTTCCAGGAGGGAGGGGCTGCTTTCCAGAGCAGCAAGAGGTAACTTAGTTCACATAGGTTGTGTGAGAGAAAGAGGGTGAAGATGGCCCCTTCCTAATAGTGCCCAGAGTATATGATTCATGAAGGTAATGGACTGTTTCAGTTTGTCTATCTGCATGAAACGATAAAGAAAGTTGCTTGGAAAATTTGCTATGTGTCTTTCTGAAAAATCTTTATTGCTGTTGTTGTTATTAGTGTTGGAAGGGACCTTGGAGGTCCAATAATAGTGTTGGAAGGGACCTTGGAGGTCATGTAGACCAACCCCCTGCTCAGGCAGGAAGCCCTATACCATTTCAGACAAATGGCTGTCCAGTTTCTTCTTAAAAACTTCCAGTGTGGAGCATTCACCGCTTCTGGAAGCAGGTTGTTCCACTGGTTAATTGTTCTAACTGTCAGGAAGTTTCTCCTTAGTTCTAGGTTGCTTCTCTCCTTGATTAGTTTCCATCCGTTGCTTCTTGTGCTGCCTTCAGGGGCTTTGGAGAATAGCTTGACTGCTTCTTATTTGGGGAAGCCCCTGAGATATTGGAACATGGCTATCATCTTTCTTTTGGGGTAATCATATATAGGTAGTCCTTGGCTTACAACCGTTTGTTTAGTGGCCTTTCAAAGTTACGACAGCATTGAAAAAAGTGGCTAATGATTGGTATTCACATAGAGGCCTGTTGCAGCATCCCCATGGTCATGTGATCAAAATTCAGATGCTTGGCAACTGGCTCATATTTGTGATGGTTGCTCTGTCCCAGGGTCATGTGATCACCTTTTGTGACCTAATAATAATAATAATAATAATAATAATAATAATAATAATAATAATAATAATAATAATAGTAAAGTTGGAAGGGACCTTGGAGGTTATCTAGTCCAACCCCCTGCTCAGGCAGGAAACCCTACACCATTTTGGACAAATGGCTGTCCAGTCTCTTCTTAAAAACTTCCAGTGTTGGAGCATTCACCGCTTCTGGAGGCAGGTTGTTCCACTGATTAATTGTTCTCACTGTCAGGAAGTTTCTCCTTAATTCTAGGTTGCTTCTCTCCTTGATTAGTTTCCACCCGTTGCTTTTGTCCTGCCTTCAGGCAATCAAAGTCAATGGGGAAGCCAGATTCACTTAACAACCATGTTATTAATTTAACTGCAGTGATTCACTTAACAGCTGTGGCAAGAGAAATGGGGCAAAACTCCTTAACAAATGCCTTGCTTAGCAACAGATATTTTGGGCTCAATTGTACCCGTAAATCAAGGACTACCAGTGTTTCTTGTTGTGTTCTCTTTCATCATTTATTTTATTGTTCTATTATCTTACTTTTGTTTACACTCGTTTCATTTCTTCCTTGTTATTGTTATAAACTAGAGTAGCCCCACAGCCAGGTAGGAGACAAATTAATTTAACAAATACTAATAATAATCTATATACAGGACCCTTATGGCCCATTGATCTCCATTTGATTTGGTTGCTCTTCTAATCCTAATTCTCAGTTCTTGCTTATGTGAACCTTCTTTGATGTGGTTCTTTGTGTTGCTTTTTCATCCTCTCAGGCATTTCAGAAATAACAGGCATGCTGTTGGGAGTTGAAGTCCACAAGTCATAAAAGGGCCAAGTTTGAAGACCCCTGTTCTAGTCCAACCCCTATACCAGGGATCTTCAAACTTGGCCCTTTTATGAGTTATGGACTTCAACGCCCAGAATTCCTCAGCCAGGCACACTGGCTGAGGAATTCTGGGAGTTGAAGTCCACAAGTCATAAAAGGGCCAAGTTTGAAGACCCCTGTTCTAGTCCAACCCCTATACAGGGATCTTCAAACTTGGCCCTTTTATGACTTGTGAACTTCATTTCCCAGAATTCCTCAGCCAGGCACACTGGCTGAAGAATTCTGGGAGTTGAAGTCCACAAGTCATAAAAGGACCAAGTTTGAAGACCCCTGTTCTAGTCCAACCCCTATACAGGGATCTTCAAACTTGGCCCTTTTATGACTTGTGAACTTCATCTCCCAGAATTCCTCAGCCAGGCACACTGGCTGAGGAATTCTGGGAGTTGAAGTCCACAAGTCATAAAAGGGCCAAGTTTGAAGACCCCTACCCTATATCATTTCAGGCAAATAGCTGTCCAGTCTCTTGTTAAAAACCTCCAGTGATGGAGCACTTGCAACTTCTTGAAGACAGAATTTCCATTCCTGTTCTCTCAGTGTCAGGAGGGTGTAACTGATGAAGAGGTCAAAAGTCACGTTCAACCCCCCCCCCTTGTGCTTATTCCACAGCACCTGAACCTTATTAAACTTGGGGTCAACACATCTTTAATTTTTCCATGCGTTTATTATAATTTTCTTATTACAGCTGCTGTACTAAGTGTAATCAGGTGGCTGTTGTGTAATTAAAACTCCAGGTGATTTTTATTTAAGAACAATAGCTTACATTTTTATAGCATTTTCATCCCCAAAGAATCTCCACAGCACTTTGCCAACTGAATAATCGAAGACCTAGAAAGTAAAACACTGATTATAATTAATACTAAGTAGGCCATGGCTTATTCCTAGCTGTGAATTTCTATTTAAAAACAACCCTCCCCCAAAGCCCATTGCATTTACCCAATGGAGAATATTCTTTATGGAGATTGAGGAGTTGAAACAATTCTATTCACCCAAGCAACGAGAAGATTCCCCTTTTAAATGACTGGGCCATATTGATCAAGATTATTGGATAGATATGAAGGAGCTATCCTTGCTCTGGAGCCCGCAAGATGAGCTTTGAAGTATAGGTAGTCCTTGTTTAGTGACCATTTGAAGTTACAACTGCACTGAAAAAAGTGACTTATGACTGTTTTTCATACTTACATCTGTTGCAGCATCCCCATGGTCAGGCGATCCAAATTCAATCGCTTGGCAACTGACTCATATTTATGACGGTTGCAGTGTCCCAGGATCACGTGATCAACTTTTGCCACCTTTCGACAAGTAAAGTCCACAGGAAAGCCAAATTCACTTAGCAACCGTGTTACTAACTTAACAACTGCTGTGATTCACTTAACAACTTTGGCAAGGGAAGGTTGTAAAATGGGGCAACATTCACTTAACAAATGTCTTGCCTAGCAACCTAAATTTTGGGCTCAATTGTAGTTATACATTGAGAACTCCTTGTAACTTTAGTTCCTACTGATTTCAGTATATTGAGTCTGGGATGACATGAAAAATGTGCGTTTCATGGAATGCTTGATGTGTCTTTGGATGTGAACCTGTATCAGCTAGAAAAGCCAGGAACAAGAGATTTATTCATTTAGGCAACATGCAATGGGCTCACTGCCTCTCTTTTTTTTTCCTTCTTTTTTCTTTTGCTGATTCCTTTAGTGTACTGTATATGAAATTAAATGGGAAGCTGCTGTGTTGTAAATCAAATGTTAACTATTAGCAATGCTTTCTTTCCAAGAAGGTCTCTGGACTCCAGATAGCCTTGCAGGTATTCTTGGAAAATTAAAATGGAAGGAGACTATAGGCTTATGTTCAGAAATACGCTCAGAACTGACAAAGATATTTTGAATATTTTTTAAAAAATATATTTTATTGGTTTTTTTAATTTTAATAAAAAGTACTTTAGACACACCGTGTGTTTGGGTAAACAAACAATTCAAGGTAAAAAACATACATAAACAGCTCAACTTAATACATTCACTATCATCTCTCTATTTCTCACAAATAACATAATAGATTTAATATATTCCATTTCTAGCTTAAATTTCTGTTACTACTCCACCTGTTTTAAAGCTTTATCAGTTTAAAATTACCATAATCAAATATTGTTTTACATCAACAAATTAAAAGATATTTTGAATATTGATGGGAAATTAAACTTAAATAAGAGCTCGAAAAACAGGGCATCGATTTAACAAGGAGACTCTAATTGCAAATACAATTGAGATATAAAGTGGCCAGAAAAGAGGTTAATAAATGGATACTATTGTTATTTGTATAACTCTAGAGAACTATGATGAGGATGTGTATATTTCATTTTGTATGCATTAATAGGAGCAAGAACTGTATTTGCTCAATGTTGGGAAAATGGAGACACTATGGGAAGAAGAGAGGACCAGGAAAAAACAACAACACTGGATTGTGTAGCCTTGAACAGATTTATATTGAAGAAGTTACGATGCAATATTGAGTAACAAATGAATCCGGACATCACATTGTTTACTAAGCACTTAGGACTTGTAATAATAGAAAATGAATAAAACGCTTATAAAAAGAAAAAAAAAGACTTTTGCTTAGGACAAAAGTCGAGGGAAACTGAAGGAACTGAGATATTCTTAAGAAGTGGCAGGAACCATCTTCATATGAGGAACCAAAGGGGACGAAGGAAACCAGTTGGAGAAGGATGAATCTTCCTATGTACCCTAGTATAGAATCTGTTGGTCGAGGATTCAAACTTTCAGACACAATTTGGAGCAAAATTTCCATTGCTAAGCAAATAGATTGGTAAGTGAGTCATGCCCGAGTGTAAGGACCCACCTCAGCTAACCACCCAAGAAAGCAGAACTCTTGAAACAGGCGTTGTTTCAAAAGGAAACTTTTATTACGGGTTAGTGACAGTAGCAAAGTCAAGGCAAGATCTGGGGAAAATCCCGCTTAGACGGTATGGTTAAACCAGCAATATTTCTCCTCCCAGCAAAGTCATAATGTCCATTTGAAATCCAGCCAATCCACAGGTGGCACGATGTGTGGGTAACTGGCACAGTTGGCGCGCATCTCAAGGTCTTCTCCAGCTTTTGTTTCTCTGTAACCGTCTCCCTGATCAGGGAGACACATTCCTTTCTCAAGTGGATAGAGGCAGGAGAAGAAAAGCAGAAAGCAAAAGCTATCCCAAGCGAAAGGAAATATCCCCAAAATAGGCCCCAAAACAAAAGTACAAGAGTAAATATGCAAGGAAAACAATAAGGATTTGGGGACCTGACACCGAGTTTGCAATATTTTTTGCTGTGGTTGTTATACGAATCACTGCAGTTGTTAACTGAATCCTGCATTTATTAAACGAATCCAGCTTTGTCTATTTTCCCTGTCGGAAGCTGGGTGTCATGGTTCCAACAGATGAAACTTTTCAAAGAACTTTGAGGCATTGTTTATCTTAAAGAATCTTTATTAGAGAAGCATGGCATCAGCACTAACACAGAAGCCAAAAACTGGATTCCCCTCCCCTGAGCACATAATATCAAAGCACAATTCCCTCCTCTAGTTGACAGTCATAAATCACATTCTCCAATTAGTTTGAAATGCAGGTCTTCCCTCCAGTTCTCCAGCCGCCAATTCTTATCATCTCATATTTCATTAACCTTGGTTCTCACACCAAGTCCAGTATTATTATGTCTGTCTAAACTCTCATGCACATTCCTCCCCCCCCAGCATCATCTAACTCTAAAAGTAAAATATAAGAAGAAAATGGTTGTGTCTCTGTTATCAAAGCAAAAACATCCAATGTTATCAAAGCAAAAACATCCATAACCCCAGGGATGCTATGTCTTCTTTCGTAAACACTTGCCGGTTGCCAAGCACCCACATTTTTATCATGTGATTGCAGGGATGCTGTGATGTTGTAAATCTCTCTTTTTTTCCTAGTGCCATTGTAACTTCGAACTGTTACTAAATGAGTGAGTGTAACTCAAGGGCTACCTGCGTGGAATATATTGAAATGATTATAGGGCAGGGGTGTCAAACTCAATCTCATTGAGGGCTGCATCAGCATTGCAGTTGCCCTTGGGGGTCCAGGTAGGTGTGGCCAGGGTGGGTGCAGCCTACTGGGTGGGTGTGGATGGAGTGGGTGTGGCCTACTGCGTGGGCATGGCCAGCTCTAGATCGTTCGCGTCAAGGGTGCCTGTGGGGCCTGGGCAGGAGTGGGACAGATCTGAGGGTCTCTGGCAGAAGCGGGTGGGACTGGGACAAGCGCCAAGGCATGGTCCATTTTTTCATTCCTCACAAAGGATGACACCTCCCCAGCGAGTGGGGCCGACACAACAGGGGCTGGTTCCTCACTGTTTCTAGACGGCCTTGTGGAGCTAAGACAGAATGCGTTTCAGCATAATGGCCATCGTAAAATTGTACATTGGCTTCCAGCCGGCCTGGGCCAGGGCCAATGCAGGGGGGTCGTTCCCTCACTGTTTCCAGGATGGCCTCACGGGCCACATGAAACCACTTCGCAGGCCGCATCCGGTCCCCGGGTCTTGTGTTTGACATGTCTGTTATAAAGAAATCTGTGTGGAGTATTTTTACATTCCACCTCCTGCCGTGTATTTAGTGTACAGTGCACAGAGTAATACTGTCTTTTTTATTTAAAAAAACTTAAAAATGCAATATGTTTGATGAAGCAGAAGAAAAAAATATATGTGATGCTGAATGATGGGAGCAGCAACAATGTATTTGATAAAGCACCTTTTAAGAGAAGGAAAGGAGACACTCTTTCCTTTTGTTTCCAAGTGTGAGAGTGTTGAAAAGAACTGCTAGCGTCACACTGTCATCCACAAAACTCATGATGTGCCTACAAGCAAAGTGTAAAGAAAGTCTTGATTGTTCACCCAGGGAGGGAAAAAACACAGTTGCTGGTCTGAGTTTAACTCTTTGATGATCAAAATCGTTCTCCGTCTTTCCAATTTCTGCATCTACCATTTTCGCTGAGCTGTTATTTTTAAAAAAATTATTATGTATTTACATCCCGCCTTTATTATATGTATAAATAAGAAATAGGATAGGATAAGATAACCTTTATTGTCATTTTTTTTACCATGGACACACTGGCACATATTAAAAATGAAATTCTGTTGCTTGCTCTCAAAAGTGTACACCTACATAACACACATATAGACATGCCATATATACTAGGGGTCCCCAACCCCCGGTCTGTGGATGGCATTGGTCCACAGCATGCCAGCAACCGGTTCCTTACAAACAAGCAAAGCCCCATCCACAGGATGCAGGCAGTACACAGAACCACACCCCCTCTGGTCTGCGGAAAAACCTTTCTCCATGACACTGGTCCCTGGTGCACAAAAGGTTGGGGACCTCTGCTATATACATATGTATAGACCTACACCCTTACATATAAATACATATAAATATTAATCACTGTCCATCTTGAATACATAGCAGAAGGAGGAAACTTGAGAGTTCACAAGGTTTATGCTGTATGGAACAAAACTGTGACTGAATCTGGATGTTCTGCTTTGGATACTATGAAGCCTCCTTCCAGATGGTAACAAGGAAAACAGGTCGTGAAGAGGATGGGTAGAGTCCCAGGGCGCAGCCTCCGCATGATGCAACCGGCCCACAGGCCAGCAGTTTGACACCTGGTTTAGTGGGTTGATTAATATTCCCCAGCAATTCCCTTCACCAAAAACCCAGAACTGTCCCAATTAAGTCCAGCCAAAGCAGACCAATGCTAGTCCACAGAGCAATGGCCAGTGAGTCCACAAGGCACTTGAAAGTTTTCCAATCAAAATAAACCCACGGGGCAAAATTAAATCCACAATACAACGGGGTTCACGAGGCAAGAAAAGGTCAGAGTTCACAAGGCATGATCCAAGTCAAGGCACAGTGTCAATCCAAAGCAAGGCAGGAATCACAATGACCAGAAAACACATAGCTAGGAAATGAACACATTGTTCCCAGCCTTACTTCCATCTGTCTGCTGTGCTAAATAGCCAGCTTCCGATACAGCCGATCCAATTTCCGGTGCAGCCCATCAAGAAGAATGAGGCTTTCTCCCCACGAGTAATGTGGCTGACCTTCTCTGCTCCTGCCTTTTCTTTGCCCTATGTGTTCTTGGATCAGGTGCAGAAGACAGTTCCCCTTCCTCATCCCTGACCAGCTGTACCTGCATGCTTTCCCCACTTGAAGCCTCAGGTCTGTCCTGCTGCCGCTGTGTTTCAGCCAAATCCCTCTCAGGCAACTGCTTGGAGCCATTGACCAACTCCCCTCCTGATGTGCCAGGAACTGGTTCATCCTCCCCCAAGCTGACATCGGAAGAGGTAGCTGGGGAAGCGTCCAGGGGAGTCATCACACTCCAGGCCGTGAACATATCTAATATTCCTCTTTTTGCCTATCTTTCCCATAATATCAAACCTATGAAATGGGTTGGGCTGAGAGAGTGATTGACTCAAAGTCACTCAGACCAGCTTTTATGCCTAATATAGAACTCACAGTCTCGTGGTGATTGGCCCAGAGTCACCCAATCAGCTTTCATGCCTAAAATGGGACTAGAACTCACACTCTCCTCATGATTGGCCCAGAGTCACTTAGCCAGCTTCCACCCCAGGCATGGCTAGAACTCACTGTCTCCTAGTTTCTAGGCCAGCACCTTAACTGCTAGGTTGAACTGGTTCTGTTGTAAAATAATTCTTCTTTTGTTCATTTATCTTTTTTTATTCTACTGCAGTAGATATTGGAACAGACTGTCTGTGTTTAGCTAGATCAGGCTAAAATTGTCTCTGAACTGAGCCACTTCCTTTATACAGCAATTGTATTTTGTTCATCAAGTTTAGTGTTTTATGTAAATTCAGGAATTATCTTCATAGGAAGAGTCTGGATGATTGCTAAGAAGACACTTTAAAAGCACCTGATTATTTATGCCTCTCTTGATTAATTTTCAGGGTGGTATGCTTTTCCATTAATTAGATTAAATGCAATTGCTCCCAAGAAGTGACCATAAATAGAATGATGGAGTTGGAAGGGGCCGTTGAGGTCATCAAGTCTAATCTCCTACTTGGAACAGGAATCTAAATTAAAAGTTCCCTGAATGATGGTTGTCTAGTCTCCAATGAAGGAGAACATCCAGTCTTTCTTTGTCATTATTTCCATTGTCAACTTCCTCTTATTGTTAAAAAGATTATTTCTAACGTTCTGGTTAAAAGAGGCTAACTTCAGAAGGATTTCTATTTTAAAAGCTTGCATTGTTAAAAGTTTTATGTGAGATGGAAAAAAAATATGGCACAAAGGCTTGTCTCTCTCTGTGTCTATCTTAAACATTACATGAATTAGAGCAGTGGTTCTCAACCTTTCTAATGCCGCGACCCCATAATATAGTTCCCCATGTTGTGGTGACCCCCAACCACTTATACATCACCGGGTGCCAGGGGCGTGGCCAAAGAAAATGGGAAAAAAATGGCGGACAGCCTTGTTTGGCGACCCCCGTGAAATGGTCGTTTGACCCCAAATGGGGTCCCAACCCACAGGTTGAGAACCACTGAATTAGAGGAAAAGACATGGACTAACTGTATATTTATGAGATTTTGTGGGCATAAACTGTTAGGAATTTTAGAAGAAATTAGAAGGAAACCCTCACTTAATGTCTATGCAGATTCTCAGCCATCCAGATCATGGTTGTTCCAAAGGTGCTTTTTAAAGAGGCAACTGGACTTTCTTGTTTTTCTCTGGAGCTGAAGAAGCTTCTTGGATGAGAAGTGACAGGTCTTCAAAAAGCAACAACAAAAAACAACAACAAAAAAAAAAAAACAAGAAAGTCTAATCCAGGGATGATGAACTTTTTACAGATCGAGTGCCCAAACTGCAACCCCAAACCCACTTATTTATCACAAAGTGCCAGGGCTGCATCAGCATTGTGGTCCCTTAGGGGGGAACAGGGAGGCGCCTCTGAGTGCTGCCTCTGGCACGCAAAAACCGGGGGCACAAAAATGGGCCACCGTGCTGCAAGGCACAAAAATGGCCGCCGCCGCACCGCGGGGTGCAGATACAAGGCACTGCATCACGCAAGAACAGGGCAGGGCTAGTGAGTATCACACAGGCCCTAGCCCCGCCCCATTTGCAGCGTGTGTGTGCTGGCTGCCTCATGTGCACACGCTCACATGTAAAATGCTTCCCCCTCCCTTTTCTTCCAGTCCGCCAATTGACAATGGTCAGTGACCTCTGCTCTATCATCTCTACTCGAGCTTGCTAGTTGGCTGCTTCACCTCTTTTGTGCTGGGCGGGGCTCCTGCTCTGGGCGGTGGTGGCGGCCTGATGGATCTGCTGCTGGCGGCGGTGGCACGCGTGCCAACAGAGAGGGCTCTGAGTGCCACCTCTGGCACGCGTGCCATAGGTTTGCCAACACTGGTCTAATTGCTTCTTGAAAAAAGCACCTTTGGGATTGTCTCACTTACGTAAACAAAACAGCCAGGTTTCTGGAGAAATCTGTACATCTTTTTGCCTCACCTCTTTCTGACCCAAAACTTGAATCTGGATAGGACTTCTGCATTCTGAAAAGGGTAATATTTGACTCAGTTAATATGATAGTCTATACCGGGAGAATTGATCAGGTTAGTTATTGATTAGGTGAAAAGTATGTTATGAAATCAAGGCATTTGGTTCCCAGCATTCAGTTATATCTTTGATTCAAGGAGATCCGATGAATTGGGAAATCACACACACACACACAAAAAGTACCGAAGCCTTTGAACTGCTCATAAGATGAGATAAATATAGAGCAGAACTAAATGTTAATGAATTGCAATGTTCTTGCTGAAATTTGCATGCTTTGTGTGGGAGCAGCTTTTTCGGCAAATGATCTGAAATTTAAGTTTTCTTCTCCACCAAGGGCTGGAAAATAATTACACATTAGGCAGTTCAATAGCTTCTGAAGGGGTGATGATTAGATTTCCAGGGAATAATGGAGCCCCAGAACTAAGCTTGGGGTTACAGATTTGGAAACAAGGCAATTACGTAACTCTCTGGAAACTCAAAAGCATTTTTTTTTAGATCTCTGGATAGGGTTAATCTATTTCAGAAACTTCAAAACAGCACTGTTGAAGGGGCATCTGAAAACACAACTGAAGCAGATGTTGTGGTATGTTAACTAAAGCAAAAATGAAACTAAAAAGACAATTTGTACTCTGCCCTCATAAACATGAGCAAGGAAATACAGCTCGCAATATTCATCTTGTTAATAATCTTATATATTGAAGGGGCAATGTATTTACTTCTCCCTATTACCATCTGAGATATTTTCCATCATGCTTAATTTTTTTCAGTGTCCCTTTAGATGATCTGTTTTAGAAGCTCTATTCAAGGATTGGACAATTCCATCGAGTTTAATTTTTTTGTTCGTCTCTAATTTTTCCAGCTTTCTATCCGTTGAAAATCAATTTGCAATGCATTTACAAAAATTCACTAAAATGTGCATGAAAATGTTTATGCATTTATGCACGGGTTTCTGAAAGCAATTTCCTCATGTACTATTACTTCTGAATGTACATTTTCTTACCATACTGATTTTTTTAAGTTAAAGAACATATTGCAAAATTCAGAAAATGTGGTTATTGGGATATCCTTTTTTCCCAATTTGAGGAGGAGGAGGAGAAGGAGGAGGAGGAGGAGAGGAGGAGGAGGAGGAGGAGACTCTTAATTGTAATCATTGACCATTCATGTACAGTATCTTACTGCATTTGGAAAATGTTCTGTTTGATTTCTTTTCATTCAGTGAAAGACTATCCCGCGCTCTCCTTCTCTCCTTCTATTCCTTGTTCAGTGGTGGAAGTAAAGGAGACATAAAAGACCAGAGAGGTAGAACAATTGAGACAGAAATTAAGCTGTGAATCTCAGGAAGTAAGTCTGTTGTAAGATGAAGTGATTTGTTGCTTTTTTCTATGATGTACATTAGGAAAATTCAAACTGAGACTCTCTGTTTCTGAAAAGTTTAAACCCAGCCATTAAACCCAGTCCGTCTTCACTTGTCAGTCAAGAGGAGAAAAAAAGCAGATCTCTAAGGTAATTTGAAGGCATAGACAAGCTGCTTTAAAGCTGCTGCATGATAAGAATTTCTGTCTAGAATTAACATTTGAGATAGAACTTCTTCTGCACGGCAGAAAGTAAATCATTTGTTGGTTATGGGTATCTGAGAAAATACAGCATTTATCTGAAAGGAAGACTTGTTCTTGGTTTTTTTGCTTATTATTAATTAATTAATTAATTAATTATACCTTTAAAAAGAAAGGTTGCCTTAGATTTGCTGGGTATATGTAGTTGTAGGCTAGATTAATGTTCTTCTACTTAATCTAGGGGCACGATTTGGAAATTGTCTTCAATGCAGGATCTGGTTTCTTTCAAATAAATACAATATTTTGAGTTGTGTATACAGTCGTGGCCAAAATTGTGGAAAGTTTTTGGGAAAAGTGTGTTTTTGAGGTTTGATGGCTAATAACACCACTTATTTTTTGAAGTAGTACCATAAAATTATATATCAATGGAAAGATAATTTAATCAAGAATATAATGCAACATAGTTTATTCAATTATCTGTACTGCATTCTATGAAAAGTTATAGCCAAATAATCAGAAAAAGGAAGCACAACTTGCTTAGGTTCATATCAAGTAGCTTTCCTTCATCTGATTGTAGCCAATGAGCATGAGTGTTTAAAGAGCCAATCAGGTGTCATCTTGTTTTGGCAATGAGCCAATCAGATCACAGTAGGATTCAGTTATTGATGTCATGTATTGAAGCTGAGAGGAGGACATTTGTCAGTGTGTTATGTGATCACTATCAAGTTAGTTGGGTTTTTTTGTGTTCTTTCATTTAGTGAGCTTGCAAAACATAATAAAATTAAAGTAATGGTGCAAAGGGTTGACTGGTTGCCCAGAAAGCGATGTAAAATAGTACTATTAAGAGAACAAAGCTACAATTATAAAGAAATCAGAAGAAAAATTGGTGGACACTTAACCAAAGGTGGCATTTCTATTGTACACTTTTCCCCAAAGGTTCCCACAATTTTGGCCACTACTGTATTGCTATCATTGTGTCATTCATAGGATTTGTTTGTGTGTGTGTGTGGGGGGGTGTTGTACATTTTCTTTGAATTCCTTTTAAACATTAACGCGGATGGTTATTGGAAACTGAAATACGGTGTTTTGACTCTTATCTGTTTAATTTTCAACACTTTGGCTTAACTATGAATGAATCTGCACATGTGTGATTTCTCAAAACGTTGGCTGGATGTGCTTTTCATGTGCAACTGGATGTGCTTTGATGGCAGGATGCAGCAACAGTAAAGTTTGCAGACAAATCAGTTGTCTCTGTGGCGTTATTGTGAACTCACTGGCCTGGAGGAGGAAAATCTTGTCATAAAACAATGGAAATACCAATAAAAGACTTTGTTCATCAAGTCTTTTATTTGCCAGTTTGTCTGAGATACTAAAAGATTTCAATTAACCATGTATCCTTACCTTCCACAAGCCCCAACTTTCACTTGCCATCTTTATCCTCCTGTCAGACGCATTCATGAATAGCCTCAATCAGTAACTTTATTGTTTAGCACCTACATTACAAGAATCTCACCAGACTGCTTGTCTTCCCATGGAACAACCAGATAACTCTTCATGGATTTGGGGGAGGTCAAGTTTATGCCCTCTGCAGCTGCGCAATGACTCCAAGTTAGATCCTTGCTTGACCCCTCCCTTCATCTCGGCTGGAATTCTCCATCACCTCCACCTTTAATGGCATTTCCAGAACCACCAGTCCCCTCTTATTTATCATTTGTTTTTATTTCATCTATTTATCACATTTAGAAACCACCCTTCTCCCTTCAGAAGGAACATCCTTGTGAGTAAATTAATGTGTGAACAGTGCTTTGTACCTTGGCCACATGTTAACCCTGCTCAATCGCATAATAGGGAGACACCATTATCTGGAGGAGATGAAATTATATTTATTAGTTATACCGAACACGTGGTTTTGTTTGCTTTAAGAAACTGTACTGATGCTGTGACTGAATTGATTTTGCAATAACATCACACATGCAAGTCTTAAGACATCCAATGTACTATATAAAACTGCCCGATGCTGCCAAAGTGCAAATGAAAACCAAGGGGAAATAAATTTTGAGTCTGCTATTGTACACTATTCTAAGGACAACAAACTGTGTAACAAGGAGCACAAAAAACTTGTGAGGTGGAGCTGTTGAAAAAAAACTAAGCTGGGATGCTCATAAGTTCTGATGGCTACAATTTACTCATTTCAGGTTTAAGGTTCTTTGTAATTCTTGGTACTCTGGTACACATCTCCATATAGTTTTCTTGGCTGTAATACAGAATGGGTTTCCCATTGCCTTGCTCTAGGATGCTTTCTCAACATCCTGTTGGAACCACAATCCTAGGACTCCAGGGGATGTCCCATCTAAACATTAACCAGGGCTAGCTTTGAAGACCAGGCAAGCTTCACCAGATGTTGCCATCTTGGTTTCAGTAACTGTCAGATTAGATCTGGTTCTCTGTTATGACAGTTGGCACATAAAAGTGTCAATCTATTCTTCAAAGCACCTGAAGAACAAGAAGCAATAGATGGAAATTAATCAAGGAGAGAACCAACCTAGAACTAAGGAGAAATTTCCTAATAGTTCGAACAATTAATCAGTGAAATGACTTGCCTCCAGAAATTGTGGATGCTGCATCAATGGAAGTCTTTAAGAAGAGACTGGACAACCATTTGCCTGAAATGGTATAGGGTTTCCTGCCTGAGCAAGGGGTTGGACTAGATGATCTCCAAGGTCCCTTCCAACTCTGTTATTCTTTTATTCTGATAAAGACTGATCTTTTGAAAAGGCAAGCTATCTTTAGGATATCTAAAAAGGCTAGATGTCCAGTATTGGTTGAGTTCTTTGCAGTTTGGAGTTGATTTATTTATCACTATTTGCAGCCGTATCAGGGAGCTGCAGGCAAAGTCTGAAAAAAAATACGCTCGGATGTACATAATTTCCATGTAAGCTGGTATACCTGCAATTTAGCTTCTAATTTGTTTCTTTGTAGCAATAAGCAGAGGACTGGTTTGTTTTTAATGACATAAAAATTAGTTTTCTCTCCAGTGGTTTTAACCTACATGGCAGAAAGTTCATATGTTTCTTTTTTTTTTTTCACCAGGAAGACAAAGGCTGAATTCTTTCTTTTAAAAATGAAATGATTAAAGAGAACAATTTCCCTCACCTAAAAGATACACTTCATTTCGCCTGTTCGTTGCATTCATTCTGTCATTTGTACGTCAATTTCTGTCCTTCCCCCACCTCCCCACCCCTTTCTGTAGACTCCATTTTAGAATGCTCGCTGTAGTTATAAATAAATGATGTATCAAATTCATGCATCGAACTTGTTGAATTGTCAAAAAATGTATTTTTGCTCTATTTGTCAGACAAAGTCACAGGCACAGTTTCCAACCGAGAATTTACCTCTCGGAATACTTTTGGATAAATATATAATTATATAGTTTTAAAATAGCGGTTCTGATAATATTTACTTCTAGATCTAAAGATGCTGCTTTTCCATTGCTTTTCCCATTCCCCCCCCCCTTAAAATAGATTATTCTTTATGGGCCAAGTGTGATTGGACACGCAAGGAATTTGTCCTCGGTTCATAAACTCTCAGCAGACGTACAAGCAACAAAGTGATACATTATAAATCATAAGATACAATCATAAATCATAAGATGCAACCAACAAAGTGATAGTCATAAGATACAAATAGGAGATGGTAATAGGAAAGATGAGAAGGATAATAGCTTTTTTTGTCATAGAACTCCCAGAACGGAGTTCTGGCACCTTTTTTGGATGGAACCTTGTAGGGTAGGCAAGGCGGGTTGTATGACGTGTGTGAGTTCCGGCATCTTTTTTTTTTTTTTTAAGAAAAAAAGCACCGACAACTGCCTCACTTAGCAACAGAAATTTTGGATTTAGCAGTGGTTGTAAGTTGAGGACTACCCGTATCAAAAGTTGTAAATAACCATTAGGTGGCAGAAATGAGTTAGAATATTGTATATATTTTCTTTTTGTGATTATCTAGAAATGCATAGCCTGAATATGGTATCCCAAGGCTGATGGACACATTTATAAGCAAGATACTATTGAACTGTTAAGCAGTCCAAGGACATTCATGGAAATAAAGAGAGCTGATGATATTTACTTCCAGAATACCAGCCACCCCTGTAATTTAATCTTTAGTTTTTAAATATTTCAAACACACCAAGGCAGGTGAACAAATTGGCACCAAGAGAAGCATATCACAAACACATTGGTGTCCATGGGATTCCTGTCCCAACCAACTGCATTTTTTTTAAAAAAAATATTTATTTATTTATGAAGGAAATGCTGGCATGTCGTAAAGCAAAAAGCCAGCCTTTAATGTTTCAAAAAATAGGACTCTAATTTTATGGTGCACAGAAAGGAGAAATGAATTTGTGCGCCATTCGCAGATTACATTACTAAAACAATATAACCCAAGTGATATTACCTGTGCTTCAGACGGCAGCTCCAACTTTTAATTGATTAAAAGAACTATCAGCTTAACTAGACTCAACTTAATTTTGCTTGCTCATACAATGCTATCCCCTGCACCTGGGTGAGAATTGAGGCATCCATTTAAAAAGAGGGATGGGAGTAATGTTTCCATAGGGAAGAAGTCCTGATGTTAACTTTATGAAGATGTTTTTTTTAAAAAAAAAACAACTTTGGAAATCCTGAATGGTCTTGCAGGTTAACAGGCACAAGGCTGAACTGTAATTCCCCAGCATACTTTCTATGGGAACATTCAGATTTAGTACAGTTTGATGCAATACAATGCAGAATTGTGTTGGGTTCTGATTGACATTATCAGCCAAGTTGCCCAGAACTGCTAATATTGGATATCATTGGGATCCAGAAAGAATGCTAAGATTGCTGTCCATCTCTTGAGGCTGATCATTCACCATAGAGACTGTTTCAGTGAATGATCATGTCTTGATCCAAACTGGAAGAGATCCTGACTGTTGGATTTCTTCAAGGAAGCCAGTTGCAGTTGTAGTTATTGACGAGAATGTTGCTGTTATTATTAAAGGAAGGAGGGAGAGAAGGAGGGAATGGCTAGTATTTACAGAGAATGTGGGACCCGGATGAATATAGATGGTCCTCAAGTTACCATGTAATGGAGCCTGCCCATTAATGGTCGTAAGTCATAATGGCTACAAAATGATTTTATGACTTTTGGGTGGCAGTCATTAAGCTAATGTGGCAGTCATAAAATGAATACTGTAATTGTTAAGTGAGCACTGCAATTGTTATGCAAACCATTGGTTTGCTTTGGGCATGGTTTTGCTGAAAACCAGAAGTAACTGCTGTTGTAAAATGCAGTCACATGACCATGGCATGCTGCAAACAGCCCTAAACGCAGTCCTGTTGCTGAGCATCCAAAGTGTGGTCATGTGACTGCGGGGGAAGTGAGTGAGGCAACGGTCGGAACTTTGGATCCAGATTGTAAATTCCCTTTTTTAGATAAGTTGTAACTTGGAAAGTAATAGAACAGAACAGAAGAACAGAGTTGGAAGGGACTTCGAAGGTCTTCTAGTCCAACCCCCTATTCAAGCAGGAGACCCTATACCATTCCAGACAAGTGACTATCCAGTCTCTTCTTAAAAACCTCCAGTGATGGAGCGCCCACAACTTCTGAAGGCAAGCTGTTCTACTGGTTAATTGCTCTCACTGTCAGGAAATTTCTCCTTGGTTCCAGGTTGCTTTTTTCCTTGATTAGTTTCCATCCATTGTTTCTTGTCTTGCCTTCTGGTGCTTTGGAGAATAGTTTCTTGTCAGAGCATGCACAGTCTTATTGCGCTGAGGTAACCCAGGAGTAAATACAGTAAACAGTGGTTTGTAATTAAATGGTGGTTTATATTACACACTATCTACAAATATACACTAGAAACAAGATACATACACATGGTGTGACAGCAAACTCCAATATACAGCAATTACAGCAGGAAATGGATCCCTGAGCAGGGGGTTGGACTAGATGACCTCCAAGGTCCCTTCCAACATCATCATCATCATCATCATCATTATTATTATTATTATTATTATTATTATTATTATTATTACAATACACAGGAAAACCTTCCCTTTTATACTCAGGCTCTTAAAGAGACACAGAGACTTGCTGAGTCATTCCTATCATTGCATCATCCACCTTATATTACATTACATCAGCTGGTTAGCCTTTAAATTATTATCCTGACATTCCTCCCCTGAAATATTGGTACACCCCTAGTCCTTCTTTTTTCTAGACTAAACATGCCCAATTCTTGCAGCCGTTCTTCGTATGTTTTAGCCTCCAGGCCCCTCATCACCTTTGTTGTTCTTCTCTGCACTCTTTCCAAAGTCTCAAAACTTTTTTTTTATAACAAACCAACACCTAGACCAAAAATCAAGGACTATCTGCACTCAGGAGCTGCCCCAAAGAAGAGGGAGTCAAGCTATTCTCCAAAGCGCCTGAAGGCAGGACAAGAAGCAATGGATGGAAACTAATCAAGGAGAGAAGCAACCTAAAACTAAGGAGAAACTTCCTGACAGTTAGAACAATTAACCAGTGGAACAACCTGCCTCCAGAAGCGGTGAATGCTCCAACACTGGAAGTTTTTAAGAAGAGACTGGACAGCCATTTGTCTGAAATGGTGTAAGGATTCCTGCCTGAGCAGGGGGTTGGACTAGATGACCTCCAAGGTCCCTTCCAACATTATTATTATTATTATTATTATTATTATTATTATTATTATTATTATTATTACAATACACAGGAAAACCTTTATAATATAGATATAGTCTTCAAATTGGTTCTTTTGAATGATTTGGGAGATGGGGTTTGAGTTTTTTCAAAAAGAAAAAAGAAAAGAAAGAGAGAAAGAAAAGAAAGAAAGAAAGAAAGAAAGAAAAAGAAAGAAAGAAAGCGTTCACACCATTACTACCACCACCAGCGACTAATAGACCTTCCAACTAGTGTCCACAACATGGATGGAGATAGCTTTTGTAGTTGTTTGCCTGCATCCTGAGACTGAGCAGAATTTCAATGGACTTAAAATAGACCACATTCAATTGTTCCGCTATTCCTTGCTACCGTAGACGGTGCGCGATTTCATTTTCTTCCAGACACGAGAGAAGAAAATGTTTTCCTATTGTACAAGAGCTAGCAATATAATTTGCAAGTCATAAGGAGGCTTAGTACAAACAGAAGAGATTTCTCTGTGTGTTTTTTTTTTAAAGAAAGCATCTATTGTGAGTACAATTATAAGCTTTCTTGCTCAGAAGTGTTGATAACACTAGTCAAATGCACAGCAGATTCCTGCCTCTTAAATGTCTGGACCAGCTCCCAATATTTGGAACAAGAGTCAAACTGCCACCGCTTCCCCTGTGGTAACATATGCCCTGCCATTAGCAGTCTGAAAGCAATTTTAATAAAATACATAGCCTGGCCGAGTTGGCCCGGCAAGATAAATAAGCAATGTGGAAAAGAAGCTTTTGTTTAAAAGTAATTATTTAAACTATGTATTACAGGTAATTTCCCGCGACCAATAAAAAGCCAAATGCTATCAGAATTTCAATAATGTTTTTTGTGTGTGTGTGTTGCTTCTCCAGATAACGCGATATTATCATTTTGCTCTGCTCGAGGTGGCTGTTTTATTTTCATTTGTGTCAAACGTAAAGGCTAAATGGGGCCTAAACACATGTTTAAATAGTGCTTGGGTAGGAAAGCTGGAGAGGCATTTTTGGTGATATTTTTTATGATAATGTGATAGTCCTAGTTTCATAAACACACGGTGTGGTGAACTTATGGGGAAAACAGCATCTTTCTTTAAAAAATAATCTTTTAACATCTTTCAGTTTTCACAAAGGTATATTATATATTTTTATTCTGTAGTAAAATCCACTCACAGGGGACCTTTAAAGGATACGGTTATATATTGAGAGAGCAAAGGAGCTATGTTTTCTCTCAATTGTGTTCCTGGACTCTAAGCAAATTATAGGTAGTCCTTCATTTACAACTGTCAAAGAAAAAGTCTTCATCAGGGTTCAGTCCAAGCCGGGAATAAATGACATGGTGACTGTTTTACAAAAAAGGTTGCAGTTTATTGAAGAGGAGAGCCAGACAGAAAGATGGCTCTGGAAGAAAAGAGAGAGAGAGCACTTGTAGGGAGTGGGTTTTTATACCCTATGGGGCTCTTGAGGTTGTTTCTTGTTCCTGTTTGAGGCTTTGTATTTACTGTGTCATGTACTTTGACCTGAGTCTGTGGGTTAATCCTATTATGTCCTGTCTTAGAGTTTGGGCGGGGTATGTAGATTTTAAGGGTCTTTGTCTTCCTAAGCTTCTGGAGGGCTCCAACCTTCCTGAATGGATTATTACATCTGCCTTTCTACAGAGCTGGTTTCTACTTGGGGGAGGGAGATGTGGGATTATTAAGAAAAACTAGGCATGCTTTTCTGCCTCTTTAAGTTCCTTTGAGGAAATATAATATTCTGCCCTTTTAATATTTCCTTCTCTGGGGGGGGGGGCTGACTTCCCACACAACCATAATGGAGCTAGCTGAGTAAATCATGATGGTTGTAAAGCAGGTCATCATGTGACCAGACCTGATTCTGCAATATTTTTTGCAGTGGTTGTTAAGCAAAAACCATGGTTGTTAAATGAAACCCATTGTTTCCCTCTGCACTGTTTTTGCTGAAAACTGTAAGTAAACCCTGTTTTTTTGGGAGACATGTTGTAAATGGTGGTCATGTGACTGTGAGATGCTGCAAACAGCTGAGCAACCAAAATGTCATGTGACTGTTGGGGGTGTGGCTATCGGATATTTGGAACTGGGTTGTAAGTATATACCTTTTGCGGGATCTGTTGTAACTTTGAACGCTTGCTAAGCAACGGCCATAAACTGAGCATTACCTGCAGTTTCTGTTACAGGTGGTCCTCAACCTATGACCACAATCAAGCCCCAGATTTTCATTGCTGAGCAAGACAGTTGTTAAGTGAGTTTTGCCCCATTTTATGATCTTTTTTGCACAGTTGTTAAGTGAATCACTGCAGCTGCTTAGTAAGTAGTAACACAATTGCTAAGTGAATCTGGCTTCCCCATTGATTTTTCTTAACAGAAGGTTGCAAAAGATGATCACATGACCCTGGGACAGTGCAACTGTCATAAATGTGAGCCAGTGGGCAAGCATCCAAATTTTGATCATGTGACGTGGGAATGGTGCAATGGTCATAAGTCTGGAAAACAGCCAGACATCACTTTTTTCAGTGCTGTTGTAACTTCGAACGATTACTAAACGAACGGTTGTAAGTGAAGGACAACTCATAGATGGAAAATGTGCTTTATTTAAGGATCACCGCCAATTTTACAACTTACAGACCTTCCTTTCAGTGGCCTTATCCTGTTTGATGTGCAAAAATATAGATGACCACTAGGGGACAGCAAAAGCATACAGAGAATACTAACTCTTTGCTGACATCTAGTGTCTTTCCCGAATTTTGCACTTCATAAATGGCCTACTTTTCATACACACAAGTGAATGCACTCATATGCACATACTTCCTGTTTTAATGATGGCACTTTGCTAGCAACTAGGGATACACACACCAACTTGGTTGTTACTTTATGCATTGACAGTGGAGGAATTTACTTTGAGCCCTTGACATGTAACTGACTTTACGTAATATTTAATTGTTGTTTTCATAAAATCAATGAATTAAAAAATCCGCAATGCCTTCCTTTTAGAGGGACTTTGAACACTCAACTACCTGTGTGTGTGTGTGCCTGTGTGTGTGTGTGTGTGCCTGTGTGTGTGCTGCTTAGAAACCTCTTTGTGACTAATAGCTTAGCTGTTCCTTTGGGAGATATTGCCAATATGCATTGTATTAAACGTAATACGATCCTGCAGCCCACATTACAGCTTACACTGTTACTTACATTTAATTTGAGTGATTCATGGCTGAAAACCATGCAGTGGAGGAATACAAATGACACGTTTAGTACAGTTTAACTGCTAAGCATTATTTAGAGAATAAACAAAGTGTCGGCTTTCCCAACAAACTGCCTTCTTTTAAGACAGGACCAGAAGGATGATCTAAAACAGACAACCTGCATACAGGTGTTTTTCTCATTCTTCTCCATCTTCAGCGTTCCCATCTTTTTATTTAGTTCGTATTAACTTCAAGAACACTTTTGGTGGCTGATAAGCAACTGGCATTTGGGGTGTTCAGCTCTTATTTGCAACCCTGAATACACTTAGCCCCATGACGCTGTCATTCAGCCATTGTGTCAGTAAGTGGCCAATTTCCTTGCAACCCCCCATCCCAGTCAAGGGCAGCTGAAAGGTCATGATTAAAACAGCGATTTTCCTTCAGTTTCATATAACAGTTAGTCACTGTTTTATGCCAAGTTGTCAAAACTCTTTATTTTTGTATGTGAAAGGAGAAGAAAATGATAACTTCCCGGGGAGAGACAAACATTGGTCATATTCCCCGTGGCATTGTTGAAAATTTATTTTAATTATTGTACTTGTCTCAGTTTGAAGCTGGGTGGAAGGCGGAAGGGAAAGGCATTAAATATGGCATTATGTTGCTAAAGTTTAAACAATTAATGGGGAGATTCCTCTTATTTTATTAATACATTTTGATTTGTTATTTCAACCATTTGCTTTGTAAGTCAGGGATAGAGAATTCACAGCTTACTTTGTTGCCAAAAGCTATAGTTATACTGGTATTGTTGGAGTCATAGATGTTTTTAAAAAAAAAAGAATATCTGGCAGTTCACATATAATGAAAGTTTACAGCAAGTTAGATTTAAAATCTTCCTGGTTCAGCTTGGGATCCTTCCAAGGATTTCTAGCAATAGATAGATCGATAGATAGATCGATAGATAGATAGACAGATAGATAGATGATAGAAAGATTGATAATTCATAGATAATAGATCGATGATAGATAGAAAGTTGATAGATTAGATAGATAGATAGATAATAGATTGATGATAGAAAGATAGATAATAGAGAGATAGAGATAATAGATAGATAAATATATAGAGAGATAATAGATAGATAGAGAGACAGATGATAGATAATAGATGATAGAAAGATTGCTAATACATAGATAATATAATGATGATGATGATGGTGATGATGATGATGATGATAAAGTTGGAAGGGACCTTGGAGGTAATCTAGTCCAACCCCCTGCTCAGGCAGGAACCCTATACCATTCCGGACAAATGGCTGTCCAGTTTCTTCTTAAAAACCTCCAGTGTTGGCGCATTTACCGCTTCTGGAGGCAGGTTGTTCCACTGGTTAATTGTTCTCACTGTCAGGAAGTTTCTCCTTAGTTCTAGGTTGCTTCTCTCCTTGGTTAGTTTCCACCCATTGCCTCTTGTCCTGTGCCCTCAGGCACTTTGGAAAATAGCTTGACTCCCTCTTCTTTGTGGCAGCCCCTGAGATACTGGAACACTGCTATCATAGATGATAGATAGTTGATAGATTAAATAGATGGGTGGATAGATAATAGATTGATGATAGAAAGAGATAATAGATAGATGATAGAAAGTTGATAGATTAGATAGATAGATAAATAGATAGATAGATAGATAATAGATGATAGATAGAAAGATTGATAATACATAGATAATAGATAGATGATAGAAGGTTGATAGAGATAGATAGATAGATAGATAGATAGATAGATAGATAGATAGATAGATAGATAATGGATAGATAATAAATAGATGATAGATGATAGAAAGTTGATAGATAGATAGATAGATAGACAGACAGACAGACAGACAGACAGACAGATAATAAATAGATAATAGATGATAGATAGAAAGTTGATAGATTAGACAGACAGACAGACAGGGAAGCCTTGACCTCCCCTCTTCTTTACAATCCCATCCTTTGATCCAGCCATCCTGGAGAAAGTTCGGGAGACAGAGGACACTTATTAATTAAGAAGAAAGAGATAAAATTAGGGAAACAAAGTGGAGGTCAGAAGAAACACAGGTAGCCCTTGACGTACAACCATTCATTTAGTGACCGTTTGAAGTTGCATCAGCACTGAAAAAAGGAACTTAGGACCACTTTTCACTCGTACAACCATTGCATCATTCCCATGGCCACATAATTAAAATTCAGACGCTTGGCAACTGGCGTGTACTTGTGGCGGGTGCGGTGTCCCGAGGTCACGTGATCCCCTTTCGTGAATTTCTGACAAGCAAAGTCAAATGGGAAAGCCAGGTTCACTTAACAGCTGTATTACTAGCTTAACAACTGCAGCAATTCGCAAGAAAGCTCCTAAAAGGGTCCCAGATTCACTGAACAACTGTCTCGCTTAGTAACGGAAATTTCCGGCTCAGTTGTGGTCGTACGTCGAGGACTACCTGTATAGCAGAGTAGGAAAAGAACTTTGCTGTCTATCTGCAACGCAGGAGAGGAAGTCTCCTCATTGCTTTCTTTTGGCTGCCTAGTGTTCGGTCTCCTGCCCACCCCAAAATTCACCACTCCAATAAGTCTTGCAGAGAGAAGGAACCACTTAGTGTGGGAGGCCACGAAGTGCCTCTTTGATAGATCTGCGCTATAATTCTCTGAAAGCAAGCCAATAAAAGTTCTTATTGACTTGTGCTTTAAGCATTTATTTATAGTCCACCGTCGCAGATTAAAAATCAATTAAGATCCACAGAAACAGCCATATTTATCTTTTCTCTTTCTTTTCCTGCCCCCCCCTTTTTTCCTGTGAAAGATTCCCCCCCCCCTAAAAGATTTTACATTAAATCTTGCTGCTGAGCATTATGGAGGATAATGAGGGCAAATGCACTCAAACGCTTACGCATTTTCAATAGAAGAGACCAGACTGCATGTAGCTGAGTGATGAACTGGAGAATCCATGGTGCTCTCTGAATTTGGCTGTTGGCTTGCTGATGTTTCATGACCTGTCTAGGTAACGTCATCAGGGCTGGTGAGGGTGGGACTTACTCCTATTTACATACAGTCACTTGTCCTGCCAGTTTGGGCAGCGATAGCAATTGCAATAGCATTTAGACTTATAGCTCGTTTCACAGTGCTTCACAGCCCTCTCTAAGTGGTTTACAGAGTCAGCATATTGCTTCCAAGAATCTGGGTCCTCATTTTACCGACTTCAATAAAAAAAGGACGGAAGGCTGAGTCAACCTTGAGCCGGTGAGGATCGAACTCCTGGCAGTCGGCAGAATTAGCCTGCAGTACTACATTCTAAGCACTGCGCCAACAGGGCTCTGGATGTGGTTTTCTCCTTGATAGTTCCCTGATTAGGGTGTTGTTTTCTGCTTGATTGTCTATATGGTGTGACACATTTGCACACCATTCAAACGAAACACTTGAAAATAAAGCAAAAAGGGAAGCAAAAAGACGAGAACGCATCCTCTTCCGCAACCAACACTCGGATCAACAGGAATTAAAAATGAGTTAGAAGCAAGTTGTTAATATTGCTAATGTTGCTAAAGCTATGCACGGAGCGGTTGTCTATATTGGATAAGGTTTCCATGAGCCCTGATGGCACAGTGGTTAAAGTGCAGTATTGCAGGCAAACTCTGCCCACTGCCTGGAGTTCGATCCTGACCGACTCAAGGTTGACTCAGCCTTCCATCCTTTCGAGGTTGGTAAAATCGGGACCCTTTTTTGTTGGGGGCAATAGGCTGACTCTGTAAACCGCTTAGACTCAGCTGTAAAAGAATTATGAAGCGGTATATAAATCTAAGTGCGATTGCTATTGCTATGTATGGTCTGTCCCGGCTGTTCCTTTTGTTCGCCAGATCAATAAACATCAATTCCTCAGTTGTTGTAACTGTTGTAAAACGCAACAAAACTCACTTAACAAATGTTTCACTTAAAGAACAGAAATGTGGGGCTCAGTTGTGATCTTTCCTCCAACAATGGTTGGAAACTGACTGAAGAGAGAAGCAACCTGGAATTAAGCAGAAACTTCCTGATACTGAAGACAATTAACTAGTGGAACAGCTTGCCACCAGAAATCATGGGCGCTCCATCACTGGAAATTTTTAAGAAGAGACTGGACAATCACTTGTCTGAAATGGTATAGGGTCTCTTGCTTGAGCAGGGAGCTGGACAAGAAGACCTCCAGGGTCCCTTCCAGTTCTATTCTATCCTATCCTATCCTATCCTATCCTATCCTATCCTATCCTATCCTATCCTATCCTATCCTATCCTGATTCTATTCTATTCTATTCTATTCTATTCTATTCTATTCTATTCTATTCTATTCTAGTCATTCCATATATTCTATTCTAGTCATTCCATATATTCTATTCTATTCTATTCTATTCTATTCTATTCTATTCTATCCTATCCTATCCTATCGTATCCTATCCATTTCTGATTCTATTCTGTCCTGTCCTGTCCTGTCCTGTCCTATCCTATCCTATCCTATCCTATCCTATCCTATCCATTCCTGATTCTATTCTATTCTATTCTATTCTATTCTATTCTATTCTATTCTATTCTATTCTATTCTTTCCATATATTCTATTCTAGTCATTCCATATATTCTATTCTATTCTATTCTAGTCATTCCATATATTCTATTCTATTCTATTCTATTCTATTCTATTCTATTCTATTCTATTCTATTCTATTCTATTCTATTCTATCCTATCCTATCCTATCCTATCCTATCCTATCCTATCCATTTCTGATTCTATTCTGTCCTGTCCTATCCTGTCCTGTCCTATCCTATCCTATCCTATCCTATCCATTTCTGATTCTATTCTATTCTATTCTATTCTATTCTATTCTAGTCATTCCATATATTCTATTCTAGTCATTCCATATATTCTATTCTATTCTATCCTATCCTATCCTATCCATTTCTGATTCTATTCTATTCTAGTCATTCCATATATTCTATTCTAGTCATTCCATATATTCTATTCTATTCTATTCTATTCTATTCTATTCTATTCTATTCTATTCTATTCTATTCTATTCTATTCTATTCTATCCATTTCTGATTCTATTCTATTCTGTCCTGTCCTGTCCTATCCTATCCTATCCTATCCTATCCTATCCTATCCTATCCATTTCTGATTCTATTCTATTCTATTCTATTCTATTCTATTCTATTCTATTCTATTCTATTCTATTCTATTCTATTCTATTCTTTGGGATAGCAGAATACCACCAAAACGTTGGCGTCCTTTGTTGTGCCAGGAGCCTTTCTATGTCTCTTCCTTCCTTCTCCTTCTCCTGTGTGGCTGAATGAGACGTAAATTGAATCGCTTTCCGAGCTCCCCCTCTTCCCCCTGCCCGTATCTGAACTCCAGCTTTATCTTTTTCAGACTGAATTGAATGTGCTCCTCTCTGAACTTCTTGCTTTTCTCTCCCCTGAATTCAATAATGTTCTGCATCCTCATGGATTATTAACAGCTTCTTCCTTGATTGCTTTGTGTGGCTTTAGCTTCAGATAATCTTTGGGCTGCCTTCCCCATAAATTGTCGACGGCTTCTTATTTGATTGCAGTGAATATCATTTAAGACATTATATTGATTGGCTATTAATTATAGTTTCGCGGGTGGATTTCTGGAAGAGAAAAGCCTACTTAACGACCAGTTGTGCTGGTGTGCCAACCAAATTGGTGTAGCGGGTGGGCAATTCCCAATATTGTTCTCTTTTAGCTCCTGTCCTTCTCTATCCCTTGCAAATGGTGAAAAATAAATAAATAAATAAAAAATGCTAACGTACTTCAGCGATGAATGAGCAAGATAATATATGAATATATGAAATGCTTCGGACCTCTGAAAAAGCATACAGGCAGTCCTTGACTTACAACCATTCACTTAGCGACTGTTGTAGTGGCAATGAAAAAAAATGACTTACAGCTGTTCCTGCCACTTACAACGGTCACGTAATCAAAAATTGGGGCACTTGGCAATTGGTATGTGTTTATGGTGTTTGCAATATTTGCATAGTCCTATGGCAGTAGTGGCGGACCTATGGCACGCGTGCCAGAGGCGGCACTCAGAGCTCTCTCTGTGCCCCAGCCCCGCCTCCCCCCACGGCCCCCTCCTCACCAGCAGCCCCCCCAGAGGAGAGTCGTCCTGGTTGTGGCCCATGCGGAGCAGCGCAGCCAAGGACATGGCAGCCAGACAAGACTCCGCCCCCGCACCCCACAGAACCATCTGCTGTGTGGCCGCCATGGTGCTGCAGGGCCGCCTGGGCGATCTGCCGCGATGAGCCGTGGAGGTGGTAGGTGGCCCTGCGGGGGGGTGGGGCAGGGCAGAGTAGGCAGGGCAGAGCAGAGTGGGCGGTGCAGGGGCAGAGTGGTTTTGGGGCACTTAGTGTCTAAAAGATTCTCCATCACTGTCCTATCGTCATGTGATCACCATTTGTAAACAAAATATGGACCAGATTTTCTGTTTCTAAGCAAGGTGGTTGTTAAATGAACCGCATCTGTTTACTGTTGTTTTTTAATTTATTTTGCCACATGTCTATGGAGATTCTCAGTCATCCAGGTCACGGTTGTCCCCAAGGTGCTTTTTCACGAGGCAACTGGACTTTCTTTGTTTTTCTTTGAAGACATTTCAAAATGTCTTCAAAGAAAAACAAGAAAGTCCAATTGCCTCGTGAAAAAAAAGCACCTTTGGGACTGTTTCGCCACAATGGTTAAGCAAATTATTTTAGTCGTTAAGTGAATCACACAGTTGCTAAACATGACACACACACCCTCCCAGGTTGCTGCAACCATTGTAAATACAGGGCTGGTTGCCAAGCTCTGGAATTGTGACCATGGGAGATGCAGCGACGGTCGTAACTATGAGGAACCATTGTAAGTCCTTTTTTTTCAGGGCTATTGCACCTTTGAATGGTCACTAAACAAATAGTTGTAATTTGAGGACTAGCTGTAGCTTACTTTGGGCCTGTCACTTTTGATTAGCCTTAACAAAAAAAAAGGCAAACCTCTTAGGAAAAATGTTGCCACGGACTTATCCAGGAATCAAGAGGGACCAGAAGCACATATAAATGTACTGAATCCAATGGGTTTTGCATGAAAAAAACATTTTAAGCCGTTAAAGATTAGTACATCCTGTGGATACGTTCATTTGTTCTCTGCCTAACCAGCTTAAGCCTGCCATAGAGGTTCTAGTGAACTATTCTGACAGCCTATTATTTCCTCCTTTTAATTTATCCTCTCAGGTTTAATTTAACAATTTCTGGGGGGGGGGAAACCCCAGAAAACAGAGAAGTCCCTTCAAGAAGTCATTTTGTGTCTCTGATGCTTCCCTTTCCTGCTTTTAATTTTGCTAATTCAAATCCACCAGGCCCTGCGTCTGTTTCCTTTCATATCCGAGATAAATCATGATCGCAGAAAAAACAGCGCTTTAAACTTTCCCCATGTTCCTTTCTTTTGGCCAGAGTCACCCAGAGAAATCATCATTTGGGCAACTAATATGTCTAAGTATTCCCCCCCAAAGAACCCGTGATATATGGAAGCTGTTGAAACGTCTCCACAAATCATTTTGCTTTACTGCTTTGATCCTGAAATATGTGAAATGATGCTTGATTTACGCCACTGATCCTTCTTTTAGATAGCGAAGTGTTCTTGCTTAATGTTATTAAATAAGTTCAAAGCTTCGCATCCCGGCCCATTTGAAAAATGGTTTTCTCGGCAAGCTACACTCGGTGTATTATTTGGTTTAGGCAGCCCTGCAACTTTTCACGCCCCCCCCCTTTTTTTATACGATTTTGCTCGAAGTCCTCTCTCTTTAATATTGCCATTTTGTGGGTAATGCTTTATAAATCTTTTACAGATCTCTGCTGTTCCAAATATGTACAAGAACAGAGTAGTTGGCCAGCGGTGGGGGTGGCCCACATCCAAATCTAAATCTGCAATGTTTTCAAATGAATAATGCCACCCGAATCTTCTTCTCATTTCCCTAGAGCAGGGGTAGGCAACCTTGGCTCTTTTATGACTCGTGGACTTCAACTCCCAGAATTCCTGAGCCAGCATGACTCAGCTTGGAAACCTTTCCTTTTCCCCTCACCATGGCTGGCTCAGGAATTCTGGGAGTTGAAGTCCATGAGTCATAAAAGAGCCAAGGTTGCCTACCCCTGCCCTAGAGTTTTCTGACAGTTGAGCCATGGCAACTGGACATATTTTTCTGGTCGGTTTGAGGCATTTCGTTGCTCGCCGAAGCAGCTTCTTCAGTCAGAGCAAGTTAGATAGGCAGAGAGTCATTGGAAGGTACCAATTCCTCCCACACCAATCTCAGGAGCTTCCTCCTCAAAGTGTGTTGCAATATGTTGATGAAGGTGATGACGATGATGATGAACTTTACCTGGGTGACTAAGAATCACTGGAAAATTTTAAGAAGAGATTGGACAACAATATGTCTGAAATGGTACAGGGTTTCCTGCCTGATCAGGGGGTTGGACTAGAAGACCTCCAAGGTTCTATTCTATTCTATTCTATTCTATTCTATTCTATTCTATTCTATTCTATTCCATTCCATTCCATTCCATTCCATTCCATTCTATCCACAAAAGCCACAAAAATTAGGCCCTCAATATTTATAGCCTTCGCAAGCAAGTCAGTTTGGCCTAGTTGTTAAGGCAATGGGCTAGCCCAGGGGTCTTCAAACTTGGCCCTTTTATGACTTGTGGACTTCAACTCCCAGAATTCTTCAGCCAGGCACGCTGGCTGAGGAATTCTGGGAGTTGAAGTCCACAAGTCATAAAAAGGGCCAAGTTTGAAGACCCCTGGGCTAGAAGCTAGAAGAGTGTGAGTTCTAGTCCTGCATGAAAGCTGGCTGGGTGACTTTGAGCCAGTCATTCTCTTTCAAACCATAATGTCAGGTTCAGGCGACAAGCCAATCAATTCCCGTTGCAACCAATTGGGTTAACCTTAGTTGAGGATCCAGTGCTTGGGTTAAACGCTCGGAAGAAAAGAAAATTGCATCCTACACCTGCTTCTGAAATGCTGGACTTTCTAGCTCTTAAAGCTGTTCCTCAGATGGGATCTGCAGAAATGCAGTTCTCCGAGCTAAAGCTTCACTTTAGGGCAGTGTTTCCCAAACTTGACAATTTTAAGGCATGAGGACTTCAACTCCCAGAATTCCACAGCCAGCAACGCTGGCTGTGGAATTCTGGGAGTTGAAGTCCACATGCCTTAAAATTGTCAAGTTTGGGAAACACTGCTTTAGGGGAAACTTACAGTTGGCACTTCTCCTGCAGTTAGATAAGGAAGGACAGGCAAGCTCTCTCTTTGACAAACTCCAACTTTCCTGTGGCTGCATATTCGCACGAGAGGACGCCTGACAGTGACTCACTGAGGTCTGAAGCCCGTCCATAGCTTTGCAATGCATCTTGCCCAACATCCCCTGTTCCCAAAAAGAACTGTTTGAACTACAAAAGATAGCATCCACTGTACCTAGAGGGAATTGTGAAAAATGTAGTAAGATGGTTATTCTCTCTCTCTCTCTTTTTTTTTTAAATGCCTTGAGTTCTATTCAAAGGGCTACTGTTGTTTTATCCTGAAATAATGTGTGGCCACAATGTTCTATCGTTGGCTGCCCAGCTGAACAATTGTTTTAGCATGGGAACATTTGGAAATGTTAGTGTGACAGATTTCGCTGCTCCTCTCCTTCCGTGTGAAGACAACCTTGAAGATGTAGCTGAAGTAAACACGGGGGGGGGGATGAAAGTTGGTGCTAAAGTTTTGTAAAAGGCAAATCTGAAAGAGAAGTCAGACCAGAAATGAGATTTAGTAAACAGACCATGATACTCAAACCAATAGAAGTGTCCTCCCCCAAGACAGAAAAGCAGAGTTGCATCCAGTTTCATTCAATACATTTGGGGGGTCTGTTAACACTAATCTAATAGCCCCTATTTAGAATAGCTTTCAAATAATTTAAAAAAAATAGATGATAGCTTTCTGTCCACACCATACAACACTAATCATGTTTCTCTTAAGGTCCATTTTCTCCGTGAAATTGGTTCAGCGGAACCTGCTACCGGGTCACATGGTGGTTTGTTGCACAGTCAGCCAGATGTTCAGACTGAATTTAACATTTTTCTTTACCCATCCAGTCCTTGCCAAGGACCTGGGTTAGGCAGATGTGGATGTTTTGTGCTGTTAGAGGTATCATCAGCTGCTTTGAGTAAAGCCGCGTTTTGCAACTGACGGATGGAGATTTTTGTCAGGGCCGATGGTGTTCAAGTGGCGCTCCAGTATTAACCTCTAAGCCACAGGTTCTCCTCACTCTTGTCAGCGGAAACCATATTTGGTAGACCGGGTGTTCAACTCAATATATACATATATCTTCCCTGGTTTCCACTGACAGGAGTGAGGAGAACCTGTGGCCTAGAGGTTAATACTGTTGCCTAACATGCAAGCTGCCCAGGTTCGAATCTCAGAAGGGTATGGCTAGCTGATGAGAGCTAAATAGCTCAAAATAGCTATACTAGTTTCCCTTTAACTCAGTGGTTCTCAATCTGTGGGTCGGGACCCCATTTGGGGTCGAACGACCATTTCACGGGGGTCGCCAAGCAAGGCTGTCCGCCATTTCCCCCCCTTTTCTTTGGCCACACCCCTGGCACCCGGTGATGTATAAGTGGTTGGGGGTCACCACAACATGGGGAACTGTATTATGGTGTCGCGGCATTAGAAAGGTTGAGAACCACTGCTTTAACTCTTTGTTGGCTACAAAATTTTGAATTTACAGTTGTTGCAGTAGTGACGTCTGCCTGCAAAAAATGCTCCTAGATTGGAGCAAAAAAGCAGTAGCAGATTGCTTTGCCACATATTTGGTAGAGTGGGTATTCGAATCTCTCTCTCTCTCTCTCTCTCTCTCTTTCAGTCTATCAGTCTCTCTCTCAGTCTATCTCTCTCTCTGTCTATTAGTCTCTCTCTCTCTCTCTCTCTTTCTCTCTGTCTATCAGTCTATCTATATCTATCCATCTCTATCTCTATCTATCTGTCTGTCTATATCCGCATCTACATCTACATATCTCTATCTATCTATCTATCTATCTATCTATCTATCTATCTATCTATCTATCTATCTATCTATCTATCTATCTATCTATCTATCTATCTATCTAATCTTTATCTATCTATATCTATCTGCATCTACATCTATCTATCTATCTATCTATCTATCTATCTATCTATCTATCTATCTATCTATCTATCTATCTATCATCTGATTTGCTTTTCAAGTTTTCTAAACTTTATGTAACTAACTCCAGTTCCTCTTTCATCTTCTCACTGGAGAGATTACATATGACCTTTAATGGTAGTATTACATTCAGGTGTAGATCTGTAGTTTTCAATGCGGCATTTCAACCTGGAGTTTCTCAAAAGGTTGGTGCCCTTGTAAAGCTCTTGTTTTTCCATTTTTATCATCTTGCTTCTTGACATTTTCTTTTGAATATTTCTTGAAGGAGCTTTTGATCTTCTTTTGTTGTTAGGAATGGTGGTGGGTGGTTTTCTTGGTGTTGTTTTTCTTATCTTTTTCTTTCTAAAAGTAGTTTTGTTTAATGTTTTGAAAGAGTATAAATAAAATTAAAAAGATATACATTGGAAAGATATAAGGTATAATAGAGAACAGAAAATAAGGTACCGATATTTTTATCTACTGAACTTTTAAGTTGGCCATGTTTAGTTAACATATTAATCACTAAGAAAACTGTAAGTATTAAACAATATATTATAAACAATACTGAAAGTTAAAGAACAGGTAGGATTATACAGATCAGAAGCCACATTCTGATGAGACACAAATTACACATATGTAATGTTATAATCCAAGAAGAGTTTCCAGTTAGAATTAAATGTTGTGAAAAAGAAGAGGAGACATTTATCATGCATGGTAGGCAACTACTCAACAGAAAGGGCAGTAGACATAATCCCCTCCCTCCCTCCCTCCCTCCCTCCCTCCCTCATATTTTCCTTTATTTTTTATACTTTAATTATATTCAAAAATATTAATAAAAATTAAAATAAAAAATAAAATAAAATGTTGCATTGAATTTAATTTTTTATGAGGGATGTTATTCTTGACTTTACACTTACTTTCAGTATTCTGTTCTTCCAGAGAAGGAATCAAAAACCTTTTCCTACAGAAAGCATATAACATTCTTGCAGCTGTTAACAGTATCATATTGTTTTTCTTTTCTATATCTTTCTGTCTCTGAGGTCTCGCTGGGCTGCCCTAACTTTTCAAATTGGAAAAGGCCCAAAGTGTTCTTTAGATTTAATGCAAATGTAGGAAGTCAAAGATGCTGCAAAAGGTTGAAGAGAAGGTAATAGGACAAAGCAAGACAGAAGAGAGGCTCAAGATACAGAAAAACAGAGTTGGAAGGGACCTTGGAGGTCATTTAGTCCAACCCCCTGCTCAGGCAGGAAACCCTATTATACCATTTCAGACAAATGGCTGTCCAGTCTCTTCTTAAAAACTTCCAGTGTTGGAGTGTTCACAGCTTCTGGAGGCAGGTTGTTCCACTGGTTAACTGTTCTGTCAGGAAATTCCTTCTTAGTTCTAGGTTGCTTCTCTTCTTGATTAGTTTCCATCTGTTGCTTCTTGTCCTGCCCTCAGGTGTTTTAGACAATACATTGACCCCCTATTCCTCTTCTCCCTATATCTCTTAGATATAGGAACACTGCTATCATGTCAACCCTAGTCCTTCTTTTCATTAAACTAGACTAATACCCAATTCCCACAACCGTTCTTCATATGTTTTAGCCTGCAATCCCCTAATCCTCTTTGTTGCTCTTCTGTGTACTCTTTCTAGAGTCACAACATCTTTGTTATATCATGGTGACTAAATTGGATGCAATGTTCCAAGTGTGGTCTTACCAAGGCATTGTGAACTAACACTTCACGTGATATTGATTCTGTCATTCTGTTGATGCAACCTAGAAGTGCTGGCTCATATTTAAGTGATTGTCTACTAGGACTCTGAGATCCCTCTCACAGTTACTACTATTGAGCCAGGTACCACCTATACCAGGGGTAGGCAACCTTGGCTCTTTTATGTCTGGTGGACTTCAACTCCCAGAATTCCTGAGCCAGCCAATGGGGAAGCCAGATTTGCTTACCCCAGGGGTAGGCAACCTTGGCTCTTTTATGACTGGTGGACTTCAACTCCCAGAATTCCTGAGCCAGCCATGCTGAGGGAAAAGGGAGAGGTTTCCAAGCTGAGCCATGCTGGCTCAGGAATTCTGGGAGTTGAAGTCCACGAGTCATAAAAGAGCCAAGGTTGCCTACCCGACCTATACTGTACCTGTGCATTTGTTTTTTTTTCTTGCCTAAATGTAGAAGCTTGCTTTTTTGACACTGAATCTTATGTTGTTAGATAGGGCCCAGTGTCCAATATAACAAAATGAAATTCAGTGGTGAAAAAAGTAAGGCTCTACATTTAGGCAAAATAATCCAGGAAGAATCTTGGATTCCTAGTGGACACTCACTTAAATATGAGGCAGCATGTGCTGCAGCTGCCAAAAAAGCCAACACAGGCAGCTGATGTGCTTGATAAGAAGATTGTTGTGCATGTTATGGGGAAAAGTCAGAAATCCAGATTAGTTTCTTATTGAAGAATGGGCAACTTAAAAATCTTGCGTTGCCATCCAAAGAAGATTTTATAAATGTGAAATCATGCAAAAGTCCACCCAGATGTTAGGAATAAGTGAATGGTCTTCAAAACTTAATATTGAAGAAAATTTTAAAATTGAATTTGCTACAATGGAAACTTACTGCCTGGACAAACAAGTTTACCACAAACTCATAACACAGATTAGGTATTTTTTTACACCGACAAACATCTGACATGCATCTACAGAATTAGGGTTGAATTAAATGATAATATTTGTGTAGAAGCAAACAATTCTTTTAAGACTTGTAACCTGGAAAAAGCATAATTCAACAATGGCAAGCATTCAATATGGAAGCTTTTTTTCACTCAGTTTGGGCTATTTTGCCCCTTCTTCCTAAAATGGCCGCTGGGCCTTAGTTTCTTTGGCCTCCATTCTGAATGGCTTTTAGTTGTTCACTTCTCTCCATCGTGCACACTTAGGTGAAATTAAGAACGGAGAATACGAGCTATTACCTCTTCAGACCCACTGAAATGGTTATTCCAGCTTGCATCCTGATGGTCTCATTAAGAGAATGTTCACAGCACGCCTGACACTGGTGAACATTTTCAGAGCTCATTTGCTTACATTAGAAAGAGGCAGAGAAATAACCATACGGAAACTGCTTTGAACCACAGGAGGTCGAGGGTTGGCAGTTCCAATTAACTAGGTTAGTTAAGTCTTTGGAAAAGTCAGTGACTCCCTTGCTTTTAGGCGAAGCGGTTCTAGGGTGGGTGGGTAAGTCCCATGCACTTCTGAATCTGTTCCACATAGACAAGACAGACGGGCCATCTCCATGTCATCCCAAATGGCCAAGTAGAACATATATGTAAACGTCTACACTGGAGAAGTGAACCATAGGCCCTCCCTGTTGACTAGAGAGAACAAAGGTTTAGTCCAAAGAGAACAAAAATAGGCAACCTTGCTTTTTTTATGACTCGTGGACTTCAACTCCCAGAATTCCTGAGTCAGCATGGCTCAGCTTGGAAACCTCTCCTTTTCCCCTCAGCATGGCTGGCTCAGGAATTCTGGGAGTTGAAGTCCACGAGTTATAAAGGAGCCAAGGTTGCCTATCCCTGGTTTAGTCATTTTGGCAACCTAGACTTAAGAAACTTTTCAATTACTTCTCCTCCTCCTCCTCCTCCTAAATATTGTTTTGTTCTTTAGACTTTGCATTTTTAACATTATGTAAGAGACTGTGTAAGTTGCTCAGACTCTATTCCAGCTGGAACGATATATAAACCCTTTCAAGTGAGGGAGGTGAGCTGGGGTCCAGATGACCCATTAGCTGATTATGAGCGAACAAGAGTGATGCACTTGCAAGAAAGAAATGTAATCGTGAGTTATAATGACAGAAGCACTGTATCCATTCTGCTTTTGTCAAAAATGAACTTGATCATTTAAGAAATCCCTTCCAGCTTAAAAATCTCACAGGGTGTGGCAGATGTTGTAGGATGGGATGGACGTGTTCTATTTGACAAATACCTATATCTTTGGGAATTGTTCAAGACTTCATAAATGAGGGGAAGAGGGAGAAGTGGGTGTGAAGTTCAGGAACCAAACATTTTGGACTATACAGAAGGAGCCAATCTTCCTAATAAAAAGGTCAATAACTTACAGCAGTTTGCTCAGTGACTGAAGTTACAGTGGCACTGAAAAAATGACCTACAACTGTTTTTCACACTTATGCCTGTTGCAAGCATCCCCGGTATCCCATGATCAAAATTCAGATGCATGGCAACTGATTTATGATGGTTGCCATGTCCTGGGGTCATGTGATCCCCTTTTGCGATCCTCTGAGAAGCAAAGTCAGATTCACTTAGCACAATGGTTCTCAACCCGTGGGTCGGGACCCCATTTGGGGTCGAACGACCTTTTCACGGGGGTCGCCAAACAACGCAGTCCGCCATTTTCCCCCCCTTTTCCTTAGCTGTGCTACTCCCTTTTATTTATTGGTTTTTGAAAGCCAATAGAATAGACTCTCTTGAATAGAGTTTAATTCTATTGGCTTTCAAAAGCCAATAGGAATTGTCCAGGCTGTCTCTGCCTTGCTGAGCCCGCCAAAAATCCCATTCTGCAAACGGTGCTGCACCAGTTGAGTAGCCCTCGACTTACGACCGGTTGAGTAGTCCTCGACTTACGACTGGTTGGGGGTCGCGGCATTAAAAAGGTTGAGAACCACTGACTTAGCAAATGTGTTACTGACTTAACAACTGCACTGATTCACTTATCAACAGTGGGAAGAAAGGTCGCAAAATGGAGCAAAACTCACTTAACAACTGTATAATTTTGTGGTGGCCATCTATGCTGAAACGCATTCAGTCTTAGCTCCATAATCTCTCCCCCCCCACATGGCCTGAGAGGAACAGTGAGGCTCCTCCAGTAGACCATGTCTTGACACTTGCCCCGGTCCCACCCCCTTCTGCCAGAGACCCTCAGATCTATCCCACTCCTGCCCAGGCCCCCGCAGGCACCCTTGACATGAACAATGTAGAGATGGCCACACCCACCTAGTCGGTCACACCCACTCCATCCACACCCACCCAGTAGGCCACACCCAGTTTGGCCACACCCACCTGGACCCCTGAGGGCAACCGCAATGCTGATGTGGCCTTCAATGAAATTGAGTTTGACACCCCTGGTGTACTGGATCAGAGCTGCTGTCCTGAAATAGTTAATTGTCCCAGTGCAAATATCCATACCGTATGTCAACCGTTCTGTTCCATTAAACTGATAACGCTGGAGAAAGGTTGAAGGCGCATCTTAAATTGTTTGAGAGGGAGCGAAAGAGATCTTTATTTGTTACCAAGGCAAGCGTGGAGGGTAATTAGTAGATGAACACAAAAATGCATAAAAATTCATCTTTTGAACGATCCAGGTGGCAATCCAAAAATCTGTTGTGACTACTATCCACCTGGGTGATGATGAGAAGTCAGGCTGGATTTTGTTTTGAGCTTCGAGGGTAAGAAGTGAACGTAATTTTTATTTCGAATCCCAGCATGCGTGGAATAATGAAGCGCTGGTTGGCAAATCTCAATGTTTTGTTTTGTTTTTTTTTTTCCTGCCAGAGCATTTATATTGTCCCCCTTGCTATGTCATTTCTAATAGGCAATATGTCACATCAACTTAAGGTCTCTAAAGGTCTCACCTGACTTCATGGAAGCTGAAAAATGGCCAAAGTAGGGGTCACACATGAAATCCTTCCCTCTCCCATCCACCCCTCGACTCCCTTTTATCTCCACATTCATGTGAACCCAAGCAGAATGTCAGGCACAAAGGATCAGGACTGTACATTAAGTTGCAGTTCAGAAGATTTATTGCTCAAGCTTATACACAAGAATCTAGTCAACTAAAATTCACTACTCAATTGGAGCCAGATAAGGTCAACGGAATTCACGAGAGATTGGATTTGGACCTTTTATGGCAACGTAATGACACTATGTCAGAGACATCACCCTGCAAAGCAGAGACATCACCCTACCAACAAAAGTACGTACAGTCAAGGCCATGGTTTTCCCAGTTGCAATGTATGGCTGTGAAAGTAGGACCATAAGAAAGGCTGAGCGCCAAAGAATTGAGGCCTTTGAACTATGGTGCTGGAGAAGACTCCTGTGAGTCCCCTGGATTGCAAGGCGATCAAACCGGTCAGTCCTAGAGGAGATCAACCCCGACTGCTCTTTAGAAGACCAGATCCTGAAGTTGAAACTCAAGTACTTTGGCCACCTAATGAGAAGGAAGGACTCACTGGAGAACAACCTAATGCTGGGAAAGATGGAGGGCAATAGAAGAATGGGACGACAGAGAGTGAGTGGCTGGATGGAGTCCCTGAAGCAGTAGGCATGAGCTTAAATGGACTCCAGAAGATGGTAGAGGAGAGGAAGGCCTGGAGGAACGTTGTCCATGTGGGTCACGATGGCTCGGACACGACTTCGCAACTAACAACAACAATGATACTAAACTGATGATGCACTTAACTCCTCCCCCACCCCCCAACAGCTCTGCTTGCTCTTCTCCTGCATGGAACTTTGTATCTTGTGGGGTCTTCTGATGCTCTCTGAGTTTGGTTGTTTTCTTGCAGAGGTTTCATTATCCAAACTAGCACTGTGCACTGATGATGTCACCTTGTTCAGGTAATGAAACCTCTGCAAGAAAACAACCAAGCTCAGAGAGTACCGAGACCCCCAGTTTCAACCCTGAGCTAAAAATATTCTCCTTTATTGGTGCTTAGTATCGTGTAGTATCTGAAATGCTAAAACAAATGTTGAACTCGCAATCAGTGGGAAACGGTTTGGGAATCTCAATTTCACATTTCAAACTACAGTTAATATTGTTGTGCATTTCTTGGACACCTGTCTGACTTTTTTTAGGAAGTACTGAGTACCTTCCATTAATAGTAGCCATGTGTCAAGACAACTTCATTTGGAGAGAAATTAATTTGTTCTGAAAGCCTCACTGGGTTTTACAGATGCTTAATTTCTTTTGCATTATTGAAAGATGTACTTTTATGTTTGCAAAAGGATTGTTCCAGGCCAAAAGGACAATCCTTCTCCATTAATCATACAGTAGTCCCTAGAACTCTTGAGATCTTTATATCTGAACAAACCCTTTATCACCTGAATCTCTGCTTGGGAGACTATTTAGTATTATGGACTATAGCAGTGATGGCGAACCTTTTAGAGACCGAGTGCCCAAACTACAACCCAAAACCCACTTATGCATCATCGGGTGCCGGGTGGGTGTGGCCCATTGGGTGGGCATGGCTGCGGTGGTAACAGCAGACTGGATGGGACTAAAAAGTTCAATCAATCAATTCCAACTTTGCAAGAACTTTTTTTTTCCCATGAGAAGTTGAAATTGACTCATTGAACCTTTTTTTTTTTTTTTGCACATGGTGGCGGAGGCTTAAAGTGAAAAGGTTTTATAAAGCCCAGCTGAAAGCCTAGTACTGGGGTGATGGTGCAAGTGCCTACAGAGAAGGCTCTGAGTGCCGCCTCTGGTACCTGTGCCATAGGTTCGCCACCACTGGACTATAGGTAGACCTTGCTTAATGGCTACCTTGTGCAGTGACTGTTCAAAATTACATCGGCACCCAAAATGTAACGTTATGACCGGTCCTTGCACTTTTACGACCATTGTAGCATTCCTGTAGTCATGGGATTGAGAGTCAGGTCCTTTGCAACATGCCATTGTTTATGAGCATCTCAGTGTTCCATATTCACATGAACATCGTTTGGGCACTTCACAGCTGACTTTCAGCAGTTACTTCCAGTTTTCGGCAAAACCACGCCCCTAACAAATCATTGGTTTGTTTAACAACCGTGGCATTCACTTAACGACCACAGATTCACTTGACCGCATTGATGGGTTTAATGTTCATTGCAAGAAGCATAAAAACAGGTCAGTCATGTTTTCACCAAGGTCAAGCTTTATGATCATTATCACTTATGACTGTAGTGGGCAGGCTCCATTACAGTCATAAACCAAGGACTCCTTGTAAATTACTCTTCCTAGTTGGAGGTAGGTTTTGGGAAGGGCTTTGAGAGGCTATATCCAAAGCCTTTAGGGACCATGCAATATGTATTCCAGCTGTACGTTGTTTCATGAGTAGGCGATTTTTAAGGTCCTGGGTGCTTTCTGAGCTCGGTGGTTTTCTTGCAGACATTTCATGACCAACCTAGGTTACCACATCAGTGCTAGCAGGAGGTGGGGTCTGCTCTCAATTTATGTTTAAGTGGCTTTCCCTATCAGTGTTGGTGGAAGCACCCTTGGTGGTTCTTTGGTTGGGCTGTTAGATATAATAATAATAATAATAATAATAATAATAATAATAATAATAACAACAACAACAACAACAACAACAACAACAACAACAACAAAATACAAAGACCTACAAATAGAAATAGAAAGACTGTGGCAAAAGCAAGCAAGAGTAGTATCAATAGTCATAGGCTCCTTGGGTGCAATCCCAAAACAACTGGAGCACCACCTGAACACCATTGGCATTGACAAATTTGCTATTAGTCAATTGCAAAAGGCGGCCTTACTAGGAACTGCTTCCATCCTGTGACGATACCTTTAATACCATCAAACATCCACATCTGCCTATCCCAGGTCCTGGGTAAGGACTCGATAGGTAGACAAAATGCCAAATCCAGTCTGAACATCTGGCTGACTGTGCGATGATCCATAATAATAACAACAACAACAACAACAACAACAACAACAACAACAATAATAATAATAATAATAATAATAATAATAATAAACAAAGTAGCAACAATGGTGCATTGGAAGATCTGCAAAAAATATCATTTGCCTGTAAGCAAAAACTGGTGGGATCATAAAATAGAGAAAGTCATAGAAAATGATAAAATTAAACTGCTCTGGGACTTCAGAATTCAAACAGACAAGCACCTGCAACATAACACCCCAGACTTAACAATTGTCGATAAGAAAGACAAAAAAGTCTGGATAGTGGACGTGGCAGTGCCTGGAGATAGCAGAATAGAAGAGAAAGAACTGGAGAAGATAACAAAATACAAAGACCTACAAATAGAAATAGAAAGACTGTGGCAAAAGCAAGCAAGGGTAGTACCAATAGTCATAGGCTCCTTGGGTGCAATCCCAAAACAACTGGAGCACCACTTGAACACCATTGGCATTGACAAATTTGCTATTAGTCAATTGCAAAAGGCGGCCTTATTAGGAACTGCTTCCATCCTGCGACGATATCTGTAATACCATCAAACATCCACATCTGCCTATCCCAGGTCCTGGGTAAGGACTCGATAGGTAGACAAAATGCCAAATCCAGTCTGAACATCTGGCTGACTGTGCGATGATCAATAATAATAATAATAATAATAATAATAATAATAATAATAATAATAAAAAAAAAAAACCGTCGCAGATACACAGTGATGGAAAACAAAGAAATAATGATCTGTTACTACAGATCAAGTCCAACAAGAAGAGGATATCTAAAACGAATGCACCAGTTCTGGAAAGAACAACATCCAGAATCAGAAATAACAGAACAGAGACTAGCAGATCAACGCCGATTTATAACACGAAATAAAGTATTCACAGAAACAGAATTGGACGAACTGCAAAGGTTTACCCAGGGCAAAGAAATCAAAGCCTTACCAGAAGTAATTCAGAATGTAGAGGCAAACCAGGGGGAGTTGGCAGTGAAGGAATCCAGCAGAGATATACAACTGTTCTCATTTGGAAACCAGGCACCTCTTCCTCAGGAAGAACAAAACCCTCTAACTAAAGAAATAAAAGAATTGAAACAAAGAATAACTGAGCATCTAGAACAGCACAAAAACAACAGAATAAGGCTACCTGCATTGAAGCTTGTTCCAAAGAAACAGCTAGCACAAGCATTAAAAGATGCAAATATGCAATATCAAGTATAAGCACCAATTCATTGCAAGAAACAAACCAACTAATGTACAGCACAGCTGCAGTTATAACAGAATACCTGGGATGCAAAATCAACAAAGAAGAAAAACAAACAAACAGTGCACCAGAAAAATGGAAGGTTAGACTAGAAAATAAGATCAGCAAGTTAAGATCACATGCAAGCAAGCTAGAACAGATGAAAGAAAAGAAGCTGAAGAACAAGAAGACCAAAGAATACCTAATCAAGAAATACCACTTAGAAACAAGGAAGATCAAGGAAGCACTGGAAATAATAAAGCAACAAATAACAGCTATAGCCAGGAAAATCAGTAGATATGAAGCTCGAATTGCAAACTATAGGCAGAACCTCCAATTTCAATCCAATCAGAAACGTTTCTACCAATCCATCAATGGAGAAACTGCAAGGAATCAGTCAGTACCTGACAAGGAAGAAACAGTGCAGTTCTGGAAGCAGATATGGGATAACCCAAAGAAATACAACAAGGATGCGGCTTGGTTAAAAGAGGTGGATGCAAATAAAACAAAGTTGAAATGAAAGAACTAGTAATAACAACAAAAATGGTAGAAAAAAGAGCAAAGAAAATCAAAAATTGGTCAGCACCAGGTGAAGATGAACTGCATGGGTTTTGGTTGAAACATCTAACTGTTATACACCCACTCATTGCCAAGCAGTTCAACAATATACTACAAGAGGAGAAATTGAAAAGTGGCTAACAACTGGGAAAACCTACCTAATAATGAAAAATCCAGCAAAAGGGGCAACACCAGGTAACTACAGGCCAATTACCTGCTTACCAACAACTTTCAAATTACTAACTGGTGTAGTAGCTGATGCAGTGCAACAGCATCTAGTTGAAAACAATCTCTTTCCACCTGAGCAGAAAGGAAACCGCCCCAACAGCAGAGGAACAAAAGATCAACTCCTAATAGACAAAATGATCTTGGAAAACTGCAAGAGAAGGAAGACCAACCTGAATGTGGCATGGATTGACTACAAAAAGGCATTTGACTCTCTGCCACATGATTGGATAATAAAGTGCCTAGAAATAACAGGAGTCAGTAGAAACATCAGAAAATTTGTGCAAAGATCGATGGCACAATGGAAGACACAGTTGCAGATCAATGGTGAGAGGCTGGGAGAGGTTAATATCAAGAGAGGAATATTTCAAGGAGATTCATTATCACCATTACTATTTGTTATTGCACTGTTTCCTCTGTCAACAATACTGAATAACTCAGGACATGGCTATCAAACATCAAAAACATCTGCCAGACTATCCCACCTCCTTTATATGGATGATCTGAAGCTGTATGGAAAAACATCATCTGAAATAGAATCGCTGCTCAACACTGTCCGTATATATAGCCAAGATATTGTAATGGAGTTTGGCTTGGACAAATGTGCCACACTTACTATCAAACAAGGAAAAATAGTGAAAACTGAAGGAATCAAGATGCCCCACGAAAATAACATTAAGAGTCTGGATGAGGAAGAGTACTACAAATACTTGGGTATCCTTCAAGCTGACAACATCAAGCACACTGAAGTCAAGAAAAAGATTAGAGGTGAATACATCAAGAGAGTGAAGAAGATCTTAAAGTCCAAACTCAATGGAGGAAATACCATAAAGGCAATCAACACCTGGGCAATCCCAGTCATTAGGTACACAGCTGGAATAGTGGACTGGACTCAAGCAGAACTAAAAGCAATGGATAGGCAGACCAGAAAAATAATGACAATGAATCATGCCCTTCATCCACGCAGTGACATTGATAGACTTTATCTACCAAGGCAAATAGGTGGGCGTGGAATGCTACAAGTACATCAGATGGTTGAAGAAGAAAAAATGGCTTTGGAAGAATATCTGAAGAACAATGATGAAGATGCACTGAAATTAGTATATCAGGAAGGCTTACTAACTACTGGAGAGACCAAACTGGCCTACAAGAAAGACCAAATGAAGAACAGAATAGAGGCATGGGAAGACAAAGCACTACATGGCCAATACATGAAAAAAATAGCTGGGAAAGCAGATAATAATAAAACCTGGCAATGGCTAAGAGCAGGAAAATTGAAGAAAGAGACCGAGGGACTAATTCTGGCTGCACAAGACCAAGCCTTAAGGACAAATGCATACAAAGTCAAAATTGAGAAGACAGCAACAGACAGTAAGTGCCGCCTATGCAAAGAAGCTGAAGAAACAGTGGACCACTTGGTAAGCTGTTGCAAGAAGATTGCACAAATTGATTACAAGCAGCGGCATGACAAAGTAGCAACAATGGTGCATTGGAAGATCTGCAAAAAATATCATTTGCCTGTAAGCAAAAACTGGTGGGATCATAAAATAGAGAAAGTCATAGAAAATGATAAAATTAAACTGCTCTGGGACTTCAGAATTCAAACAGACAAGCACCTGCAACATAACACCCCAGACTTAACAATTGTCGATAAGAAAGACAAAAAAGTCTGGATAGTGGACGTGGCAGTGCCTGGAGACAGCAGAATAGACGAGAAAGAACTGGAGAAGATAACAAAATACAAAGACCTACAAATAGAAATAGAAAGACTGTGGCAAAAGCAAGCAAGGGTAGTACCAATAGTCATAGGCTCCTTGGGTGCAATCCCAAAACAACTGGAGCACCACTTGAACACCATTGGCATTGACAAATTCGCTATTAGTCAATTGCAAAAGGCGGCCTTATTAGGAACTGCTTCCATCCTGCGACGATATCTGTAATACCATCAAACATCCACATCTGCCTATCCCAGGTCCTGGGTAAGGACTCGATAGGTAGACAAAATGCCAAATCCAGTCTGAACATCTGGCTGACTGTGCGATGATCGATAATAATAATAATAATAAAGTTGGAAGGGACCTTGGAGGTCATCTAGTTTAACCCCCTGCTCAGGCAGGAAACCCTCTACCATTTCAGACAAATGGCTGTCCAGTCTCTTCTTAAAAACTTCCAGTGTTGGAGCATTCACCACTTTTGGAAGCAGGTTGTTCCACTGGTTAGTTGTTCTCACTGTCAGAAGTTTCACCTTAGTTCTAGGTTGCTTCTCTCCTTGGTGAGTTTCCATCCGTTGCTTCTTGTCCTGCCTTCAGGCGCTTTGAAGAATAGCTTGACTCTCTCTTCTTTGGGGCAGCCCTTCAGATATTGGAAGACTACTATCATATCACCCCTCGTCCTTCTCTTCATTAGACTAGACACGCCCAATTCCAGCAACCGTTCTTTATAGCTTTAGCCTCCAGTCCCCTAATCATCTTTGTGGCTCTTCTCTGCACTCTTTCTAGCTTGTTTGGCAGTTCCTTGATTGGGATATTCTCTGTTTCTTGACTGTTAGTCGAGCGCTAACCTTGGCATTAATCTCTGCTCATCTGGGTGTTGATTGCTGGTGAGGTCTTTTTGTTCCCTATTTGGTTTGTTGACTATCTCTTTTGAAGAACCCCACAGTTTAACCTTGAGCTGCAAATATTTTCTTTAGCTCTGCCACCTTATTTAAAACTCAGCTCCCATCATACTACTGGAATCAATTTCCAAGGTGGGAAGTTGTTCTTGTCCTCTGTTATATGGTAGATACTACCATGTATTGCAGGATCCAATCTGGATTGCTCAGGGGGACCAGAAATTTTGACTTCCGCGCTTTTGGACTCTTGCTGGCACCCATCCTCAGGCCTACCCTATATCGGACAGGTTGATTGGGGTTCCCTTTCCCCATGTCGCTCCCCCCCAACACACACACACACACACACACACACACACACACACACACACACACTAAAAGAAGAGAAAATTTCAGAACCTCCTGTGGCAATCCACAGTTGGACCGGAGGAAGAGAACAGCCGGTACCCAAAATAAGAAAAACCTGATACACTGAAAAGGTGTGAAAAGAATCAAGAAGACGGGAAGAAAAAAAAAAAAAACAACCCGCACAAAGTTTTCAATTATTTTAACACCTTGCTCTCCCTTTCTTTTTTCTTTTTACAAAATGCACATATTCTCCAGAGCCCGAGATATGTTGAATCAGCAGCAGGTGACACGGAGGGAGGGAGGAAGAAAGGAAGGAAGGAAGGGGGGGGGTGGAGAGAAAATTGTGATGTAATCTTCAAGAAAATCATCTTTTTAATAAGGTTAATTAAATTGGGCTGTGAGTTTTTGACAAGCCCGCCGTACCCTTGCCAGTAAATCTGGCCTCTTATTTATCAAAGAGAGAGAGGGGGGGGATAAGGGAAGAGAGAGAGAGAGGGAGAGGGGGAGAGAGAGAGAGGGTGAGGGAAGAGAGAGAGAGAGAGGGGGAGAGAGGGAGAGGGGGAGAGAGAGAGGGTGAAGGAAGAGAGAGAGGGAGAGAGGGTGAGAGAGAGGGAGAGGGAGAGGGAGAGAGAGGGGGGAGGGAGAGGGGGAGAGAGAGAGAGGGTGAGGGAAGAGAGGGTGAGAGAGGGAGAGGGGGGAGAGAGGAGAGGGGAAGAGGGAGAGAGGGGGAGAGAGAGGGAGGGGAGAGAGGGAGAGGGAGAGGGAGAGAGAGGGGGGAGGGAGAGGGGAAGAGAGAGAGAGGGTGAGGGAAGAGAGAGAGGGTGAGAGAGAGGGAGAGGGGGAGAGTAGGAGAGGGAGAGGGGGAGAGAGAGGGTGAGGGAAGAGAGAGAGGGAGAGAGGGTGAGAGAGAGGGAGAGGGAGAGAGGGGGAGGAAGAGGGAGAGAGGGTGAGAGAGAGGGAGAGGGGGAGAGGGGGAGAGAGAGGGTGAGGGAAGAGAGAGAGGGAGAGGGTGAGAGAGAGGGAGAGGGAGAGAGGGGGAGGGAGAGGGAGAGAGAGAGGGTGAGGGAAGAGAGAGAGGGAGAGAGGGTGAGAGAGAGGGAGAGGGGGGGAGGGAAGAGGGAGAGAGGGTGAGAGAGAGAGAGAGAGAGAGAGGGGAGAGAGAGAGGGAGAGAGAGCGAGAGAGAGAACGCCACCTGCCCAAGTTGCAAAGATGTCTTTGCCAGAGATAGAGACAGTCTGGCTGAACAAGTTGAAATGAGCTTTGCAAGGAAATATCTTTTGTCTTCTTGAGATGCTGTTGAGCTGAACCCAGGATTGGAAGCTCCAGTAGAAAGAGAGGGTGTTGAAAACACCCGATCCTGCCTTCTGTTTTGCAAAAACAGGGTGGATCAAGCTGATAACCCGGGGGCATTGGGTAGGATTAGAACTCCTGGTCATGTTTTTTGCCCTCGTGCTGGGCGGCCGAGTGCTTGAGGCTGTTGAATGTCTGCCGAAGCCTTGCCCCCATCGGGCTTCGGTGTCAAAAATGTTTATGTAATAAAACATCGCTAATTGAACATTTCAAAGGGAAACATTATTTTAACTCTAATTAGATATGATTACAGTTTCTCCTTCCTCGTGCCTGTGTGAAATTGCACAGAAAAAAAAATACAGGGGAAAAAAAATATAGCCTCTTGATTGGTTTCACTGCTAAAATTGTTTCAAAGGGTTTTTGCCTTCTCTGAGTTAATAATAGATCTTCTCGGCTTTTTTTTTTCCTTTTTATTTCCTCTCTTCTCTCTTCTTCTTCCTCCTCCTCCTCCTCCTCCCGTTCTGTAAATAAATTGAAGGTTGGAGAAGGGGGATACTTAATCAAATATCTAATGTATTAGAATCACAGATGTTCAGGATTTTCCTTGGGGGAAAGAACGCCAGCCTCATCCCTTCTAGGAAGGGCTAATGAAAGAAAATTGGGTAGGAAGCTGATATTTCAAGGGATAGCAGTTAAATACTTGTAGTGACTCTCAAACCATGTCCTGGTTAAACGTGTGTCTTGAAAAATTAATCCATGGTAGATACACTTTCTAATATTTGTCTGCTTGGACACATTTAATAATAATAGTAATAATAATAATAATAATATAACACCCCAGACTTAACAATTGTCAATAAGAAAGACAAAAAAATCTGGATAGTGGACGTGGCAGTGCCTGGAGACAGCAGAATAGATGAGAAAGAACTGGAGAAGATAACAAAATACAAAGACCTACAAATAGAAATAGAAAGACTGTGGCAAAAGCAAGCAAGGGTAGTACCAATTGTGCCTTGGGTGCAATCCCAAAACAACTGGAGCACCACTTGAACACCATTGGCATTGACAAATTCGCTACTAGTCAATTGCAAAAGGCGGCCTTACTAGGAACTGCTTCCATCCTGCGACGTAATACCATCAAACATCCACATCTGCCTATCCCAGGTCCTGGGTAAGGACTCGATAGGTAGACAAAATGCCAAATCCAGTCTGAACATCTGGCTGACTGTGTGATGATCCATAATAATAATAACAATAAAATTGGAAGGGATCTTGAAGGTCATCTAATCCAACCCCCTGCTCAGGCAGGAAACCCTATACCATTTCAGACAAATGGCTGTCCAATCTCTTCTTAAAAACTTCCAGTGTTGGAGCATTCATTGCTTCTGGAGGCAGGTTGTTCCACTGGTTAATTGTTCTAATAGTTAGGAAATTTCTCCTTAGTTGTAGGTTGCTTCTCTCCTTGATTAGTTTCCACCTGTTGCTTCTTGTCCTGCCTTCAGGCACCTTGGAAAATAGCTTCCCTCCCCCCCCAGCTCTTGTGTGATTTGGATGGAGCATAAACATCACATTAAGCGGTGGTTTAACTTTTTTAAAAAACGGGCAGGTAGTCGTCAATTTACAGCCATTCATTTAGTGATGGTTCAGAGTCACAACAGCACTGAAAAAAAGTGACCTGTGACATGTTTTCATACTTACAACTGCTGCAGCCTCCCCACGATCACATGATCAAAATTTGGGCACTAGGCAACTGGTCTGTATTTATGACAGTTGCAGTGTCCTGGGGTCATGGGATCGCCATTTGTAACCTTCCCGATGGGCTTCCAACAAGCAAAATCGATGGGGGAAGCCGGGTTTGCTACACAGTTGTTACACAGTTTGCTACTGTGTAGCCGGGTTTGCTACACAGTTGTAAACATCCAGTAGACACAGATGAAGAGTTAAGGAGATAAAAGATGGAAGATATTCTGCTTTTCTGAATCTAATTCTAATTAGGTAAATCTACTTCTATAAGACTGTTGTTGTTAGTTGCGAAGTCGTATCTGACCCATTGCGACCCCGTGGACAACGTTCCTCCAGGCCTTCCTGTCCGCTACCATCTTCTGGAGTCCATTTAAGCTCACGCCTACTGCTTCAGGGACTCCATCCAGCCATCTCATTCTCTGTCATCCCCTTCTTCTCTTGCCCTCCATCTTTCCCAGCATTAGGCTCTTCTCCAGTGAGTCCTTCCTTCTCCTTAGGTGGCCAAATTACTTGAGTTTCAACTTCAGGATCTGGCCTTCTAAAGAGCAGTCAGGGTTGATCTCCTCTAGGACTGACCGGTTTGATCGCCTTGTAGTCCAGGGGACTCGCAGGAGTCTTCTCCAGCACCATAGTTCAAAGGCCTCAATTCTTTGGCGTTCAGCCTTTCTTATGGTCTTATGAGCCGAGGTGGCGCAGCAGTTAGAGTGCAGTACTGCAGGCCACTTTAGCTGACTGTGTTCAGCAGGTCAGCGGTTCAAATCTCACCGGCTCAAGGTTGACTCAGCCTTCCATCCTTCCGGGGTAGGTAAAATGAGGACCCAGATTGTTGGGGGCAATGTAAATATATATATACATTGCTTACTGGTGTACACCGCTTAGAGAGTGCTTGCACTTAAAGCGGTATATAAGTCTCATAAATAAATAAATAAATAAATAAATAAATAAATAAATAAATAAACTGACTATATTAAATCTCTCTCATACCCAACAGGGGCTGTGCAAAGATTCAGGGGCTGTGCAAAGATTCAGGACCACCCCCTTCTCCCCAAAATACTGTGGTTGCCAATATAGTCCTTCAAAAATTATAAATGGTAGGGGAGAATGCCTTTTCTAAAAGATGCTGTCCATTACCGGTAGTTTTCAGCAGTTTAGCTCTCTTTAGCCTAGCAATGGCCATCATCTAAAGGAGTTTTTTTTCAATTTCTCACCCTCCAGTTGGGCTTGTACCAAATCTGTCAGAGTTCTCAATACTGTAGGTGTGAGTGAGGGTGGTAGAGGAAGGCTGATCTAAAGTCTTCTTAACTTCCAGCTACAATTAGTCCTTGATTTACAACTACAGCTGAGCCCAAACTTTTTGTTGCTTAGCAAGAAGTTGTTAAGTGTGTTTTGCCCCGTTTTACGATCTTTCTTGTTAAATGAATCACTGCAGATGTTAAGTTAGTAACACGGCTGTTAAGTGAACCAGGTTTCCCCTTTGACTTTGCTTATCAGAAGTTTGGAAGAGGTGATCATATGACACCAGGACACTGCAACTACAATAAATAATGAGTCAGTTGCCATGCATCCAGATTCTGATCACGTGACCATGGGAATGTTGCAATGGACATCCGTGTGAAAACCATTCATAAGTCTTTCATTGCCATTGTAACTTGAATGGTGACTAAACAAGCTGTTGTAAGTTGAGGACTAACTGTGATTATCTAGGCTCAAGTAATGAGGATCATCTCATCAAAAGAAGGGATGCTAATCTTCTCAAAAACAACAGCAACATATCAATAAAGCTGTGGAAGATTTTCCATAATACACTCTTTCCATCTCTGCTACCGTTTCACCTGTATTGGACTATAACTCCCAAAATCGCCAGCCACATGAATCTTTGGCCTTGTAAGTCAGCACATCTGGAAAGGGTATTAAATTGGAGAAGAATATGTTTGGAAAATCCCTAAATCTTGAGAAAGTTCTTCCTCTAAATGATTATTTTGCAGTTCTGACTCCGGAAGTCTTATAAGTGCAATGTTATGGGTGAAACTGAAGGGCGTAGTTCTTTCTAGAGAACATGTTGTGTTCATTTTGTTATCTGAGTGTTGTTGTTGTTTTTTCAAAGAAGCTGTCTTTTAAAATAACCGTTCAAAATGCCTCTGGATTTTGCTGTCAGATCAAGGTTTTTCCCCTGGGACATGTCATTTGTGTTACATATGCTTCAGCTAAAAAAAAAACCCTGCTTTTCATATCTTTCAAAAGTATAGCATCAAAAAGAATTCTATGAGTGAACAAGTTTATAAGTACACCAAATAATCTTTTGATTATTTTAGGACATGGGGTAGTCCATGAGGACCTGAGGTGGGAGACTTGATGCTCTTGTCCATGGTGATAGTTGTACAACAATTCATTTTGTGGTTACTTAATGAAACTGAATGTTTAGTCTTATACTACTCAGGAATGTGTTGTGATGTACAGGCAGAAACTGTTAACTACTTTGCTGTCACTCTGAGATAACAGAATAAAGAATAACAGAGTTGGAAAGGATCTCGGAGGTCATCTAGTCCAACCCCCAGCTTAGGCAGGAAACACTGTACCATTTTAGACAAATGGTTGTCCAATCTCTTCTTAAAAACTTCCAGTGTTGGAGCATTCACAATTTCTGGAGGCGGGTTGTTCTACTGATCAATTGTTCTCATTGTCAGGAAATTTCGCCTCAATTCTAGATTGCTTCTCTCTTTGCTTAGTTTCCATCCATTGCTTCTTGTCCTGCCTTTAGGCGCTTTGGAGAATAGCTTGATTCCCTCTTCTTTGTGGCAGCCCCTGAGATATTGGAATACTGCTATCATAGATGATAGATAGTTGATAGATTAGATAGATAGATGGATAGATCATGTCACCCCTAGTCCTTCTTTTCATTAAACTAGACATACCCAGTTCCAGTACCTTATATATATTTAGCCTCCAGTCCCCTGATCATCCTTGTTGCTCTTCTCTGTACTCTTTCTAGAGTCTCATCATCTTTTTTACATCGTGGTGACCAAAACTGGATGCAGTATTCCAAGTGTGGCCTTACCAAGGCATTGTAAAGCAGTATTAACATTTCACATGATCTTGATTCTATCCAGCAACTTAGCACTGTGTTGGCTTTTTGGGCAGCTGCAGCACACTGCTGGCTCATATTTAAGTGATTGTCCACTAGGACTCCAAGATCCCTCTCACAGTTACTACTATTGAGGCAGGTACCACCTATAATATACCTATATATTTGGCCTTTTTTTTTTTTTTGCCTAAGTGTAGAACCTTACAAGCAATGTATGGAATGCAAGGCTTGAAAAGGATCTTGGAGATCCCCCAACCAGTGCATAAAATTATGATTACAGCTTCTCTGACAGATGACCATTCAGCTTCTGTTTGAAGGTCTCCCAAAAAAAAAAAAGAGTCCACCATGTGTCTCCATGAAATGTAATCCGTTGTTCATTAGCTCTTGCCATTAGGATAGTTTTTCTGCTATACAAATGAAATCTACTTCTTTGGAAATTAAGTCTATTATTTCTTATCCTCTTCCAAAGTCTATGAGTAATTTTGCCTTCTGTTTTTTAAAACACCCCTTCGTATGCTTGTAAATGCTTTCATATTTTCCAGCAGTTGCCATATTTTTTAATGAAGAGAAGGTTGAGAGGGGACATGATAGCAGTGTTCCAATATCTCAGGGGCTGCCCCAAAGAAGAGGGAGTCAAGCTATTCTCCAAAGCACCTGAGGGCAGGACAAGAAGCAATGGATGGAAACTAATCAAGGAGTGAAGCAACCTAGAACTAAGGAGAAACTTCCTGACAGTTAGAACAATTAACCAGTGGAACAACCTGCCTCCAGAAGCTGTGAATGGTCCAACACTGGAAGTTTTTAAGAAGATATTGGACAACCATTTGTCTGAAATGGTATAGGGTTTCCTGCCTGAGCAGGGGGGTTGGACTAGATGACCTCCAAGGTCCCTTCCAGCTCTAAAGTTCTAAGATTTTATCTCTAGGCTAAACAAATCCAAAGGTTTCTTGTAAGTTGTTTTTATTTTATTCTGGCCTCTGATGCTCTTGGTTGCTATCCTCTGGACCTGCTCCAATTTGTTATCATCCCTCCTAAACTGTGGTGCCCAGAACTTCAGGCAACATCCTATATACAATCTCATCAACACAAAATACAGAAGAAGGACGACTTCTCTTGATGTACCCTTGGATTGCATTTGTGCTTTGTGTGTGTATGTCATTGAATCACATTATTGGCTGTGGTCCACCAAGAAATCCAGATCCTTTCTGCATGTATTACAGCCAAATATAGTTTTCCTTATTTCTATATGGATGCCTTTGATCTTTGCTTTTCTCTTTATTCAAATTCATCTTGATAGGTTTTGCCCAATGCTCCGGTCTTGATATTGTCCTTTAGGTATCTGCTGTCTTTCTTTGTGCTATCTGCAAATTTGATCATCATCTTTTTTAACTTTTCATCCAAGGAAGAATAGCTAGCTAGATAATAGATAGATAGATGGATGGATGGATGGATGGATGGATGGATGGATGGATGGATGGATGGACCGATGGACAGATGGACAGACGGACAGAAAGATAAGTGATTGATGATAGATTGATGATAAATAGATAGATAGATAGATAGATAGATAGATAGATAGATAGATAGATAGATAGATAGATAGATAGATAGACGGATAAACAGACAGACAATAGATACTTCTGGAGCTTCTTGAAGGACCTTAATTAATCAGATGAAGAAAGACCAATGAGAAGTAACTTTTCCTTTCATGTGTTATTTCTGGACTTTTTGGAAACCTTCATTTAGCCACTGTTAATGTGAAACCACATGGATCTTTGGTGGTTTGCCTCCAGATCCACAGTAATCTTGGTTGGGAATTATGAAACTTCTGATTCTGTCCAGCGTTAGGACATCATGTTGGAGAAGATTTTCCTATTTTTTTGTTTTCAAAAACAATGAAAGAAAAACACATCTTTTCAACGTTTATGGTTTTGTGATGGACTGTTGAGGCTTTCCCCCCCCCCTTGTATTATTTCAACCTGTCTCAAACAGAGCTTATTGTATCCGCCAGTGTTTCTCAACCTTAACCACATTAGGATGGGTGGACTTCAATACCCAGAATTCCCCAGCTAGCTGTGCCAAAGTGGAGAAACACTGGCATAAGCTAAGAATGGTTAAGGATTTACAATTCCTCTACAAAATAATAAAATGAGCATCTATGAATGCAGATTTCACACTCTTCTGAATGTTGTGACATAGCCCTCAAAGGCTTAAATGAATCAATCTGCATATTTAAAAAGACATTTGAGAGAAACCGTACTGAAATATGTATTAATATAAATATTTGATCTACATTAAAACCATGTAGATTAAAGCTAAATTGAACAACGTTAAATGATGGCTAAACCCTGAGCAAGTTAATCTGTCTGGAAATAGTTTATGTAGATTTGAACATTTGCTGGACAAAGATATTGCAATAGGAGTATTTTGCTGAAATTGTAGGTTATTTTACACTTCAGTTCCTATCTTGGCACCAATACACATTGTTTCTCCCAAATGCAGAATATTTTAGGATGGTCATAGCCTCTAGGTCAGAGATAGGCAACCTTGGCTCTTTTATGACTCGTGGACTTCAACTCCCAGAATTCCTGAGCCAGCCATGTTGAGGAAAAAGGGAGAAAGCTGAGCCATGCTGGCTCAGGAATTCTGGGAGTTGAAGTCCACGAGTAATAAAGCGACCTAGGCCTAGGCCAGAGGTAGGCAACCTTGGTGCTTTTATGACTCGTAGACTTCAACTCCCAGAATTCCTCAGCCAGCCATGCTGAGGGGAAAGGGAGGGGTTTCCATGCTGAGCCATGCTGGCTCAGGAATTCTGGGAGTTGAAGTCCACTGGTCATAAAAGAGCCAAGTTTGCCTACTCCTGCTCTAGGTTGTTGTGTCATCTTCTATGTAGTTGTCTTAAACTCCCATTCTGTGGTTCCTTGGAAAGTGCCTCAGTGGCCACAGGTGTTTCTGGATTCTGTTTGCTGTTGTAGAATGAAAGCCAACGAGAGGTAGTGTCTTCAGGTCTTTGCGGAAACACCAACATCACTTGTCCTCAATTTACAACAATAATGGACCCCAGAATTTCAAAGTCATGACAATTGTTAGTCAAGGCACCCACATGACCCGATCCAATTTTATGATTTTTTTTTTTTGTGGCAATTGCAAACTGAGTGCTATGATTAAACAAAGCTCTCTCCCCACTTTCCTCCTCCTGTGTCAATTGCTGAATTCTTCATTTCTCTCTCATACAATGATCATCTACTACAGGGGTCCTCAACCTTGGCAACTTTAAGACTTGTGGACTTCAACTCCCAGAATTCCTCAGCCAGCAAAGCTGGCTGAGGAATTCTGGGAGTTGAAGTCCACAAGTCTTAAAGTTGCCAAGGTTGAGGACCCCTGATCTAACACACAACTATCAGGAGATCGTTAGAAAAAGGACAAAAACAACATGTTGCTAAAAACGTGTCAAAGTTTCCTACTTTTTTTTAAAAAAAGAGAAATTATTGAAAAAGGCAGCTGCCACGGGGTCCGGCCTCTCTTATAGTTTGTTTGAAAAAAAGATAGAAAATGAAGTAAGTTCCTTGAGTTCTGTCTACAATTTTGTCCTCCCATCACATGGAGGCTGCTGGATATGTGGCAAATTCAAAATAGGACAAATACTTAGCATGACATAGTTAATAACAAAATAATAAAATTGGAAGAGACCTTGGAGATCTTCTAGGCCAGGGCTTTTTAACCTTTTCACCCATTGTACCACTTTTAGGATATGGCAATATCCGAGGACCACCAGTCGCCTAGCAAGGTGTGAAAAACTTGATGACCAAAAAAAAAAAAAAAAGGAAAAAAGTGATAAAGTACAGGTAGTCCTCGACTTACAACAGTTCGCTTAGTGACTGTTCGAAGTTACGATGGCACTGAAAAAAGTGCCCCTCAAGCCACAGCCGAGCAAGACACCTGCCTGCCCACCTGGTGGCGCTCTTCCTCCTGTCCGAGGTTTTCATTGTTGTGAGCATTTCTGTTGAGGATTGGCAGCGGGGGTGAGGTGGGGGTGTTTGGTTTTTATTCTCCCCCCCTCTGCTGGGTGGTTGCAGCAGGTTTTGGTCACTTCACATGACCCTGGGACACTGTGACCGCCATAAATATGAATCAGTTGCCAAGCATCTGAATGTAAATCACAAGACCCTGGAGATGCTGCAACGTTCCAGCTGATTGGCACTTCTTCTGAGCTCAGCAGAAGCGCCAGGATCAGCATCGAGCTCCAGCTGGAGCCTGGCACTGATCCTGGTGCTTCCGCTGAGCCCTGACAGCCCTGCAGCTCCAGCCATCTCTCGCTCAGGCTTGTGTGGTGCTGCCACCGGTTCAGCTCATTCCCCTCCCCGCTACCACTTTTCTAGTAGGGTCGCATACCACCTGCCAGGTGCCAATGTACCACAGGTGGTACCCGTACCACTGGTTAAAAAGCCTTGTTCTAGTCCACCCCCCTGCTCAAGCAGGAGATCCTATACCATTTCTGACAATGGCTATCCAATCTCTTCTTAAAAACCTCCGGTGATGGAGCAGCCACAACCTCTGAAGGCAAACCGTTCCACTGGTTAATTGTTCTCACTGTTAGGAAATTTCTCCTTAGTTTTAGGTTGCTTCTCTTCTTGTTTAGTTACCATCCATTGTTTCTTGTCATTGCTTCTTGTAGCCTCTTAGATATTGAAATAGCGCTATCATGTCACCCCTAGTCCTTCTTTTCATTAAACTAGACCAGTGGTTCTCAACCTGTGGGTCGGGACCCCATTTGGGGTCGAATGACCATTTCACGGGGGTCGCCAAACAACGCAGTCCACCATTTTTCCCCCTTTTCCTTAGCTGGGCTACTCCCTTTTATTCTATTGGCTTTCGAAAGCCAATAGAATAGACTCTCTTGAATAGAGTCTAATTCTATTGGCTTTCAAAAGCCAATAGGAATTGTCCAGGCTGTCTCTGCCCTGCTGAGCCCGCCAAAAGTCCCATTCTGCAAACGGTGCTGCACCAGTTGAGTAGTCCTAGACTTATGACCAGTTGAGTAGTCCTCGACTTACGACCGGTTGGGGGTCGCGACATTAAAAAGGTTGAGAACCACTGAACTAGACATACCCAATTCCAGCAACCATTCTTCATACATTTTAGCCTCCAGCCATCTAATCATCCTTGTTGCTCTTTTTCTGCACTCTTCCCAGAGTCTCAACATCTTTTTTATATTGTAACCAAAACTGAATGCAATACTCCCAAGTGTGGTCTTACTAAGGCTTTATAAAGTGGTACCGATACTTTATGTGAGAAGAGTTGTAGCCCTTTCTCCTCCGTCATGCTCCAAATGGCCCAATTTACCAGCAAAGGGCCATGATTTCCTTTCTGTACCGGTCAATGTGAAGTCCAGCCTTTCATTGATCTACCAACGTCAGGGCATTCTATCCCAAAAGCATCATATGACTTTTGACAGCCTCCTAACCAGGGAAGCAGGTTCTAAATACATTAAAATATTTTATCCAATTATTTGTTTTGACCAATTGACCGCAAGATTAAAAATTCAATCATGGAGCAGCTGACAAGTGCAGTTGCCTAATTTTATTTAAGAGATCACTCCCCACTTCGCAAACACCAGTTTCCCCCCCATTTTTCCATCCTGTTAACACTGTTCCCTTTGCCCAGGCAGTAATGGGCTACTCGTATGCCTGCGACTGTTATGATCATGTAAATTTATTGGTGCTTAGAAGAAGCGAGCTATTAAAACATTACAACAGCCATTACAGTCAAGCTTGTGTTGGCTTTCGCTCCCAATGAACATATGCTTCCGAGTGAATGCCTAAACTCTTATTTATGGATTTAATTTAATATGCGGAAAGAATTCAAAATTAAATTTTGTGTCTGCCTCCAGAGAGTGTCAGTGTATAATAACATGGTAATTTTTACACATCTTTATGAGAAATGGGAAAATTAATTCTTTCTGACAAGTTGTAATTATTCAACTTGGAGCAGTTGCAGCTGAGCAATTCACATGCCTGTTGTCTTGTTTGGTGTGAAGGGAGAGGAAGAGAAAGGAAAGTGGGCTGGGGGAGGATGAGGTATTTAGATTGACATATATTGATGACTGAGATTTTCTAATAGCTTCTGACATGTCAGCCTTGCGTATTTTTCAGGGTGTTCTCGAAAAGGAATGGGGGGGCTTTATATTTTCTGCTCTGGAGAACGTACAAGCTAACTATAGGTGGGTGCTTCCTGAGGGAAAAATACAGAAGGTGACAGTCTGGATCCTTTTGGAAATTAATAGTTTCTAAAAACTTATTTCTTCACAAATGTTTCCTTCTTGGTAAGGATAGTCCTTGACTAACAACCACAACTGAACCCAAAATTTCTGTTATAATAATAATAATAATAATAATAATAATAATAATAATAATAATATCATTTGCCTGTAAGCAAGAACTGGTGGGATCATAAAATAGAAAAAGTCATAGAAAATGATAAAGTTAAACTGCTCTGGGACTTCAGAATTCAAACAGACAAACACCTGCAACATCCCGGACTTAACAATTGTCAATAAGAAAGACAAAAAAGTCTGGATAGTGGACATGGCAGTGCCTGGAGACAGCAGAATAGACGAGAAAGAACTGGAGAAAATAACAAAATACAAAGACTTACAAATAGAAATAGAAAGACTGTGGCAAAGGCAAGCAAGGGTAGTACCAATAGTAATAGGCATCCATCCTGCGACGATACCTGTAATATCATCAAACATCCACGTCTGCCTATCCCAGATCCTTGGTAAGGACTCAATAGGTAGACAAAATGCCAAATCCAGTCTGAACATCTGGCTGACTGTACGATGATCAATCAATAATAATAATAATAATAATAATAAAGTTGGAAGGGACCTTGGAGGTCATCTAGCCTAACCCCCTGCTCAGGCAGGAAACCTTATACCATTGCTAAGTGAAATATTTGTTAAAGTGAATTTTGCCCCATTTTACGACCTTTGTTGTCACCGTTGTTAAGTGAACCCCTGTAGTTATTAAATTAGTTCCACAGTCATTAAGTGAATCTGGATTTCCCATTGACATTCCTTGTTGGAAGGTCGCAAAAGATTATCCCGTGACCCCAAGACACTGCAACTGTCATAAATACAAGTCAGTTGCCAAGCATCTGAATTTCGATCTTGTGGCCATGGGAATGATGCAATGGTTGTGTGGAAAACAGTCATAGGTCACTTTTTTTCAGTGCTGTTGCAACTTTGAGTGGTCACTAAATGAACTGTTGTAAGTTGAGGACTACCTGTACTATATCAGGGTCAGAAGCAGCAGTTTGTTCTGCAGAATGTGGCAAACTATGGAGTCGTGCAGTTCTGCCTAAGAAGCTAAATATCTTTAAATCCTGTATTAGTTTATCTTGGAGAGGGAGGGTCTTCCAGGTCCACCCAGAGGGGAAGACCTGTGAAAGAGTTCAGGTTGGGTTCTCCAGGATAAGAAATCCTTCAGATTTCAGTCCGGAGGCAGGACTGGAGCTGATCAGAAAAGCTCCCGAGAATCTGATAAGTTGTATTCACTGAAAAAAAAAAAAATTGGTCAGTCCACAGTGAAAGACTTCAAGAGACTGCTGTGTTTTAAAAGCCGGCCCTATTTATAGAATCAGCCATCTTTCTCTTCTCCACCCTGAGAAATGGAATTTCCCCCTCTCTCTATCTACCATGTTGCTTTCCTCAACTATAAAAAAAATGCTATAAGAGAGCTTCCTGATAAATCTTCCTTTAAACTCAAGAACAAGTATACAAAATGTTTCTGTTTGCATTTGGATTTTCAAGATCAGTTGGATCTCCTTAAATTACTTAAGTATTATTGTCATGCTGAGGACGTTGAATAAAACATAGGTGCTACATGTTTTTTTTTTTATTAAAAGTTTTATAAGTTTTACAAAAAAGAAAAAAAAAACAAAACAATACAAAAACAAAAAACATATACAAAGAAAAAACTAAACATTACACAAGAAACCCTCGCTTCCCCAACCTCCCCCAAACACCCCCCCTTCCCCCCCTACATGTTTTGACGAATATGCTTCCCCATCTGAATCCAGAAGGCTTCCAGTTTAGCCTGTATATTCTTCGACTATCCATTCCATCCTTGAGCGTGTGAAGTGCCGCCATTGGAACATATAGTGCTAAAATTATTGCAGTAAAGTTCTTTGAAGATTTCAGCAATGTGGTGGTCTAGTGGTGAAGGCACTTGCCTTCCATTCAGAAGATTGAGAGTTCAATCCTAGGTAGCCAGCAGATGTTTCTCTCCTAGAATACAAAGAAAAAATACCTGCTGTGAACTCTGCATAGGTGTCAGGAAGGGCATCCGGCCAGTAAATGCTCAGCTCCATCCAGTCACCCTGACTGTACCCCGAATTAAGGGATTAAAAAGGGAGTTTTAAAACTCTTTGATGGTTGAGCCATCAGATAGTCTAGCATTAATGTAACTGGTAGCAAATAATGGAATATATATATGTGAGTGACACTAACTATGTTTTAGAACAAGGAGAGTCCAGAAAGAAAAAGTCAATTTAATTTTATTTACGTTTAGATTTAATCCTCTTACATTGTTAACATTATTATTATCATCAATAATAATAAAATATATCTGCCTGCTATATAGTAGACTATATATAATGGACTACTTTCCAGCCATGAAATTAATATGATTTTTTTTATCTCCTTCTACTACTTTAATGATTCATATTTAGTTATGTGTAATCTTGGGAGTTTTGTGTATTTTATTTTTACCTTGGATATTATTACATTTACATTTTGTGGGAGCCTTATGAGGATATGATCCTAAAATATAGTGTAAAGGGAAAAAAGGGAGGAGGGGTTTAGTATTTTCATACATTTTTCTCCAGCTTGTTTTTCCTGTCCTGACAGCGTCTATAAATAAGTTTACAGTAATTTGGAGACTCTGCAAATAGTTAGCACAGATTTGTTAGTTAAGCAAATAGAAAGAATTTATCAACGTGAAAGAAACTGACTGAACTGGTTGCCTTTTATATACAAACAGCTATTTTGGGTGCTCTCTTTAGAAAATAATTTTGCATTTTGCAAAGGACACTCGTGTTTTTGTGCTCTGTGCTCATATTTGGCCTGTGGGAGAGCAGGAAGGCTGCATTCTAAAGATGGTGAGGTCAGAAAATGACCTGGAGGAGGCCAGAAAAAAAAGTCTATTTGCTTTTCATTTAATTTAAACACATACATTAATTTAAACGTTTAACTTAAATTTAAATCTGACATTAACAAAAGGAGTTCATTTTGATTTTCCCCCGTGGATTAATTTTTTTTTCTTTTCAGTTTGTTTAAAAATAAATAACAAATTTTAGATAGCTCTAGGAGAGAGACCCAAAGTTTTGAGATGAGGATGATGATATTTTGGACACTCGTGCATGAATGTCAATAATTTGCAGGGAGACATTGTGAGCTTTGTAGAGAAGCGACCAGATTAATATCACATTTATAATGTTTTCTGTTGAAAATACAATATTGTGATACTTTTAGGATTGATTTATGAATTCTTATGGCATATATATAGTAGTTGTTGTTGTTGTTGATTTTTATCCCACAATCTACCCAGATAGTTCTGATTGGATTTGGTACTTTTGAGTGTTGAACTTTTCCCAAAAAATATTGTTGTGCACTATTACAGATAATCCTTGATTTACGATTGGTCACTTAGTGTCCAGTGATTTGAAGTTCTGCTCCCCTCCACAGTCACATGATCACATTTTGGGCACTTGGCAACCAGCCTGCATTTACAGCCATTTGCCGTGTCCTCAATTTATGACATTTTTTTTTGCCAGAAACTGGTGTTTACTTATAGTTTCTGGCAAAAAAAAAAAAAATGTCAAGGGGTTTGCTTAATGACTGCTGCACGAAAGGTTGTAAAATTGGGCATGGTCACTGATGACCCACTTAATGACCTGCATAACTTACAAATGTAATTCCAGGCTCAATTATGGTCATAGGCTGAGGACTACCCGTATATCATGGTCATATACTGGATGTGATATTCCAGCTATTTTGTAATGGATGAATTGAGATTCATGCATTACAGAATCCATCCCTATTGTGTCCAAGTGTTTTTCCAGGCCTTTTCTGTATTTCCTCAATCCCTGTTTGAAGGTCTTAATGCTTCTTTATTTTATTTTTTTTAATTCTTTCTCTCTGTCCCTTCCATCTCCAGCTCCTGCAATGTTAATTATCCATACTTGATTCTTGGTAACTAGTGTCATGTCTGACTTATTATGGATTAAATGTTTAGGAGTTTGCTTTTAGAAGCCGTATAGGATCTTAGTCTTTTCATTCTCGATCACTTTTTCAACGTTACGTGATTGTAGGGTCCCCCCCAACTCTTAGAACCAGCAAACAGTCATTAATTGACTGTTCTATAAGTCAAGGGCTATCGGTAAATGCATGACTCAGCAGAAGTTGCAAGATGTAACTTTTTAACACAACCTATTTAACCATAATCCTTTCCAAACCTTTTGAACAACACATTAAGCACAGTCACATTAATCTTGCTTAATTTTTCTGGGATTGAGACACTCAGCCTGCTGGCTTAGTTATAAGGGAGAGTAATGAATATTTTCAGCGCATGGAATGGCGAATTGCTGGTTATCATGTAGAACATATATGGCCTGAGCTGAAACATTTTGGAGGGTGAAGGGGGGAAAAGTGAAGAACACGAGCACTTTGGGGCATGATGGTGGTTGCTAAGAACTATAGAAATGAAGATGAGAAGATCTCAAAGCAACAGAGCCAGTTCATTTACTGCTGTCACCTTGGCTTCCAGCATAGCATATCCAGACAGCCCATCTGCCACTTGATTGCCTTGGAAGGTCCCCAGGAAGATGTGGAGAGCCAGGCCAGCCAGTTGGATGTGCTCTACCTGGAGCCAAGGACATTGGCAGAGGCAGCTAACTTGAGGTACGGAAAGAAAGGAGACAACTTAAATAGCCACCATTTCCAATATCTTTGCCTTTAAGTGCCAAAAAAACCTCAACCACATGTTCCACCCAATCCAACTGACCTTCTCTCTCCCCCTCCCAGTAATCTCCTTTCTCCTCTTGGCCACCCATAGTCAAGACCTGGACTTCCAAGTCAACATAAAGAGGTTAAGAAAAGCTCTGGGAAATGGGTAGCCTTCAGAGAAGGAAGGGAGAGGTGTGCCCCAGATGTGCCCAATAAGGTCCTCTAAATTTTATCTCAGCAGAAACTCAGAAGAACTAAAATATTCTAGGTGCAGGTTATTCTGAAGCACGGCCCACCTGAAAGAGTTCGGCAGAATTTTGGGAACCCGCTTGCTTGCAGTTTGAAAGAAAACACATTTTCCAATTTGTAGATTCCCTCTAGTGAGTTGATGGTTGATTAGATAGTGCAAACCCAGAAAATGGGCTAATTTAGGAAGTAGGCTAAGTATTTTGCATGAATATATGTTCCGAAAAACAAGCTTCTCTTCTGAAAATGATTTGGATTTGAAGTTCCAGTGGCCACCCCTGCCCACAGCATAATAGAGTAACAGAGTTGGAAGGGACCTTGGAGGTCATCTAGTCCAACCCCTTGCTCAAGCAGGAGAACCTACACCATTTCAGACAAATGGATGTTCAATCTCTTCTTTAAAAAACTTCCAGTGTTGGAGCATTCACAACTTCTGGAGGAAAGCATGATCGTTCTGTGAGGAAATTTCACCTTATTTCTAGGTTGGTTCTCTCCTTGATTAGTTTCCATCCATTGCCTCTGGCCCTGCCTTCTGGTGCTTTGGAGAATAGGTTGACCCCTTCTTCTTTGTAGCATCCCCTCTGAGATTGGAACACTGTTACCTTGTCACCCCCCCTCCTCCAGTCCTCCTTTTCATTAGACTAGACCAGGGGTAGGCAACCTTGGCTTTTTTATGACTCATGGACTTCAACTCCCAGAATTCCTGAGCCAGCCATGCTGAGGGGAAAGGGAGAGGTTTCTATGCTTAGCCATGCTGGCTCAGGAATTCTGGGAGTTGAAGTCCATGAGTCATAAAAGAGCCAAGGTTGCCTACCCCTGATCTATACCAACTTGCTACTGAAGGAAACAGGAATGTCCCAGACTGAAATGGGTAATTTGAGAGGTCATCTTGATAAGGTGACCTGGAATGAGGACCCGCTAAATGAATAGCAGCAAGGCAGGAGACCTCTCAGTCACTCTGGGCAGTTTCATACAAAACAAGAAGATATTCACTTGGGACCCAGACAGTGATGTGAGGAGTTGCTAGACCCATCTGTATCCATACCAAGTTCATATCAATAAAATGCAAATCACTTGGGTGGCCAGCATCCAATAACAAGGGCCCTGTCATTTCTGCAAAACCTACAAGTAACTTGCGGTGGCAGTTTACCAAAAGCTAGTATGCTGCTACCCAGATCTCTGCCTGGGATCTGGGTAGCTGAGAGAGTTCAGTAAATACATGGTTCTCTTTCCTTTCGCACAGTTGGCAGCGTCTTAAGTTCCAGGTTGTGTGCATAGGGATTCCTTGTTGGATTGTGGCCATGATTTAAATTTAGAAGGCAGAAAGGGAAAAAAAGATGGGTTGATGATATTCTGATCAAAGTTCTGCCTGTATCTCTCTCGTTCTCTAATCGTGACATTAAACTATGGGTGGATTTTTAAAATGGTGGGGCCAAAGACATGCAGTAGTTGAGCCCAATTTTCATGGTTCTGGACGGAGTTCTGAGCTCAGGATGCATCTCCATCACCACTCAGTTCTCTCAGAAAAGTTAGAGCATACTTAGGCTTTTCTGCATAAACCAGGGGTTCTCAACCTTGGCAACTTTAAGACTTGTGGACTTCAACTCTCAGAATTCCTCAGCCAGCAAAGCTGGCTGAGGAATTCTGGGAATTGAAGTCCACAAGTCTTAAAGTTGCCAAGATTGAGAACCCCTGGCATAAACAATATCCTGGACTTGGGAAGCTATGAAATCAGGAAAGAAAATTCATAGAAACATAGATTGTAAGGGCTAGAAGATCTTGGAGATCAGCCAGTTTAACCTCCCTATCCAGTGGTGGGGTTCAAATATGTGAACAACCGGTTCTCTGTGTGGATGCCACTTCTGGAGGTCCATTCTGGGCCTGGGCAACAAAAAATTAGCTACCGGTTCTGCCAAAGTGGCACAAACTGGCTGAATCCCACCCCTGCCCCTATCTAGGGCATGAATCCAGTTTTTAAGGTGATCAAACCGGTCAGTCCTAGAGGAGATCAACCCTGACTGCTCTTTAGAAGGCCAGATCCTGAAGTTGAAACTCAAGTACTTTGGCCACCTAATGAGAAGGAAGGACTCCCTGGAGAAGAGCCTAATGCTGGGAAAGATGGAGGGCAATAGAAGAAAGGGACGACAGAGAATGAGGTGGCTGGATGGAGTCCCTGAAGCAGCAGGCGTGAGCTTCAATGGACTCCAGAAGATGGTAGAGGACAGGAAGGCCTGGAGGAACGTTGTCCACGGGGTCGCGATGGGTCGGACACGACTTCGCATCTAACAACAACAGTCTTATAGAAGTAGATTTACCTAATTAGAATTAGATTCAGAAAAGCAGAATAGTCTTCCATCTTTTACCTCCTTAACTCTTCATCCGTGTCTTCTGGATGTAGCATGTTGATGGATCTTGGCTTCCATTGGTGAAGAAGAGTTTGAAATAACAATGAGAAGCTGTCTAAGTAAACAAAGCATGTCCCCAGGGGACATGTGATGTGATGGAAGTGATAAGGCCAAGGAAGACATGTCCATTTCTTCTCTTCCTTTACTTTAGTCAAAAGAGGGGTGAGCTTCAGATTAGTGTTTAGTGTTACATCTTAACAGATGCATGGAAATGATTAGCCTCCTTCAGCAATTTGTGAATGCTGTTTAGAATGACTCAGCTATTCTTGTTTGGCACCTGGCTTTCCATGGTTCTTCATCCGTGGAAGTGCAATGGCTGACTGTAGGTTAGAAACTTTCTCTCAGCCTACACTAGCTTATAGGATTAATATAGCAAGGAAAACAGGAGGTGGGTGCACTAGCTATGGCTTGTTGAGCTCCAGAAGAAAAAGTAGGATATAAATCTGACAAAATAGATTAAAATTTAATATGTCTTGGAAAATAGCCTAGCTATTAACTAAAGTGTTGTTCGGTAAAAATATGGTACTCTAATAAAGAACTGCATTTCATAAAAATATAAATAGAATTCTATAAGAAGGCATGGGTGTTTTGATTTTCATTTTCCCATAAATTGATTTCTTTGTGAATCTCTTTCTTCCTGGATAACTATTGGACCATTATTTAAATGCTTATTTGTTTCAAAACTTTATTTCAAACAAACAAAGCAGATGACAACCACCCAGCAATCAGTTCTAAAAATGGATTAACAAGAACATTTGAAATCCCACGGAACTTAAATCCCTTAGAGAGAAGGTAGCAAATATTGCAACTGCAATGGAACTTCAAAACTGAAGTACAAATCATCCTTTTCTGCATTTGAAAAAATAAGCCACATTTTTTAAAAAACAAAATGAAACAAAACCCTGTCTTTGTTCAGATGAGCTGATGTTTCAAGGGTGGGCCACCAAAGAGAATAGCAATCTGTGTTTGAATGGAATGCTCACATTCCACAAAGGTAGGGCTAGGAGAAAGATTAAATCTGATTTAAATTCAGTGACAATTGTATTTTATTCAAATGAAATGGAAATTATTCAATATAGTTAACATAATTGCTCTCTGTTTTTAGTCATTTGTCACCATGTTAAAGACAACAGCTTAGTTGGATGCACCCAAGAGTTGGATGCAACTTTTGGATGCATTCAAGAGTTTCAAGGAGCTGCAGCCAAGAGTTTTGGGGTTGGATTTAAAGCCTGGAAAACTTGTAATGGGCAAACTTGGCTGAGATTGAAAATGCTAAGCAGGGTCAGACCTGCTAGTATTGAATGGAAGGTGACCAGAAAATCCCAGGATTTTTTTTTTTTTTTTTAAAAAAAACTAATCCTGGAAGACAATGCCAAGCGACCTCCATGCTGTAGCCATGAAATGTATATATGGAAGTGACCTCATCTAAGAGTCCTTTCTTTAAATTACAGTAGGTTTAAAATAGGGAAAGGGGCCACTGCTTAGTGCTCAGGGGGGGAGGTCAAAAGAACAGTTGAAGGCTGAGTTTCCATGTCTAAGCTACATGCAACTTAGACCACCACATCAACCTATCTATTAAGTCTTGAGAGATCAGTAAAATCATATTTTGACAGCCAAGATGTATTAAGAAATAGAAAAACAAAGTGGATTCTAAAGCACACATTTTTGTTTATTGTTCATAATCTTTATTTCGAGGTTTGGATATCTATTTATGCTTTGTTCCTGACTCTAACCTCCTTGCTGTATTAGGAAGGGGGAAACTCAGAGACAAGTCCACCATCAGCTTTGGAAGTTCTTGGGCCATTTGGGTCTCCCAGCCCAATCTGCTTGCCTAGGAGGTTGTAGTGAAGCTAAGGAAATTCTCTTATAAACCATCATCCATCAGAGCCAGTTTGTTCTAGTGGCTAGGGCATTATGCTACAAAACTGGAGACCATGAGTTCTAGTCCCGCCTAGAAAACCAGCCGGATAACTTTGGGCCAGTCGCTTTCTCTGGGGTCCACTCACCTCACAAGAGTATTGTTGTGGGGAAAATAGGAGGAGGATAGTGTATTGGATATGTTCATCATTTGAGTTATTTCTAAAAATTATAGAGGTAGGATAAGAAAGGCTGAGCGCCAAAGAATTGAGGCCTTTGAACTATGGTGCTGGAGAAGACTCTTGCGAGTCCCCTGGACTGCAAGGCGATCAAAGCGGTCAGTCCTAGAGGAGATCAACCCTGACTGCTCTTTAGAAGGCCAGATCCTGAAGTTGAAACTCAAGTACTTTGGCCACCTAATGAGAAGGAAGGACTCACTGGAGAAGAGCCTCATGCTGGGAAAGATGGAGGGCAAGAGAAGAAGGGGACGACAGAATGAGGTGGCTGGACGGAGTCCCTGAAGCAGTAGGCGTGAGCTTAAATGGACTCCAGATGATGGTAGAGGACAGGAAGGCCTGGAGGAATGTTGTCCATGGGGTCGCGATGGGTCGGACACAACTTCGCAACTAACAACAACAACAACAACAACAAATAATAATAATAATAATAAAAAGCTAACTCCTAGAGGAAAAAAAAGCAACATAGAAATTGAAGACTCAATATAAAAACACACGACAGGACACAGGCAGTTTGCCTGGTAGCATCTAGATATTTTGGATTCCAGCTCCCCTGGGCCCCTGACAGTTCGCAAATAGCAAAGGATCATGGGGCCTGTAGTCCAACCTTCTAGGATGGGTCACCCAGCACAGCCTCCTTTCCTTTAGCCGACTTGTCAAAACCCTCAGGGCCTCAAGAAAAGCCGATTTGTGATCCTTCTGCTCTGATCTGTAACACACCTCCCTTTTCTTTTTAATGAGTTTGTCAGGCAGTTTGTGGCTGCTAAGGACTACCTTTCCTCTCGTCCCCCCCTCTGACCCCTCCCCAGCCTGACTGTCAAAGATGTTTCTTCGCAGTAGGCCAGAAAAGGGGGCTTGCTTTGTCATGCTTTATGTACTATTGGGTGAAGGTCAGCTCTACAAAGTGTCTCCCCCCTCCTCTTCTCATCTGGTGCTATTGCTTTCTTTTGTCTGACCTACCTCACATTGTTCGGCTCCCCCCTCCTCCTGTTTCCCCCCCTCCTCCCTGGCGCTTTGAAGTGCCTCACTCCAGGTGTTCCTGTTCTGAATTACACATGAAAGGAGCACATCCTTGGACTAATTAACTGGTAAACTTCACCCTTCTCCCTTGGGTTTAATTGATGCTGTTCTTTAAAGGGAGGGCTGGGTGGGAGGAGGAAAAGAAGAGAGAGAGAGAAAAAAACAAGGGTTGCCAAATCTGGATTTGCAAATATCCAGGTGAACACAAGGAGGAGGCAAAGAGTAAGAGAAAAACTAGGACTTGGGGGCCCTCTAGGGGCTACCTGGAGTTTGGCAACCTAGATGTGGTAGGCTTAAAAAACAACAACAAATTTTCCCACTGTAGTACTACTGCACTGTGACTTTCGAGAAAATGAGGATAAGGGGAAAACTACTTGGATTATATGACAGAGTAAGGGTCAGATAATAGTTCTGTTTCTACCCTTGTGCAATTCATGACAGAATCATTCTTAAAATAAAATCCAGAGAAGGGGAAATAGTCTTTTCTTCTTCTTACATCCAACTCAGCTAAGGATAAGATTTGATGATGATGATGATGATGATGATTACCTAGAACTAAGGAGGAATTTCCTGAAAGTTAGAACAATTAATCAGTGGAACAACCTGCCTCCAGAAGTTGTGAATGCTCCAACACTGGAAGTTTTTAAGAAGAGACTGGACAGCCATTTGTCTGAAATGGTATAGGGTTTCCTGCCTGAGCAGGGGGTTGGACTAGATGACCTCCAAGGTACCTTCCAACTTGATGATGATGATGATGATGATGATAGAGTTGGAAGGGACCTTGAAGATCTTCTAGTCCAACCTCCTACTCAGGCAGGAAACCCTATACCATTTCAGACAAATGGCTGTCCAGTCTCTTCTTAAAAACTTCCAGTGTTGGAGCAGGTTGTTCCACTGGTTAATTGTTCTAACTGTCAGGAAGTTTCTCCTTAGTTCTAGGTTGCTTCTTTCCTTGGTTAGTTTCCATCCGTTGCTTCTTGTCCTGCCTTCAGGCGCTTTGGAGAATTTTCTTTCTTTTTTTTTTTAGTCCCCTCCACTTTCCTTTTTATGGGATGATTTCTAGCTGTTTCTGTTTCCTGCCAGCAGCACAGCCAGTGCTGGAGTGCTAATTGCTTCACAGGATTGTCCTGACCCCACCCCAAAAAAAAAAGCATCTGCGTATTGGAGCGTGCTGCCTGGCATTCAGCTCCTTTTACTGGACTTTAATGCATCCCAGGATTGGGGTGACAGAAAATTCCAGTTTGCTTTTTGGTCTTTAAGACTGAGGATGGAAGGACTATTGAGCCGGCTTTTGTAATGGTTTACTTCTCTGAACCGATGGGAGGGGGGTGCAGAGGGAGAAAATGGGGGGGGGAGGAAGAAGACCCTTTCTTTGAGTCTTCTAAACTGGAAATTACACGAATGTAGTTATGAATAACAGTTGCAGAGTGTATTAAGTAAAACATGGAGAGGGTACATTTGGAAAACTAATCCTACTTCTCCTGCGCTACAAAATAAAACAAGGCGAGGGCAAATTAAGCAAATTAATGTTCCTCCTTTCCCTCCTCCTCCTTCTCCCTCTCAGAATGACAGAGTTGGAAGGGACCCTTAGAGGTCTTCTAATCCAACCCTCTGCTCAAGCAGGAGATCCTATACCATTCCAGACAAGTGGCCGTCCAGTCTCTTCTTAAACGTCTACCATGATGGAGCACCCACAACGTCTGGAGGAAATGGTTCCACTAGTTCCTCCTCCTCCTCCTCCTCCTCCTCCTCCTCCTCCTCCTCCTCCTCCTCCTCCTCCTCCTCCTCAGAGGACTGTTCCAAGGTGTAGCTGACTTCATGCCTAAAGTGGGGCTAGAACTTACTATCACGCAGTCTCTAGCCTACTGCTTTAACCTCTGATCGATCTATCTATCTATCTATCTATCTATCTATCTATCCATCCATCCATCATCCATCCATCCAACCAACCAACCAACCAACCAACTAACTAACTAACTAACTAACTATCTCCTCCTCCTCCTTCTTCTCCCCCCCCCCCAAAGGCTTTCAGCAAAAACAATGCATATAAATTGGGCACATGGGTCTTGACCAACACATTTTCCCAAGGATGAGGTTTCAACCTAGGCAATTTTTTTGCACTTTTCTGGGAAAGTTCAGTGTGAGAATGTTGTTAGGAAGAGAGAGTTTGGGGGCTTGGAGAAGATCAGCGAGCAAGAACTGTAGGAGTCATGGAAATACTGCTGCTTACCCTTCTACTACTTCTTCCATCATTACATAGTTGCTCTTCTCACTTTTTCAGGGCTCTCTAACCCCGTCTTATCAGACTGTGGTGCTTTTTTCTTATTTCTGTGAAAAGAAACCCAACATGGGGTAGAAAAAACTGCTTTGCCTGGATGGTGGCTTTGTTTGCTCACAGGGTTGCAAGGCATCCCATAATGCCAACATGGGGTAGAAAAAACTGCTTGCCTGGATGGCGGCTTTGTTTGCTCACAAGGGTTGCAGGGCATCCCATAATGATTCCCTCAAAGATGAAGGGATGGAGGTGCCCTGTGCAGGCACCCACAATCTTCTACATTCTTTTAGAAATGAAAAGAAAGAAAGACAGAAACAATAGAACAACGGACAAGAGTGTGCATGGTCTGTGGAGTGAGCACAAATGTGCAAGAGAGAGTAAGAAAAAAAGACAAGTACAAAAAAAAAACACCAATTTGCAGCCAGATTCAGAAATAAAAAACCTTGTGAGAAACTGGAGAATCATAATATTGCTTGCAATAAACTTTCTCGGTAAATTATTGGTGTGTTTAATTATTTGGACTCTCTTTTTTTGCAGATAATGTTGCTAAATTTCATCAGGAAATTTCTGGATTACAGTTATGCTTTTTCCAGCTAATTTTGATAAAAACATATCCCCCTCCCATTAAGAAACACAAGCCTCTGAACCTATTTCTTGCTGAAAAAGTAAATACACTCCCAAATATGAGAAAAAAGATCCCAAATTCTGCCCAAAACAATTGATCGCTACTATATCCATTACAACTTCAGTTGTAAAAAAGAAGAAGGTGAAGGAGAGGGAGGAGGATGAGAAGGAGAAGGAAGAAGAATAACAATAATTGTTAAAAAATAAGAGCACATCCTGAGTGCAAGCCGATGGCCTGTTCACATTTTGATACTAGCAGCAACAGATCTAGGATTTGGGGAAAATCTTTTCTTGGAGGTACCAGGCATTAAAACCTATTTTTAATTAGTTTTATGTGTTAAACAAATTGAGAGAAGAGAAACTCTAACGACATGCAAGTTTAATAGAGCTTCAAATTTAGTTGTGATGATAATCATAAAGAAAACAAGAAGATGTTAAGAGGAGAGAAGCCTTTAAATCTTATATTATAAATGGAACAGCTTGGAAAAAAATATTGCTCAGAAGTTGGCTTTTTTTTTCTCCCTTTAAAAAGACATAGCTGAAATGCTGACAGCTACTAGATATAAAAAAAACCTGTTGCTACACATCATATTATCTATCTATGTCTGTCTATCTATCTATCTATCTATCTATCTATCTATCTATCTACCTATCTATCTTCTATCTATCTATCTATCTATCTATCTATCTATCTATCTATTTATCTACCTATCTAACTACTATCTATCTGCCTATCTATCTATCTATCTATCTATCTATCTATCTATCTATCTATCTACGGTACTATCTATCTGCCTATCTATCTACTATCTATCTATCTATCTATCTATCTATCTATCTATCTATCTATCTATCTAGCCTTGGGACTACTCTGGGTGACTTATATAGATTTTGTCTCCTGTTCATTCTCTTTTGATAGCCATTTTACCCTAGCACCCAGTGCAATTTTGGATAAATCTGAAATGCTGGAGATATAGTTAAGAAAATTATAGTCATCTTTCATTCATTGTGATTGATCCAGAATTGTGTTAGCAATCCTATTTATGTCAACCCCAAATATGATGATAGTGCAATAGGATAAAATCAAACAATTCCATGATGATCGACTCCAATGTTTCTCAACCTTGACAACTTTTAAGACATGCAGACGGATATCATTAGAATATCATAACATAGATTTGTCATTTTTGTATCACCATGGTTAGGTGCTGATTCCTTTGCTTGGATTCCCCTAAAATATTGAACCTGTCAGGACCAAAGAATCAGGACTATCAATTAGGTGGCAACATACAAGATTTATTCAAGCCTAAGCACAGGAATTTAGTCAATTAAAGTTCAACACTAAATTGGCACCAGAAAAGGGTCAACTGAATTCATTTGTGTGTGTGTATGTGGACTTTGATCAACTGTGGGAACATAAAGATCCTAAGCTGATAATGCATTTAATTCCACCTGCCAGCTGTGCCTACGGTTCTAGAGAATCACAAACTGCACAATTGCGTTTGAGTTTAGTGTTGTAGAAACCCAGCCATTTTGGGTTCTCTTCCCCCCACCAGCTCTGTGTGTTTAAGTGCTCACATCTTTCTATTTCTTCATCAGAGAAAAGAAGAAAAGCAAACAACAGAGAAGGAGAAAGTGATAGAATTGACCATTCCTATTTAAAGTAGACTAAAGTAGGCTAAGATATTTCTTGTTGTGATGGAGGTATTTAGTTACAAAGGCATGCCGTTTTGCCAAGAAGTAACTTTCTCAACAATAATTCTGTGCCTTAGTTTACCTTTGAGGTCAATATATAACATTCACAGCTCATAAAGATATCGGTTGGCTTGATTATGAAAGAAAATATCTGATCCCATATGCTGGTCATTCACAAGAAGTTAGTTTCTTTTCATTCCACAGCAATTACTAGAAATCCTTTTACTTTATTCAGGGTAACCTATGACAAAACTCTAAAAATCTAGGTCTGCTCCAGGAAACAAAATGCAGAGAACGAAAAGCTAGCAACTGCTTGACTAGCGTCAATGTTAAAAGGGGGTTAAAACTCATCCACGTACTTCCCCGTGCACTCAATAGACATTTGCTGCAATCAGTGTTATCCCAAGCTATTTCGATGCCTGAAGCAACAACGAAACGCAACACTTCTCCGACACCAATTATTGCCTTTATCTGCCCATGAAGCACCTTGCTGTATGGCATAGTTAGACTACCTGTGTTTGCAATTACCTTTCCCGTCTTTTGACGAAGGAACGCTGCTTTTGAAACCTGTTTTTGCTTATGTCTTTTATAACAAAGGTGTTTTTGTGTTGGGAGTACCCTCTCCTTTTAAGAAGAAAATTGTGTTTCATTGCTCAAAGGCATTGCTGTAGATCAGAAAAGCTCTCTCGGTAAAGGATTTGCAAGTGTCTTGTCAAAAAGTATAACATGTCACATTGGTACTGGAAGGTAGGAGATCTCTCAAAACTTTCTCCTGCTTGACTTTAACCGACAAATTTGTCCTTTTCGTGCTCAACTCAGTCGTAGCATCTTCCTTTTTCTACAAGGCCTTCCTAGGTATTGTTTGGTCATGGCTGGTTACAGCAGTGGGCTGGTTGAAGGTCTGGTGGCTAGATGGTTATAAGATTACAGTAGTGGAAAGGTTGCACATCAAAAGGAAGAGGAAGAGAGGAAGAGGAAGAGAGGAGGAGGAGGAAGGGGAAGGGGAGGAAGAAAAGAAAGGAGGAAGAAGGAGGAGGAGGGGGAGGGGGAGGAGGAGAAGAGGAAAGAAGAGGAGGAAGGGGAGGAAGAAGGAGGAGGAGGAGGAAGGGGAGGAAGAAAAGGAAGAAGGAGGAGGAGAGGGAGGGGAAGGAGGAGAAGAGGAAAGAAGAAGAGGAAGGGGAGAAAGAAGAAGAAGGAGGAGAAGGAGGAGGAAGGGGAAGAGAAGGAAGAAAAGTAAGAAAAAGGAGGAGGAGGAGAGGAAGGGGGAAGAGGAAAAGAGGAAAGAGGAGGAGGAGGAAGGAAAGGAAGGAGGAGGAGGAGGAGGAGAGGGATGGGGAGGAGGAAGAGGAGGAGAAGAAAGGGGAGGAAGGAGGAGGAAGGGGAAGGGGAGGAAAAGGAGGAGGAGGGGGAGGAGGAAAGGGAGGGGGAAGAGGAGAAGAGGAAAGGGAAGGAAGAGGAAGGGGAGGAAGAAGAAGGAGGAGGAAGAGGAGGGGGAGGAGGAGAAGAGGAAAGAAGAGGAGGAAGAGGAAGGGGAGGAAGAAGAAGGAGGAGGAAGGGGAGGAAAAAAGGAAGGAGGAGAGAAAGGGGAGGAAGAAGGAGGAGGAGAAGGAGGAGGAAGGGGAAGGGGAGGAAGAAAAGGAAGAAAAAAGGAGGAAGAGGAGGGGAAGAGGAGAAGAGGAAGAAGGAGGAGGAAGAGAGGGAGGGGAAGGAGGAGAAGAGGAGGAGGAAGGGGAGAAAGAAGAAGGAGGAGGAGGAAGGGGAAGGGGAGGAAGAAAAGGAAGAAAAAAGAGGAGGAGAGGGAGGGGAAGGAGGAGAAGAGGAGGAAGGGGAAGGGGAGGAAGAAAAGTAAGAAAAAGGAGGAGGAGGGGGGGGAGGAAGAAGAAGAGGAAGAAGAAGAGGGAGAAGGAGGAGGCAGCTTTCAGAATATGCTAGTTTTAATTTGAGATCAGAACATTGAAATCAGGGCTTTTGTTGGGTTGTTGTCTTTTAGATCAGCTTTAAAGTTGAGATGGCCCTTTAGGTTTGATTCCCTAGGACGGTTGCAACTGTCCTGCCTAAAATGCAGCTACTTTATTTTTTTAAAAAAAATCACAATTTACCTGTTTGTTTCAAACCCACCGTGAAAGCACTACCCTCTATGGTATCGTCGTCCCTGTCCAAAGGGATGGAACTTGCACGAGATTGGTGCAATACTCTGAGATTTTTCTTCAGCTCCGAAAGCCACTGGACTACTGTACTGCATTGTATGCTTTTGAGGAAAGGATGATACCCCAATTAGTACAAGGTGCAATTAATCAGGGCTTACTAAATGGCTTGTATTAGGTCTGCACTTTGTCAGTTGTCCTTGCTCTGTTAATACTGATAGTTTGGGATCTTCAAAGGTTATCATAATTGGAAACTCAGCTCAAACACATACCTATTTGTAGAGCCCCCATAAAGTTGGAAGAACTATTGTTGTTACTATTTCATATAAGTTTAAACATTTAAATTTAAAAAAAATTAAATTAAAAAGGTTAAAAAGTCATCCGCTGGGAGATTTGGGGCCAGTCGCTCTTCCCTCAGCCCAACCTACCTCACTGGGTGGTTGTTGTGGAAAATAGGAAGAGGAAGGAATAGTAGATGTGTTCAGCACCTTGAGTTAGTTAAAAAATAGTAGAGGCAGGATAAAAATAAACAAGCTTTATTATAGCTGTGTTGATGTTACGAAATGTATTGATTAACTTACTGTTTTGTTGTAGGTCTATATATGCTATTGTATTATATTTACAATTATCTGTAAATGCACACTAAATTAAAAAAAATACCATTACAAGTATTTCATGTTTACCCATTAATACTATAGAATTTGCAGGGTTTTTTTGTGTGGAATTATTGTTTAAGGGGACAGATATCATAATGGCGCCCAACAGGTGTGTGTTTCCCCCCCCCCCAAAAAAAGTTCTCCTCTTTTATACAATTGTGACACCAGACTCTCCCTTAAATTTTTAATTCTTCATAAGATGCTTTTCGGCTACTTAATTCCTTATTCTATTGACTTCTACACTATTCTTTCAGTATTTTAATCTTCTTACTTTAATGCTTTTGTCTTCCTTTTTTATTTCATTTTTTCCCCTCAAAGTCTGAAATCCTTTTTCTTTTCCATCCAGCATTACTTTCCTTCTGCCATCCAGTTTTAGCCAACACCAGCTGCTTATTTATGGGTTTTCTTGAGAAATTTGGTTTTCCATTTTAATTCCTCTCTTTTAGAACGTGACTAGACAGCCCATGACCCACTGGGGCATTCTTCTTGCCACATATAATATAGGCTTGTGCATTTTTCTGTCCCCTGATGATCCTCCTAGTGAAGCCTCCTCCTCCTCCTCCTCCTCCTCCTCCTCCTCCTCCTCCTCCTCCTCCTCCTCCTCCTTCTTCCCATGAAACTGCCTGCCATTTTGCTGGCTGGGGGGGAAAAAAGGGAGCTGTGGACTGTGAGGAACGCTGCATCCTGACTCCCCATTTTGGCATGTCCCCATGGGCTCCTCCGTCCAGGAAGGCTCAGCCCTTACCAGCGCCCCTCAGGCAGCCCCCAGCTTGCTAGCAGGCATCTCAATCATTCTCTCATCCTTCCTTTTCCCTCACAGAATATAGGTTTGCACCACCTGCCCTCCCCTCATGACTCACAGGCAAACCCCAGTGAAGCCACCTCCTCCTCCTCTGATCTGTGGAACTCCCTGCCCCTTTTTATGGGGCGGAGGAGACAAAGCTGTGGACTGTGAGGGAAATTGTACAACTACTCCTCATGCTGGTGTGTCCCCAAGGGCCCCCTCCCCTAATGGAGGAAGAGGGCTTACCTGTTGACCACCAGCACCCCCAGCCAGCCCTTCTGTGCTAGCAAGCATGTGAGTCACTCCCTCATTCCTCCCTCATTGGCTGTCACTGTTCAGAAATTTCAAAAATCTGTCTGTCTGTCTGTCTGTCTGTCTATCTTCTATCTATCTATCTATCTATCTATCTATCTATCTATCTATCTATCTATCTATCTATCTATCTATCATTATCTATCTACCTTTCTGTCTAGCATTATCTGCCTGCCTGCCTGCCTACTTATCTATCTATCTATCTATCTATCTATCTATCTATCTATCTATCTATCTATCTATCTATCTATCATTATCTATCTACCTTTCTGTCTAGCATTATCTGCTTGCCTGCCTGCCTGCCTGCCTGCCTATCTATCTATCTATCTATCTATCTATCTATCTATCTATCTATCTATCTATCTATCTATCTATCTATCTACCTACCTACCTACCTATCTATCATTATCTATCTACCTGTTTGTCTAGCATTATCTGCCTGCCTGCCTGCCTGCCTGCCTGCCTGCCTGCCTGCCTATCTATCTATCTATCTATCTATCTATCTATCTATCTATCTATCTATCTATCTATCATTATCTATCTACCTGTCTGTCTAGCATTATCTGCCTGCCTGCCTGCCTGCCTACTTATCTATCTATCTATCTATCTATCTATCTATCTATCTATCTATCTATCTATCTATCTATCTATCTATCTATCTATCATTATCTATCTACCTGTCTGTCTAGCATTATCTGCCTGCCTGCCTGCCTACTTATCTATCTATCTATCTATCTATCTATCTATCTATCTATCTATCTATCTACCTACCTACCTACCTACCTACCTACCTATCTATCTATCTATCTATCTATCTATCTATCTATCTATCTATCTATCATTATATATCTACCTGTCTGTCTAGCATTATCTGCCTGCCTGCCTGCCTATCTACCTACCTACCTACCTACCTACCTACCTACCTACCTACCTACCTACCTATCTATCTATCTATCTAAAAATGCATACTCACGCACAGAATCCATGTTTTGAGAAATAGTGTGCTAAAAAGGATCACCTGAAATGTCAATTTGATGCTTTTTAAAAAAAAAGTTTGCAGATTTTTACTAAAACTCTGCTGGTGACACTGAATATACTGTATGTGTTCTATATAATCCCCTTTTTGGTACCTTCTCAATACTCTGAAGCATTCCTGCCTGGCTGCATTACATAATGAGAAAAAGTTTGAAGGGGGGAGGGGGAGAGGTTGTAATGAGATTTACTGGTATTAAAATCTAGGAAGCCAAGGAGGCTGCAGATTGCAGAGAGAGACAGTTGCATGTACATTCCTGGGTCACTTTCTAACTCTGTTAAGTGTAAGTCAGAACTCTTTTGAAATCCTCTTCGGCCTTAGAATAAAGTTTGAAAGCCAGTTCTCTTTCATTGGATTGAGCGAGAGGTGTTCACCACAACTGCGAGCAACTTTTGTTTTTCTTACATCACAAATTAGGAGGCCCCTTAAGGAATTAAAGCAGTAGCATCCGTGCATCAGAGGAAAGAGATTCAGAAATTTCTTGCATTTGCAGAAGTACTGGGGAAAAGATGTAATAAGTTAAACAGGCACTATAGTGGTGCTAATGGTGGGAATGGAAAAAAAATGTAACTGAAGGAATAAAGTGATATATTCTATGGGGGGGAGGAAGTAGAACTATTCTACATTGCAACATTTTGTGGCACGTCCTGTTTACCCTCTTGAAAAGTGAGCAGTAGTAGCTCTCTTTCGCCTTTGAAAATCCCTTTTTGCACAATTGCCAGCCGAACTCCTAGAATTCCCTTGCAATTGCTTGAGACGTGAAAACCCCTCAAGTCTGGATGATTGAATGGATCTTTAAAAGGAAAGCTAAATTAAATATTATCTTAATCCACAATAAAACATACTCTCTTGATTACTTTCTCCCTTCTCTCCAAGGCTTATTAAATAAGTAAATAGTTGCGGTGAATATTGTTATAATTGTTTCCTCCTTTGATTTTTCATTTCCTTTCTTGTCATCATTTTTCAGCAGCAGCCACAGCAGCTGTAAAAGAGACCTTTCAACAAGATCATTAATTGCATGGAAATTAATCTGTTTCTCTCTCTCTCTCTTTTTTTTTTTTAAAAAAAAGAGCAAATAGAGAAACCCAGGGACTTGTATATGTAGAGATCCATGCTAGTTTTCTGCCTATGGAGAGTCCCTTTGCCTACACCCCATCAGTGAAATTTACAGAGACAGGTCAAGCCCACTTTAGAAGTTTGAGATAATCAGAACTTGCAGCTGACTTCCCACTGAGCATGTTTTGCTAGAACTGCACATCCAAATGTGTGGGAATTTTCATACAGAGTGTTTGCAGCTGAGAAATGGGTTTTTCTAGCTGTAGTGCTAGTAGGAAAGCTAAGGCTGAGCCAAAAAGCACAGTAGTTGCTGGATTCCTGCTGCTTCTATCTCTACATCTATTTTGAAGTTTCTGGTTAATTTCAAAATATATCCTTCCCAAATACATGCATGCATATATTTTCCCTTACTACATAAGGTGACTACCCCAAAACAGAGGGCACAGATTTGCTCACTGCTGCTTTATATTTGTGTTTGCAGCTATTATGCTCTTAAAAAACCATCTCCTTGTTTTAGAAAGAGAGAAGCGAGGGGAAAGAGAGAATATATTAATACATAATCTTTGATCTTGCCTTGCAGGTTACTCCTGCAGATGGCCCGGAAGAGTTAGTCATATTTGATTTATCCATATTCCTTCTGGAGCGTTCACTTTAAATTGTCTCCATCTAGTGGTCCAGCACCTATGAGAAGGGTGGCACTAGATGAGTTTTTTCTCCCAGAATGATCAATTGCATAGCAAACAAATAGCATCAAGAGCCCAACAGAGGAGCTGGTTTTTCCAGAGTCTCAAAAGGTCTCCACCACAAAATAGACTGAGAGTGTTCTAAGGCAGTAGAGCAGCGTCTTGCCATCTCTCCTGTCTTTTAGCAGAGAGTATGGTCTGCAAGATGCTTTTGCTCTAAACATGCCAGTCTCTAGTTGAGGCAGGTTGCTAAACCTGGGCTGAAAGAATCTGGGTCACCATTAGAAGTTAATAAACATCTTTCATGCCAGATATCTCAGCCCTACTTTCCGGATATAGGTGGCTGCTGTTTCTGGGATTCTACTTTGAAAAACTTTTTAATTCCACGGCCCAGATCACATCTTTTAATTTTTCAGCTGAAACATAACAATAGTTGTGGTGGATCAGAACAAAGTCTTAGTCCAACGTTTTGTTTCTCACAGTTCCAACCAGATGCTTCTGGAACGAATATCCACAAGTAGGAGATGGAGATACTTCTCTCACCTATTTTTTGCTCTTCTGCAAGTAGAGCCGAGGTGGCGCAGCAGTTAGAGTGCAGTACTGCAGGCCACTTTAGCTGACTATGTTCAGCAGGTCAGCGGTTCAAATCTTACCAGCTCAAGGTTGACTCAGCCTTCCATCCTTCCAGGGTAGGTAAAATGAGGACCCAGATTGTTGGGGGAAATGTAAATATATATATATATATATAATATATATAAATATATATATATATATATATATATATATATATATATATATATATATATATATATATATATACACATTGCTTACTGGTGTACACCGCTTAGAGAGTGCTTGCACTTAAAGCGGTATATAAGTCTCATAAATAAATAAATAAATAAATAAATAAATAAATAAATAAATAAATAAATTTGGAATCTAGGAAGTAACATGAAATCTCCCAGACCAGTGGTTCTCAACCTGTGGGTCGGGACCCCATTTGGGGTCGAACGACCATTTCACGGGGGTCGCCAAACAAGGCTGTCCGCCATTTTTTCCCCCTTTTCTTTGGCCACGCCACTGGCACCCAGTGATGTATAAGTGATTGGGGGTCACCACAACATGGGGAACTGTATTATGGGGTCGCGGCATTAGAAAGGTTGAGAACCACTGTCCCAGACCAAGATTCCTTGATAATTCTATCCTCTGTGAATTTCTACAGTCTCCTTTTAAAACTATTCGACTTAATGCTCAAGCACTATGTCTTACGATAGAGAATTTAACAATGATGTGGGAAAACATCATTTGTCTGTTTATAGCACGGGTGTCAAACTCGATCACGTCATGTGATGTATCATAATGTATCGTGTTTTTTGCCTTTGTGGAGCTGGGGTGGGCGTGGCCTGCGCATGACACATCCAGCCCACGGGCCGCCAGTTTCACACCCCTGGTGTATAGACTCCTTCCAATTAGCTTCATGGGATGAACTCTGGGTAAGAGCGTTATCTAAATTTGGCAGCCACCAGTTCGGTCCCAACTTCTGATTCTTCTCCAACTTAATTGTTGCTCTAAGAATGTCATCTTGGATCTTGCCTATCAGGGAATCAGCCTACTCTTGTTCCTGAGATGTAGAAGCTGGTGTACAACATTGGAAGCCATAGCTGCATAGGAGGGAGTTGGTGGGATTTCATACTGAGAGGGTGGAAGCGAACACCTTGTCCAGCTCTTGGAAATTATGAGTGCTCTGCTCAGTCTTGCTCTTCCTCAGAGGAAAAGGAAGAATTTAACAACTGGTTTGCAAAACCTGAATCAAGTTAGTTAGTCCTGATCCTAGTCCCAGTATTTTGAAAGAGGGAGAAATGTTTTTCCTTGTCCATGCGTAATTTTACACCCGTCAGTCCTGTCCCCTTCGATCATCTTTTCTTTTTGGGAGCTAAAAGATCCTTACATTCTAGCTTTTTCTCATTTGATTTGGTTGATTTGACTGATTTGATTTCTATAGCCTTCCACCTCAACATAAGACTCTGGGTGATATACATCATAAAATATACTTAGGTTTTACTCATGATTTACTCATTTTGGTTGCTCACTTCTACGTGCTCACTAGGTTTTTTAAATACCTTTTTCAAGTGTGATCAAAAAGCCATGCGTGGTTCTTTAGTGGTAGACCTCAATTCGAGTCAAGGTCCGTAGCTTCCAAACCAAAGACGCAAGAACCACATGGATGTTCAAAAAGGGATGTTTAATGCTAACCATTCATAGTATTTGGGAATGAACTTGGGAGATGGGAGAAAGAGCTGCAGACTGGACAACCATCATGGAAAAGATATCTCAACCCACAGAAGCAGAGGAGACATGGGAAGCAATTCCCATGGGAAGCAATTCCTCCCTAGTTTTCTAGGGAGTAAAAGAAGAGGAGAAATGCTTTCAAATTGGGCCCTATCTAACAAAATGAATTTCAACAGGGAGAAAAATAAGGTTCTACATTTAGGCAAGAAAAACCAAATGCACAGATATAGAGTAGATGGTACTAGGTTTAATAATAATAATAATAATAATAATAGTAATAATAAAGTTGGAAGGGACCTTGGAGGTCATCTAGTCCAACTCCCTGCTCAAGCAGGAAACCCTATACCATATCGGACAAATGGCTGTACAGTCTCTTCTTAAAAACTTCCAGTGTTGGAGCATTCACAGCTTCTGGAGGCAGGTGGTTCCACTGGTTAATTATTCTAACTGTCAGGAAGTTTCTCCTTAGTTCTAGGTTGCTGCTCTCCTTGATTGGTTTCTGTTGCTTCTTGTCCTGCCTTCGGGTGCTTTGGAGAAAAGCTTGACTCCCTCTTTTTTGGGGCAGCCCCTGTGATATTAGAACACTGCTATCATGTCCCCTCTCGTCCTTCTCTTCATTAAATACTAGTAACTGTGAGAAGGATCTTGGGGTCTTAGTCTACAATCACTTAAATATGAGCCAGCCGTGTGCTGCAGCTGCCAAAACAGCCAACACAATGCTGGGCTGCATTAACAGAGGGATAGAACCAAGATCACGTGAAGTATTAATACCACTTTTTTCACACTTATGACTGTTGGCGGCATCCCCATGATCATGTGATCAAGATTCAGACACTTGGCAACTGACTCATATTTATGACAGTTGTGGTGTTCCGGGATCATGTGATCCCCTTTTCTGACCTTATGACAAACAAAGTCAGTGAGGAAGCCAGATTCACTTAACAACTGTTTTACTAACTTAACAACTGCAGTGATTCACTTAATAACTGTGGCAAGAAAGATCGTAAAATGGGGCAAAACTTCACTTAACAAATGTCTTGCTTAGCAACAGAAATTTTGTTGTGGTCGTAAGTCGAGGACTTCCTGTAATGTTCTAAACACATCAGGATCAATATGGACCTCCAGGAGAGTTTCCTCTGGTTTTGTCCTGCTCAAGTACGGCTCACCATCTTTTGGGTCTAGCACAGTGGTTCTCAACCTGTGGGTCGGGACCCCATTTGGGGTCGAACAACCATTTCACGGGGGTCGCCAAACAACGCAGTCCGCCATTTTTTCCCCCTTTTCCTTAGCTGTGCTACTCCCTTTTATTCTATTGGCTTTTGAAAGCCAATAGAATAGACTCTCTTGAATAGACTCTAATTCTATTGGCTTTCAAAAGCCAATTGGAATTGTCCAGGCTGTCTCTGCCCTGCTGAGCCCGCCAAAAGTCCCATTCTGCCAACGGTGCTGCACCAGTTGAGTAGTCCTTGACTTACGACCGGTTGAGTAGTCCTTGACTTACGACCGATTGGGGGTCGCGGCATTAAAAAGGTTGAGAACCACTGGTCTAACACTTGTTAGAATTATAACTGCTCTTTTGTCTCAGAGTCATAATAGCACAGTATATATAATACTTTTCATCTATTTTTTTCCCTATTTCTAATCCTACAACAATTCTGCGAAGTAGGTTGGATTAAAGGAGAATCTTGTCAAGAGTTAGCCCGGCTTCCATGGCTGATAATGGATTTGAACTTGGATCTCTATTGTCTCATTCTCAGACTTGAGACGTTATATCACACTGCTCCTGACTAGAATTGGAGAACTAAAGTAATCTGGAAGTTGATTTTTTTTCTGAAGAGGAAAATTTACAACATCTGATGATTAATAAAAAAAGGTACATGTCTGCTATTCACACTCGAACCAAATTTGAATCAGTAAGCAGGCTGTCTGCCTTGCATACCCCTAAATCAGGGGTCTTCAAACTTGGCCCTTTTATGACTTGTGGACTTCAACTCCCAGAATTCCTCAACCAGCATGCCTGGCTGACGAATTCTGGGAGTTGAAGTCCACAAGTCATAACAGGGCCAAGTTTGAAGACCCCTGTCTTAAATCTAACAAACAAAGTGGAGGCTGGCTGAGGAATTCTGGGAGTTGAAGTCCACAAGTCATAAAAGGCCCAAGTTTGAAGACCCCTGTCTTAAATCTAACAAACAAAATGGAGGCTGGCTGAGGAATTCTGGGAGTTGAAGTCCACAAGTCATAAAAGGGCCAAGTCTGAAGACCCCTGCCCTAAGTCATGGTGCTTGATTTGGCTCCATTAGTGGGAAGCCTATTGGTCTCAGAGATCTACGCTATTTTCTTGAGGAATGAAGAAGGCAGTAAACTTGCCTGCATCTCCATCATATTTGCCTGGCAGATGTGGAGTAAATAGCGTTGAGATATTTTGGACTCCTAGAATCCCTGCTTTGATTGTGTTTGTTGGTTTAACTGAGTTGAAATCATTTTACTGTTGTTTCTCTGTGTCATGTAATATATGTGGGTATATGCATAACTCTGGAGAATAAGTTGTCTCCCTCTTCTCTATGACAGCCCATCGACTACAAGAGGACTGCTATCATGTCATAGACTAGACATACCCAGTTCCTGCAACCATTCATTATATATTTTATCCTCCAGTTCCCTAGTCCTCTTTGTTGCTCTTCTATTGGGTTGGGATGGTGTATAGAACTCTTTGGCACTGATTTATGGTTTATGTATATTTGTTTCTACAAATATCATGATTGTGTAGACCAGGGGTTCTCAACCTTGGCAACTTTAAGACTGGCTGAGGAATTCTGGGAGTTGAAGTCCACAAGTCTTAAAGTTGCCAAGGTTGAGAACCCCTGGTGTAGACTATCTTATAGAAAAAAAGCAATACCCAAGTGGAAATTAGGCTACTTTAAAAAAAAAAAAAAAGCTTGGCCTGCTTTATTGATGGGAATGTGTTTATTTCATAATCCAACCCTGATTCTTCCTTTGAATGATCAAGGTTTCGACACTGATTATTCAACATGTAAAAAAATAAAATACATTTCCTGTAACTGTGTTCAATGTTATGACATGACAGTGATCTCTTTGAGGGCCAGGGAATGTCAAACACAATATAGCAAAATGTAGTTTGCTAGATAAAAAAGATTTATTTTATTGCATGGAAGTGTTATAATGCTGCTCATGGAGAAATGTGAAGTAATTGAAGGATTAGATGAAAAAGGTTGCAGAAATGAACAAGCAAGAAACCCAAGGGAGTTTTAAGCAAGGAAAGGTCATGTGTAACTTTAAAGGAGATTATTTACTATGTGGGTATGAAGAGAAGTTATGGCTTGGTTAGATGTCTTAATATTCAGTTGGATCTCACAATGAATGACACAGGAGGCAAGGACTCTAAGGACAGGGGAGATCAGAAAAGTGTGTTCTATAGTTATAATTGGCTATACAATTTGTTGTGTTAGCTTGCTAAACTGAATGCCTGTTGTCCAAATCGCACTGAACTGTAGATTATTTTCAGATGTCTAACCAGGAGATGGAATGCATACCTGTGGAAAATAAACCAAGTCAAACCAATCACAGTTCAGATAAGTGCAAACCTGTCATCTGGAAGGGATGATGATGGGGTTATCCACTTAGTTGTGTCTGGCTCTTGGTGATTCTCTGGGCCAGGTCTCTCCATATCTTCCAATCCTGCAATACCTTTTTGAGTTGTTTTAGGCTCTGGCTGGTGTCAGCTTTGGTGGGGTCCAGCTACCATGTTCTTTGGTGCCTTGGTTTCCTTTTATCGCTAACCTGGAAGGGATACCTGGAAATGGAGCTTTAGGGAGAGTATCGTGTGAGCGCTGAGGGATAATGGGAGAGGATGTGCTATAACTGCACATTTGTTTATTTCTGCTCTAAATTTAGCCAAGGGCCAGATCTTCCAGAAATGTGGCAATTAAAGGGAGAGAGGTAGGACAGAACCTTCCAAATTTTTGTTTGATCCCAGAATAATTCAGTGTTTATAGTATTGGGGTTCTAGAACAGTGGCCCCCAGCCTTTTAGGCACCAGGGACCTGTTCCGTGGAGAGAGGTTTTTCTGTGGACTGGAGGGAGCATGGTTTTGTGTGCTGTCTGCATCCCACCAATGGAGCTTTGCTTGTTTGTGCGGCCTGGTTTCTGGCATTCCACAGCCTGGTGCTGGTCCATGGACCAGCAGTTAGGGATCCCTGCTCTAGAACACAATCTTGGGTAATCGTGTGAATGAGCAGAACCTTCACGTCAGTCTCCAAGAACCAAGAATGACACATATCTGAGTAGTTTCTTTATTGTTGTTCGCTGTCAGACCTGCCTCAGCTTGAGCCTCTAAGTAGGAACAATCCTTAGCAGCATTGGGCTGAGAAAGGTATAGTTAACTAGATGCCAAGTGAAATACAGTAATGCAAAGCCAGGACTGAAATCCATGCACCAATTCCTCAAGTGAAAACTTTTCCCTGTTTAGACACTACCCATTCCTAGCCCTCCATCATCCAATCAATCTCCAAAAAGATGTTTTTGAAACAGAGGCTCTGATTGTAGGCTGGCTTGCATTTGCATTCCTCTCATAGCAAGGCGACCTTGAACACCATCTTGAAGAGGCACCTTCACTTCTGTAACTTTCACTTTCCCCCCAAGCCAGTGGTGGGATTCAGCCAGTTTGCATCACTTCGGCAGAACCGGTAGCTAATTTTTTGTTGCCCAGGCCTAGAATGGACTTCCGGAAGCGACATCCACACAGAGAACTAGTTGTTCACATATTTGAATCCCACCACTGCCCCAAGCACTCCCCCTCCTCTCAGGGGTCATGGAAGACTGGCACCGGATGATAGACATAAGGTGGCAATTCTGACAGTCGCCTACAAACAGAATCTTGCCAGACTAAAGCAACTATCTGCATAACTACAGATACACTCTGCTGGAATTGGGTATGTCTAGTTTAATGAAGAGAAGGACGAGGGGGGACATGATAGCAGGGTTCCAATATCTCAGGGGTTGCCCCAAAGAAGAGGGAGTCAAGCTATTTTCCAAGGCGCCTGAAGGCAGGACAAGAAGCAACGAATGGAAACTAATCAAGGAGAGAAGCAACCTAGAACTAAGGAGAAACTTCCTGACAGTTAGAACAATTAACCAGTGGAACAACCTGCCTCCAGAAGCGGTGAATGCTCCAACACTGGAAGTTTTTAAGAAGAGACTGGACAGCCATTTGTCTGAAATGGTATAGGGTTTTCTGCTTGAGCAGGGGGTTGGGCTAGATGACCTCCAAGGTCCCTTCCAACTTCTTCTTCTTCTTCTTCTTCTTCCTCTTCCTCTTCTTCTTCTTCTTCTTCTTCTTCTACTACTATTATTATTATTTGCTAGGAAGGGGCCATCTTTGCCCTCTTCCAGCCTTCCAGACATCCCAAGCTTCTTTGCCTCTTTGCCTCCTGGGAAGCAGCTTCTCCCACTTGGGACTCTGTTCTACATTCCACCACACTTCATCACTAAATGAATGAACCACAATCTGTGCCAAAGAACTATCTCCCAGAAAGAAAGGATAGTATTTTCTTCCCCTTACGACAACAGAAACTTTATAATCTTATATATTGCCAAATAGATAATACAGGGAGTCCTTGACTTATGACCACAATTGAGACTAGAATTGCTGTTGCCAAGCAAAATGATTGTTAACTGAATTGTGCCTGATTTTATGAACTTTTTTGCCCATGGTTGTTAAATGAATCACTGTAAAAGTTAAATGGATCATGTGGTCATTAAGAGAATCTAGTTTCCCCATTGACCTAGCTCAGGGGTAAGCAACCTTGGCTCTTTTATGACTTGTGGACTTCAACTCCCAGAATTCCCGAGCCAGCATGGCTCAGCTTGGAAACCTCTCCCTTTCCCCTCAGCATGGCTGACTCAGGAATTCTGGGAGTTGAAGTCCACGAGTCATAAAAGAGTCGAGGTTGCCTACCCCTGACCTAGCTGGTTGGAAGCCAGCTGGGAAAGTCACAAATGGTAATCAAATGACCCAGGACAGTGTGACTGTAGTAAATACTTGCTGGTTGCCAAATGCTCAAATTTTGATTACGTGACTGTAGGGATGCTGCAACCAAAGTTGTAAGTGCAAGCATTAATTTAAGTCGCTTTTTTCCCAGTTCTGCTGTAACTTGGAATAGTCGCTCAATGAACGGTTGTAAGTTGAGAACTACCTGTAAAAGTTTTAGCATCCCGTCTTTTTTCAATAAAGTTTCTTCAATAAAGTTGTTCATCTCTCAGGAAGGCCATTTACTGGTGATAATTATATTTCAACTTCTAGTCTTTTGTTAATGTTCTCTGCTTATTGAATTTGGATACCTAATCTACTGTCTACTTATCAACAGGTAATATAGATATAGCATTCTTAATGAATCACACTAAGATACTCTGCATTACAACAATGATTAGAAACTGGCCACACACTGATGCATGCATGCACATAAACACACACAATGATTAAATAATCAGAGACAAAGATGCTGAAGGGTAGAAAAAGTGGGAAAAAATCTACTTTTTCTGGTGCAAATTCTCACGATCAGTAGCACTGTTATGGTAAAAATTGAGTAAATTGAGGGGAAGTAGCAAAAAGAGGAAAACAGGGACAGGAAAAGCAGCTATTAACTTGAAGAATAAATAGTATGGCTATTATTAGAACAAGGGAGAACTGATTGGTGGTGGGGGGCTGGGTAGGTTGCTGATGTATATTGAATAATAATATCTCTACTGAACATAGTATATATGCCTCTAGATTTCTCATTATCAAACATAGTTGGCTTCCAGTCAAATTCTCAAAAATCTTTTTTTATTAGCTTGTCTGTGTTCAAGTTCCACCTTTACTTTGCTATGCCAGTATCTGCATCTGATCCTTGAAACTCCCCACTATTAAAAACACAGCAACACTAAATATTTAATATGCAACAGATGTCTGAAATATTATGTCAGAGAATTAGATAACATACATCTAGTTTGGGTTGATCTGAGACCTTCTTTAGATTGTAGTTTTGATCAATTGATCTGGATCAATCTTCAATTAATAAGCAGATTGCAATGAAGTAACTGTTCTAATAAAGCAGAGGTGTCAAACTCAATCTCATTGAGGGCCGCATCAGCATTGCGGTTGCCGTTGGAGGGGGCGGGGGTGTGTGGCCAAGGTGAATGCGGCCTACTGGTGGGCGTGGATGGAGTAGGTGTGGCCTACTCAGTGGGCATGGCCAGCTCTACATCGTTCGCGTCAAGGGGGCCTGTGGGGGCCTGGGCAGGAATGGGACAGATCTGAGGGTCTCTGGCAGAAGGGGATGAGACCGGGGCAAGCGCCAAGGCATGGTGCATTTCTTCATTCCTCACAAAGGGTGACACCTCCCCAGCATGCACCCAGGAGGCGGGGCTGACGCGGCAGTGGCTGGTTCCTCGCTTTTTCTAGACGGCCTTGTGGAGCTAAGACTGAATGCGTTTCAGCATAGATGGCCACCACAAAATTGTACATTGCCTTCCGGCCGGCCTGGAGCAAGGCCAAGGCAGTGGGGGCCGTTCCCTCACTGTTTCCAGATGGCTTCTCGGGCCACATGAAACCACTTCGCGGGCCTTGTGTTTGACATGTCTGCCATAAAGCATTCACATTCTCTGAAATTTGCAGCATATCTCTCAACACACATATAGAATAATAGCAGCAGCAACAACAATAACAACAATTTCTCTTCTATTCTGCTGTCTCCAAGACTGGATAGTGGATGTGGCAGTACCTGGAGACAGCAGAATAGAAGAGAAACAAAATATAAAGACCTGCAAATAGAAATAGAGTACAATCCCAGAACAACTGGAGCACCATTTGAACATCATCGGCATTGACAAATTCCCCATCAATCAATTGCAAAAGGCAGCTTCACTCGGAACAGCTTATATCCTACAACAATATTTATAATACTATCAAACATCCACATCTGCCTATCTTAGGTCCTTAGAAAGGACATGATAGGTAAACAAAAATGCCAAATCCAGCCTGAACATCTGGCTGACTGTGTGACAAACCAATAATAATATCATTTGAATACCATCAGCATTGACAAAATCCCCATCAATCAATTGCAAAAGGCAGCTTTACTTGGAATAGCTTGTATCCAGTGATGATAAATACCATCAAATATCCACATCTGCCTATCCCAGGTCCTTGGGAAGAACTCAATAGGTGATTAAAAATGCCAAATTCAGTCTGAACATCTGGCTGACTGTGCAACCAACCATAATAATTATTTTAACTATAAAAACAGAAATGACAATAGTAAAGAAAGCCAGAGTGCATTAAAATAGTCACTCAACGGGCAGCATATAAATTAAATAAATAAATAAGAATATGAGGGCAGTTGGAAATAAACCTCCATTTGAGCATGTGCAAGAAATAGGAATAGCGACGCCCGTCCTATGGCGCCGTGCACAGTAGTTCACTAGGCAGTGAGGAGTGGAAGGAGAAGATTGTGTTGCAGTTGACTCATCCGCTAGATCAATTGAAAATGAATCCTGCCATAGAAAATCCCGCCAGATGTGAAGTGCGTGCAGTAATACGATTCCTGTGTGCGAAAAAAAACTTTTGGCAGCTGCGATTCATCAGGAACTGTGTAATGTTTACGGACCAAATGTGATGAGTGAAGGTGTTGTACATCAATGGTGGCGTATGTTTAAAGATGGACGAACTGATGTGCACAGTGAGGCAAGAAGTGGCCACCATTGTAGTCAGCAATGAACTTGTGCAGGAAATTGACAAAAAGGTCCGCGAAGTCCGTTGATTCATGATATCTGCACTTTCTTTAAACTTTCCCCAAATTTCTCAGACAGTTTTGTACAAGGTAGTGACAGAAAAATTGGGATACCGCAAGTTCTGTGCTCGTTGGGTACCAAAACTCCTTCAATGCGCTTCACGATGCTGTTACAGGGTGGCTTCATACCCAGGCAGGAGATTTTTTTTGCAGAAGGAATTTCAAACCTTGTAAGATGTTATGACAAGTGCCTCAATTTGAATGGCGATTATGTTGAAAACTAATGTAATGTTGTAGTTTTCTAATGTGTATAATAAAAGTTCTATATCTGCGATATGTCTGTCATTGATAACCAAATAGAGGTTTATTTCCAAATTGCCCTCGTAATATCAGGAATCAACACAAGAACTATTTATGTTGGTGTGTTTTTGTTGCAGGCAGTGATTCATTTAGATTGAAACCCACATAAAAAATGAGTAATTTGAGATAAACTACATGGACAGCGTGTATAGTTTTGTCTTTAAAAAATGTTGATGCAGAAACATCCCTGTTTTGGGTCAGATGGCATTTCAGTCCTTGACATTGGCCGAAAATTATAGGTGGAGCTGAAGTTACAGGTAATCCCCGACGTATGACCACAATTGAGCCCAAAATGTCTGTTGTTAAGCAAAAGAATTATTAAGTGAGTTTTGCCCCATTTTAGTAGTAGTAGTAATAATAATAATAATAATAATAACAACAACAATAATAATAATAATAATGTTGGAAGGGACCTTAGAGGTCATCTAGTCCAACCCCCTGCTGAGGCAGGAAACCCTATATCATTTCGGACAAATGGCTGTCCAGTCTCTTCTTAAAAACTTCCAGTGTTGGAGCATTCACCGCTTCTGGAGGCAGGTTGTTCTGACTGTCAGGAAATTTCTCCTTAGTTCCAGGTTGCTTCTCTCTTTGGTTAGTTTCCATTATTTGCTTCTTGTCCTGCCTTCAGGCACTTTGGAGAATAGCTTGACTCCCTCTTCTTTGGGGCAGCCCCTGAGATATTGGAACACTGCTATCATGTCCCCCCCCCTTGTCCTTCTCTTCATTAAACTAGACACACCCAATTCCAGCAACCGTTCCTTATATGCTTTTTTACAACCTTTCTTGCCACAGTTGTTAAGTGAATCACTGTAGTTGTTAAGTTGTTAAAATGATTGTTAAGTGAATCTGGCTTCCCCTTGACTTTGCTTGTCAGAAGCCTGGAAAAGGTAATCACGTGACCCTGGGACATAAATATGAGCCAGTTGCCAAGTGGACAAATTTTAACCAGATGACCATGAGGATGCTGCAATGGTCATAGGTGTGAAAAACAATCATAGATCACCTTTTTCAGTGCCATCATAACTTTGAACACCCGCTAAACAAATAGTTGTAAGCAGTGGTGGGATTCAGCCGGTTCACACCCGTTTGGCAGAACTGGTAGCTAATTTTTTGTGGCCCAGGCCCAGAACGGACTTCCGGAAGTGGCATCCACACAGAGAAACGGTTGTTCACATATTTGAATCCCACCACTGGTTTAAGTCAAGGACTACCACTATAGAACTAGTCCTGCCCACAAATGCCTAAAATAACTTCATTTCCTGTAATTGTCGTTTAGAAAATAAGGAATATCTCCCTGTTCTTTGCCTTACTGCTTTTGAACGCTTCTCTGCTGCTGTTTTTTTGTTTTGTTTTGTTTTGTTTTTAGCTCCATCCATCGCAAGTGATGCTGGAAACCTAACTGGTTCTGATTGTACAATATTGAAAGTTACCATAGTGATGAGTAGTGGACACAGCTTCTCCTCCCCCATTCTTTAAATTAAAGAACAGATGCTGAAAAGATTGATCTTGCTGTGACCTCTTTTAAGCTGACATCAACACACTAATTGTTTTCCATTCTTTTCTCCACAGCCTAAGCTTTGTCCTCTTCTTCAGTCTTGGCCCGTTTTAGATTAAAGAGCCAGTCACAAAAGCGGGGATGCCTTTTGTGATCTGCAGTATGAGACTATTTATCTCAGATCCCCGTTGGTTCCATTGAGCAGTTAATCATAAAAGTCGACCAACAAGGTATAATGGGGAAATAAATGTCAGTATTTCAAAACCACAGTGGAAGCTATCCACCAGCCAGTATTGGCCGTGGATACCCAGCCGTTGTTCATAACTTCATAAACTGAAATCATTTAAGAGTGCTCTGTTAATTAGTGGGTTTCGAGTTAGTAATTCTTCATCTCATCTTTGGATGTAATTCAAAAAAAAAAGATTTACAGAGGCCCCAACCTTGCATCTTTTTATAAGTCTTTAAAACAGCCATGTCTTTTCCTGGGATCGCACAGCCATGAGATCCTGGCAAGAAAAAATGGCTATTTGAGATGTTTGCAAACAGGTGCTAGGTGTACTTCTTGCAAGTTTTAGGAATCTTCTGTTTAGAATCCAGTCTGAATCACTGAACAGCACAATTACATTATATTGGGTGTTTGGGATGTTTATCAGGGACATTTATTTATTTTATTTGTCTTTTAAAATAACACCAGCTTTCTTCATATCGTTCTTCCCTTGGAACTTTTCCTACCCTAACAGAGTCTCAATATTTATTTTTATTTATTGGGTTTCTGTGCCACCCATCTCATTAATATGGAGACTCTGGGCAGTCGTCTCTATCTCATTCACACATTCAGATCAGTGCATCGTATTGCAATTGTCAGATAATTAACCTCCAATAGTGAAATAACTAGATGTGAGCTGAGTTTCCTTAGAACCAAGGCATTTTGGAATGCTTTTTACCATGTTTTATTTTTATGCGCAGTATTATAGTAATTTGCAGTTTTAAGCCCTGGGTAGGTAACAGCCAAAATAAGAAGGTAAAACCTGGGAAAACATAGACCTGTCATTTGTGACATATTCCTTTTCACAGCAGATTGTCAATTCCAGCTCAGTCCTCCAGCCAGTGAATAGGAGATGATCTTTTATGTATGTGTGTAGGTTTGTCTACCTGTGTGTGTCTGTTTTTATCTCTAATAATTATAATAATGTCATCAAGCTGTAATGGAATTAAAACTGTTAAAACAATGGACAGTGAGACTTAATTTACAGCATGAAAAATTATAATGGTGAAAAGCCGGGAGTTACATTATAGCAAGGGACATTAGATCGAACTATTGCATTGGAATTCGATCCTGAAAATAGGCCTAAATAAATTGTTAGGATATTGAATTTAGTAGCTGGAACAATAAAGTGTGCAATAGACCAGAGCACACAGTTGTCGTTGATTAGTTAGAGAGTAGTAACTCAAGCATGAGGCAATCTATGCTATGATTGGTTGCTGTAAGTATAAAGGGGGCGTTTCCCATTTTCCCGCCTTTTTCTTCTGTGTGTTCTGTATACTGATTAATTTTTACCTCATGCTATTCTTGTGCTCTTGACTATCTTGTGTTGTTTCTTTCTGGATGATGACAAAGACTGTTATAAGTCTGAATGTTAAATACAGGTAGTCCTCAACTTACAACAATTTGTTTAATGACCATTCAAATTTACAACGGCACTGAAAAAAGTGACATAACCATTTTTCACAGTTTCACTCTTTACAGCATCCCCATGATCGTGTGATCAAAATTCAGATGCTTGGCAACTGGTTCATATTTATGACCCGAGGTCATGCGATCTCTTTTTGCGACCTCCCTTTGCGACTGACAAGCAAAGTCAGTGGGGAAGCCAGATTAACTTAACACGACTATGTTACTAACTTATCAACTGCAGTGATTCACATAACAACTGTGGCAAGAAAAGTCGTAAAATGGGGCAAAACCCACTTAACAGATGTCTCAGTTAACCACAGAAATTTTGGGCTCAATTGTGGTTGTAAGTTGAGAACTATCTGTATATTTATGTATATGAAAAAACCTTTAATATACATTTGTGTTAGTGTCTCTGGCTCCACCTGGAGAGCTGCTGCACAATTCCTCAACATAAATTTTCTTCAGAAAGACTCAGATTTGAAAAGGCAACCCTGTGTACATTGTGGCTTGCCTTCAAGTTCACTAGAATTTGTTTCCCCTTCCTTCTCAGACAAGTTATTTGATTTTACATCATGGTATGTTCAGGATTTATGAGAAGGAAGGATCAAGGATAAATTCAGGGGACAATAGCATTTAGTTGCTCTTCCCCTCTAATCCTTTGGAACCGATGTGATTTATAAGGCATTGAATCCTGAGATCCAACCATAATAATTTGCTTCATCTATAGTGCATTATACTAATTTTCCCCATTTTCAGAATTGTCTCTCATGGTGGGAGAGAGGACTAGGGAAAAGGATTAGAAATGAGGCCCTGTCCTGGGCCAAGCTTAACAATTTAGGGTTTGATTACAGCCAGACAGTCAAAGTGAAGAATAGTTAGGATGTACAGGTAGTCCTTGTCTTACGACCACAACTGAGTCCAAAATTTCTGTTGTTAAGCGAAACATTTGTTAAATGAGTTTCCTCCCATTTTACGACCTTTCATGCCACAAGTGTTAACTGAATCACCGTACTTATTAAGTTAGTAACATGGTTGTTAAGTGAGTTTGGCTTTCCCATTGACTTTGCTTGTCAGAAGATCACAAAAGGTGATCACGTGACTCCAGGACACTATCATAAATACGAGTCAGTTGCCAAGAATCTGAATTTTTGGTTACGTGACCATGGGGATGCTACAGTGGTTGTAAGTATGAAAAAGATCAAAAGTCACTTTTTTCAGTGCCATTGTAACCTTGAATGGTCGCTAAACTGTTGTATGTTGAGGACTAGCTATATTAGCTCTGCAAGAGCCTCCAAATAAGAAGCACAACCAGCAGAATTCTCTCTATCTTTATTTTAAGGTTACCCTAATAGAATTAACAGACTGAAAGTATTTCTAACCTTCTTTCCTTTTATTTTCTGGAAAACTAAAGAGGATCCCTTCTGAAACGTTTCCCTTTTTTCCTTTCCTTCTATGGTCTGAGATAGGTTTTTTTGTCAGTTCAATATGTGGTTCTTCCTCCTGTCTCCCACGGTCATTTCCACATACCATTACAGGAAGTTAATCCACATGCTAAAATCAACCCGGTCAAATATATTTTCAAAATTTGAGTACAGGTAGTCCTTGATTCAGAACAGTCCATTTAGTGACTATTCGTAGGTACATTGGCATTGAAAAAAGTGACTTATGGCCATTTCTCATACTTATGACCGTTATAAAATCCCCATGGTCATGTGATCAAAATTCAGACACTTGGCAACTAACTCGTATTTACGACAGTTGCAGTGTCCCGGGGTCATGTGATCACCTTTTGCAACCTTCTGACCAGCAAAGTCAACGGAGAGGCCAGATTCACTTAACAACCTTATTGCTAATTTAACAACTCTAGTGATTTACTTAACAACTGTGGCAAGAAAGATCATAAAACGGCACAAAATTTACTTTCTAACTGTCTTATTTAGCAATGGAAATTTTGGGCTCAGTTGTAGATTGTAAATTGAGGACTACCCATATACTCTGGGAACTATTAGAGAGAAGCGGTCTTCACCCTTTTTCTGTCAGATTTAACATTCAAAATAAATTGTCGTTCCATCCTCTGGAACGCAGCCCTTCCCTCCTGGAGATCCACTTCTCCCTACATTCCATCACAATATTTTTTTCCTCAGCTTTGCACCCACTTTGCCCCAAAAGATCCTGAGGACCGTCTGTTCCCAGAGGAAGTCCATTCTGTTCTCATTTGCTTGCCAGTGGAAAGTTGCTTTTTTCCCAAATAATTTGGGAAAATTGCTGAAATGTAGTCCTAACAGCATATAGTATAAATTCAGCCGTTGCTCAAATCATGGTTCTGAAGGCTGCTATTGGTTTATAAATGAGATGAATTTATGTTGTAATATATTAGAGGTTTTTATATGCTTTAAAGTCTCTCTGAAGTGTTTTGGCACAAAAATCAAGATATGTATCATCTCTGACCATCAATCAATCAGCCTAAGGAAGGCTGAAGAAAACATGCTTTTTTTCAATATTTCTTTCTAATTTCAGGATGAAGCCTTGTTAGGTGGGAATATACTGAGAATAATCTTATCCCTAACGCTGGGATGCACGTTTGGTTCTGATTCTCAGGTATGTGGTTTAAATGTAGTTCTTTTCATGTCTATCTTCATTGCATGTTATAAATTCAATCCATGGGTTCAACAAAATTTTACATTCAGTAGCTGGAAATCAGTGTGTAATTTTCATGATCCACTTCTTATAACTTCCTTTACCTTCCCTTCTCCCTCTCTCATACTCCATCCAGATGTATCCATCTTTAACTGCACAATACTAACAGAATGAAATGTTCAGTCTGATGTCAAAATACAAACTCTGTTTTTCTATTTTCATATTTGCATGTTAGTCCTCTAAGAACATGTATAGCTTCATCCTTCAGTGGCCAGATACCATTCATGTGATGGTTTCTAACATGTGTAAGTCTCCATTACTCTTTTAAGCTGGTAGAAGCTTTGAACAATAAAAAGATTTTATTTTATAAGGTTTTATTATAACTAGATTTTTAAAAACTGTGTTAGAAGCCATCACATGAATGGTTTCTGGCCATTGAAGGATGAACAACATCCTTAGTTGTTACAGGTATGCATGATAAATGTACAAGGAACTTTGTAAAACTTGAGGACTAAATGCTCTTATAATTTGCTTGTTTGAGTAAAGCAGAGGCTGTAGAAAGCATAGGCAATCACAAAACACAGCTTTGGAAGGCATGTTGGTAAAGAGTTCCCTACCATTAGCCTTTCAAGATGCTGAACATGCTGCTTTTTGTTTCTGGACATATAGGCACATATGTTACATTTGGCTGTATGGACCTAGAGATGTCTGCAGAATTCAATGATTTTTGTCATAATGGCCAAATGAGTGTTACAACATTGAGACGCAAGCTCTGCACTCTTTGTTTAATCATTTGCCCTCCTTAAAATTCCTCCATATCCACCCACCACATTTCTTCTCTAAAAAGAATTAAAAGGAAAAAGAGAGGCAGAAGTGATCTCAATAATAACAATGGGCAGTTGCTTTTCACAATTTTATTGCCATTTTTCAAAGTTCACTTCATGATCAGCCAGTGAAGGAAACTCAATGGACACCAAACTGGGTTTCTGCCTACCTCATAATGTTTACTCATCCTTAAAAGGCGATTTGGTGCTACTTGAACATTGACCAACCAGATGTTATTGGTAAGAAGAGAATCAGCATAACCCAATAATGAAACTAACAAGTCCATAATAACTTTGTCTCCATTTAGCACATTACTGATTCAATATAAGCAGAATGTGTGAACATCTGTGGAACTGCTGGACAGGTCTTCTTAAATATTCTTCTAAATATGTTAGCATGAGCTCTTATCACCCATCTATGTTTCTGAGACTCGTTTGTCAGATACTTCATTTCATTACATCACAATCTGTCTGGACAACCTTGTCATTGCAATTTCCACACCCAAGCAATTTCTTTGTTCCCTCTGACGATGAAATTTTATCTCTGTGGTCACCCGGCTTAGGTTAATAGCCTGGAACAAACCTCATTTAAAATCTTTTACATAATGAGAAGGAACACGAAAAAGACAGGGGAAAGGAGTTGGTGGCTGATATGGGATCTCACAAATTCATATGAGCTCTTGGATAGGTTCATGGCTCTTTAACAAGCTGTGGGTTGACTTGTCAGATTTTGTGTTAAGATTGACCACTGAAAAAGTAGGGTGAGCAGTTGTTGCTACACTATTACACCAATAATTGGTGCCACATGATTAGCTGCATTTATTTCATCTGCTATTTTTTTCTTTCAAACAAATTGTGTTGTCATTATTTTTCTGACCAATAATACATAACTTAAGAAGAGAGGCAATCAATATTTAGCCCTGTGTTTTTCAATCGCATTTAAATGGAATCAGCCTAGTCAACAGTCCAACTTTGACAAAATTAGCTGAATTGGAAGCATCAAATGAAAAGGCAAATTTCTCTCATTCTGTTGATTTTTGTTAGAAATAGCCTCCATTGGAATTTAATCAATTTAATAGGCCAGATGGATGGAATGGTTGAATAGCTGCACATAGAGTCATAAGTTAGGCAGCCTTTAATTTGACAAATTGTGTTGTGTTAAATGAAAATAGATAGGAGATATGTTGTAGCTCGGCCTTCAAATCAGTCTTGACTCCTGGCAATTTCCTGGACAAGTCCATGCAGCTTTCTTGGCAACATTTTTGGAAGTGGTTTGTTATTGCCTTCATCACAGAGTTGAGAGAGAGGGACTGGCCCCAAGTTATTAACTTGGCTTTGTACTTAAGGCAGAATTATAACTCACAATCTCCTGGTTTCTTGCCTAGTGCCTTTAAGCACTGCGTCAAGCTGACTCTGAATTAGGAGATATAAAACTTAAAATTCAGGGCAATTACTAAGAATTCCATATGATCATCTTTGTGCAATAAAATCTTACTAATTTATAAACAAAACAGCAAGGACAACACAAAGGATGGTGAGCTCTATGCAGCTCCCTCAAGAGGAATGGGGCAATTTACCATAGGATAACTCAGTGTGAGATAACTATACTATTATTATTAATAATAATAATATTAATACCAATAATATTACTAATACTATTAAGAAAGGAATAGGTCTAAAGTACAATTATCTCACATTAAGTTGTCCTTTGGGTGAGTTGTCCCATGGTGAATGGTCCCATGGTGAGTTGGCAATGGCAAGTAGTCATGCCGAGTTGGTGGTGACAAGTTGCTGTGGTGAGTTGGCAGTTGTGAATTGGCCACAGCAAGGTGGACACAGCAAGTTGGCTGCAACGAGTTGTCCTAGACCAGTGTTTCCCAACCTTGACAATTTTAATGCATGTGGACTTCAACTCCCAGAATGCTGGCTGTGGAATTCTGGAAGTCCACATGCCTTAAAATTGTCAAGGTTGAGAAACACTGTCCTAGACCCTCCTCAAGTGCCTACAACATGTGGAATTCCAAACTTCACCTTAGTGATCAAATGTTGATTTGAAGTATTTTTTTTCTTTTTTCAGATTAAATAAAGGCTAAAAGAGATCTGTTAACCTTCTCAGGTGCAGATGTTCTTCATGTGTTGTTAATCCGTGATAATTTATTCCCACATGCTAAGATCTTCAAGTGACCCATTGGTCATTTTAGACTTTGTCCACTCCTTCGTAGCAGTAAAAGTTATAATTCTGGCTATATTTTAAGAGTTCTAGTCTGGATTTTCTAACATTGCATAATTTATTCTCCTGCTAAATGTCAGTTTAGTAACTTTGCATGATTTGTATCAGTTATGCTGCCTAAAGCGATATATCAGCTGTTCTAAAACCATATGACACTTTTTCTCTGTTTAATCCCCAATCTGTATCACATGAACTCTTCATGGATGTAAAGAAGAAAAGGGATCAGAAAGATAGAAAATCAAAATGTGTCTCATAACATTCCAAAATATTACAAAGACATAGGACCATTTTTATGTTTATGTGCATTTGCATTCATAAATGGACTATATCATAGATTTTCATCACATACTTTTTTGCTGTTGTCTGAAAAGTGAAGGCCTGGAAACATAATTCCCCAACATGTGAAAAATTTTCCACAAAATTCTTGGCTGTACTAAAAGAGGATGGTGGCACAGTGGTTAGAATGCAGTATTGCATTCTGCCAGCTGTCGGCAGTTCGATTCTCAGCCTTCCATTCTTCCGAGGTGGTAAAATGAGGACCCAGATTGTTGGGGGGCAATATGCTGACTAATGAGAAGGAAGGACTCACTGGAGAAGGGCCTAATGCTGGGAAAGATTGAGGGCAATAGAAGAAGGGGACGACAGAGAATGAGATGGCTGGATGGAGTCACTGAAGCAGTAGGTGTGAACTTAAATGGACTCCAGAAGATGGTAGAGGACAGGAAGACCTGGAAGAACATTGTCCATGGGGTCGCGATGGGTTGGACACGACTTCGCAATTAACAACAACAACAATGCTGACTCTGTAAACTGCTTAGAGAGGGCTGTAAAGCAGTGTGAAGCAGTATATAAATCTAAGTGCTATTGCTATTAGCAAGACCATAAACCAAATGGCACTCCTTTTGGTGATACTTACTCAAGATGTATTGATCGATTTTTTCCATATATATTTCCTCCTGAGGAAACTGAAGTAGTTTGAAGTATTTTTTTGGGGGTGGGGGAATGGGTTTGGATGAGATAAATATAGAAAGAGAAAATACTTGATTAAGTGATGGCATGCTGGCTGAGAAGTCCACAAATCTTTGCTAATCTTTGTAGTGTAACAGCTGGAGACATACCACCCAAAGTTGAACAAAAGTCCTCCTGGAAATGTTCTCCACCTGCAAATCCAGCAGTAGCTGTGAGCCAAAGAGGCCCTCTAAATCATGGACCTATTCTTACCCTCTGAAGTATTTCTTTCCCCTTTGAAAAATAATGCTGGAATTCAGAGAAAGCACAACTTTTATTTTGCCTGGATTGAATGTTAGCCTATTTCATCCCCTTCGGAGCTCAGCAGTTTCCAGGCACCAAGACAAAGCCAGGACAAGGATGCTAATATACTATCAAGTAACAGCTTTCCTTCAGAGGTTGTGGGTGCTTCATCACTAGAGGTTTTTAAGAAGAGATTGGACAGCTACTTGTCTCAAATTGTATAGGGCATTGGTTCTCAACCTGTGGGTCGGGACCCCATTTGGGGTCGAACGACCATTTCACGGGGGTCGCCAAACAACGCAGTCCGCCATTTTTCCCCCTTTTCCTTAGCTGTGCTACTCCCTTTTATTCTATTGGCTTTTGAAAGCCAATAGAATAGACTCTCTTGAATAGAGTCTAATTCTATTGGCTTTCAAAAGCCAATAGGAATTGTCCAGGCTGTCTCTGCCCTGCTGAGCCCGCCAAAAGTCCCATTCTGCAAACGGTGCTGCACCAGTTGAGTAGTCCTCGACTTACGACCGGTTGGGGGTCGCGGCATTAAAAAGGTTGAGAACCACTGGTATAGGGTCTCCTGTTTGAGCAGGGGGCTGGGCTAGAAGACCTCCAAGGTCCCTTCCAGCTCTATTCTAATTGATCTGCATATCAATAATACTTCACCCTGAATCAACAGGTGATCTCTCCTATATAATCTCTCTTATATATCTTCTATATAAAAGCTAAGCTAAAAGTGGGAGAGGACATTTCATCTGACATTTTTATTCCAGAATATATTCCTGTGATTGACTGGCTACTCTTTATGTACTGTGTTTCTCAGCTTGAGCTTTTGATTTATTGCTGATAGTCCAAAGGATTTATTATTATTTTGCTTATGTCTCATTGTTGCTTGTTTGTATATTCCCTCCAATTGAAAAGGTAAGATGGAAATCTTAACTGAAATAGCTGGTGAACAGTGGTTTTCAGAAGCATCAGGACAGATTATTTTTTTTTGAAATAAATTTGTAGGCTGTTTTAACAATGGACTTCCTTTAACTAGGTATGCAATTGCTTAGCAGTTATGCAAAAAGCACCCTGATTTTTATGGGCTGTCAATAATAGTATGTTGAGACTTGGATTGGACTATGCATGATTAAGAGTTAGCAATGACACCGTTGAAATACTGTACAAGGAAACACCATAGTAAATGCAAATATGATATGTATAAACATATTTCAGACAGGTTTAGCAGGTCTGGTTGCTTCTAGGTGTGATACTGTATTAAACTTTCAATTTCCATAAATCCTATCTCTGGGTACCAGAAAGGCTGATCAGATTTTTAACTGATAAAAACAGTTGTTCGGAACAGAGGTGTTATTTACAATAGGTTCGCAAATCTGTTTACTGTAGATCTGGACAATGAAATAAAGGTTGTCCCAAATAAAGTCAATGAAATTTCCCCGCAATTCCATTTTAGGGTAGACGTCTTATCCTTTATACAATATTCTTTATATTTTTCACTTTTCATGCAGCTGTTCTATCTACTAATGAGCTACCTAAAAATTTATACTTACACAATATTGTATCAACATTAAAATCTGCCCAAGCAGAGGGAAATATGTTCACAAACAACATGGTGACAATTCCATGATTTCCCCCCCTCCCATTTTTTTTAAATAAGCATCAGCTTTCTAGCTCTACTGCATTAATTAAATCTATAATGTTCAAGTCAAACAGATTGAATGACCCACTTAAGAAAAAGTTTAACTACTTTTTACTTTACAATTTGGGACACACAGTATAAAGACAGTCTGGTTACTGGAACAATAGATGTTTTGTTTATATGTTGTGAGCTGCCCAGAGTAGATTGGAGTTGGGTAACATCTAAGACAAATAAATAAACGAATCTGGAAGATTTCTCTCCCATGGAGAAGATTCAGAAGGCTGAATTATATCATCAAATGTTAAAATACTTCCATTCTCACTAGTGAAATGAGGCTTCATAGCTGAATAAAAGGAAAACTCTGAAAACATACCTGTTTTCCTGAGTGAAGCTGCTCCTACTTTTTGTACTGGCTACCACTTTGCAGATCTAGTATCCGAATCAGATTTTTTGCTTCATATCCTGGAACGGGTGACCAGGGTGTAGACCAATTTTCATGTTCTGCTCCATTTCTTAGAGCTAAGCGATAAAACTCATCATGATGCTTGTAAAAACCTCAGCTGGGATCTGAGACACAATTTCCTTGCTTTCTATAGCGTAATGTCACACAGTGCAAGGGGCCAAGTGGGCTTCGTTCTTAATGCGAGAAGTTGTGATTGACCAGAACCATGGAGTCATGGAGTCTTGAGACCTTTCAGGTTAATTACCTGCTCAATTCAGGAATTCAGTTTAAAATAGACAGACAGTAATCCAGGGTTTGCTTGAAGACATCCAATGAAAGAGTCCACCACCATCCTTGAATCTCAGTTCCCCTCAGTTCCAGTCAAACATCTCTTACCAGTAAGAATGTTTTCATATTTTAGAACAACATTTCTCTCATTTAGCTTCTTGCATTCTGGAAGGATGAAGACGATGGCTATCTTCTGTGTGACTTGAAAAATGCTATCATATATTCTCCTAATCTTCTTTTCTGAGAGCTAGCTCTATTTTATTTATTATAAATAAATTTATATGCTGCCCATCTCACATCAAGGGATTTTAGGTGGCATACAACAATTTTTTTTTAAAAAAAAACCACAATATAAAACATTTAAACTTTCAAACAATATTCACATTAAAATGAACAAAAGTAGCTAAGGAAAGAACCAATATACAACAGGGTGGAAGTAGAGTCTTCTCTTAATCCATTGATCACTTCCAGACTGGGATGCCCCTGTTGGGACCCCAGATCAATTGCAGAGCTGGGTTTTCAATTCCTTCTGGAAGGCCAAGATGGTGAGGGCATATCTTATCTCAAGGGGCATGATATTCCAGAGGGCAGGAGCCATGGTAGAGAAGGCTCTTCTGGACCCCACCAGCTAGAATCCCTTGACCAACAGGGTCCTCAGCATGCCTTTCTGCTGGTGCTGGTAGGGTGGGTCAATCCCATTGAGGTGAGACAGTTCCTCAGTTCCTGGACTCATGCCATAAAAGGCTTTAAAAATGGTAACCAACACTTCTAGGCAGCTCCCTCAATCCTGTTCTATGAAACTTAGTTGATATAATGGCCATTCATGGTTCAGAACAAAAGCGGACCACCTTAAGGGTCTGAAACCATATCTTCTTTGTGATTGGGAGGACATGAAGCAGCAATGGAACACAATCAAGTAAGATGTGGTTTTCTAGTCTTCCTTCCTTCCTTCCTTCCTTCCTTCCTTCCTTCCTTCCTTCCTTCCATTTATTTATTTATTTATTTATTTTCCTACACTTATATGCCACTGACTCTGAGCACCTTACAATCCTACTATGCATATACAAGATTAAAATAACTAAGAAGTAGAATCAGGGTACTAACAACCATTACATCAACCAATTTAATACAATGTTAGCAAAACATTCCTGTGCCGAGGATTCATAAAAAAAAAAAACCAAACCTATATTGTCAACACACAGGAAGAATTTCTTCCAATTTATCACCCCTTCAAATAGCAGGTTTTGATTGCTTTCTTAAGTCCTAGAATTGTCGGGCAAGTCAAATCTCTTTCAGGTTCAAAGAAGTTTTGTTTTGTGTGCTAAAAAGTATGTGTTTCTTGTTTTTTTTTGTTTTTAAATGGCAATTATTTACAGTGGTTTACTCAGTGATGCCATTTTCTGCAAAAACTTGCCTAGACATTAGGCTTTCATTTATTTTTTTTATTTTTTTTGCTGCCAAATGTCAACATTGCAGTTCTTAGGGGCTCTGACGTCTGCCGCAAGCAGTACAAGGGCCACGTGAACCTCAATCTTCTCAGCACTGAACGCAGCAATTCCATTTCTGGTAAAAAAAAAATTCAGGTGGTGAAGGACTTGAAGAATGATTGTGTAAGAGCACTAGGGAGAGGGAATGTTCTTGCTCAGCAACCCTTTAATGCACATGTGGTATCCTATTGTAGTAAAGTACAGCACGACTGCTCCAGAAGGTAGATAAAAATATACGGCAGTGTGCAAGAAATGTATGCAAAACCAGTCCTAAGAAATTTCCAATTTCAATCATTTGCCAAGGCAGTTACCTCATGAATGGTTTTCCTGATCTGTTTTTTTTTTAAATTAAAAACCAAGTCCTTTGCCCTTATCTTCAACATTTATTTCTTTTTATTTGTTTATTAGATTTTTATCTCACATTTATTACTTTATGGCAGTGTTTCCCAAACTTGACAATTTTAAGGCATGAGGACTTCAACTCCCAGAATTCCACAGCCAGCGTTGCTGGCTGTGGAATTCTGGGAGTTGAAGTCCACATGCCTTAAAATTGTCAAGTTTGGGAAACACTGCTTTATGGTATGTACCCAATACTCCTTCGTCCTCCTATTTTCCCCATAACTACCATCCCCTGAGGTGAATTGGGTTGAAAGAGAATGACTGGCCCAAATTCACCCAGCCAGCTTAATGCCTAAAGTGGGACTAGCAGTGACTGTCTCCTGGTGATTGGCCCAAAAGTCATGAAGCCTAATTTCATACCTATGGGGGGACTAGAACTCAAAGTCTCCTGGTTTCTAGCCTGGTGCTTTAACCACTAGACCAAACTGGCTCTAGTTTGCTAAACTCCTTCCTTCTTTCTCTCCTCTCACCTTTTCCTACATCCAACTGTATAGGTCAGTGATGGCGAACCTTTTAGAGACTGAGTGGCCAAACTGCAACCCAAAACCCACTTATGCATCATCGAGTGCCGGGTGGGTGTGGCCCATTGACTGGGTGTGGCCCATTGGCTGGGCGTGGCCCATTGGCTGGGCGTGGCTGCAGTGGTAACGGCAGACTGGGTGGGACTAAAAAGTTCGATCAATCAATTCCAACTTTGCAAGATCTTTTTTTTTCAGCGAGAAGTTGAAATTGACTGATTGGTTGTACCTTTTTGTTTTTTGCACATGGCGGCGGAGGCCTAAAGCGAAATGGTTTTTTTTTTTTTTTATTGAAATTTTTCAAAAGTTTTACAAATAAAAATCCACCCCCCCCTCCCCAACCACCCCACCCCCCCCCGACTTCCCAGAACTGAATATAGGATTATTTAACAAATATTTTAAAAATAACATTTGCAATTTATAAAATAATTAATAATAATAATAAAAATCACAGTAATAATATATATAATAATAATATACATAACATAAACTTTAAAATGAATAATATATACTAAAAAGGAAAAAAAAATAAAAAAAGAAGAGAGAGAGAGAAAGAAGAAAGAAGAAAGTAGACGAAGAATAAAGCATATATATATAAAAAAAAAATATATATGAATAATAATACGTAAAAAATGTATATATATAAAAAAGAAAAAGAAGAAAGAAAGAAAGAAAAAACAATCATTACAAATTATAAAAAGGCTAAATAATATTTTTCCATATCCAAATTATGTTGTATAAAATTTATCCATTTTTCCCATACCGCAAAAAATTTTTCTTGAGATTGCTCCTTTAAGAAAGCCGAAATCTTTGCCATTTCTGCCAAATACGAAACTTTATGAAACCATTCTTGTAAAGTAGGCAAAGATTCCTTCTTCCAATATTGTCCTATTAACAACCTAGCGGCTGTAATCAAATTTAACATCAATATAACCTCCTTAGCATCACAGTCAATAACAATACCTAGTAAAAATAATTGCGGAGTAAATTTTACCCTCCTTTTAAAAATTCTTTGAATATTCCACCATATCTTAATCCAAAAAGCTTTTATATGCTTACACGTCCACCAAATATGGTAATAGGTAGCATCCAAATATCCACATCTCCAGCATTTCGGCTGTAGATTAGGGTACATAATGGACATTTTCTTTGGGTCAAGGTGCCATCTATAAAACATCTTATAAAAATTCTCTCTTAAATTTTGCGCTTGTGTGAATTTAACATTTCTTATCCAAATAAGTTCCCAAGTATCCATTGAAATCGTTTCACCAATATTCTGTGCCCATTTAATCATACAATCTTTAACTAGTTCAGGTTCTGAATCTAATTCCACTAAAACCCCATAAACTCTCTTAATATGGGTTGGCCTTTGATCTCTTACTTGTTTTAAAAAAATTTCATCTTCTCTAAGCCAGCCCATTTTACAATCCATCTTCCATCTATCCACTATTTGTCTATATTGGAACCATGAATAAGTTAAATTTTCATGTGTTAATTCTTCCAAAGATTTTAACTGCCAGTCTTGGCCATCCCATCTTAATAACTGTACGTAAGAGACCTTGTCCATATTTACCCCTTTCCTTATACCTTCTATGGCATGCCGAGGTATAGCCCATAATGGTATTTTGAAGTCACTTTTATAATACTTTCTCCACACTCTTAGCAAAGAGTTTCTTATAATATGAGACTTAAAAACCCAATCCACTTTTTTATTAAATATTAAATAGGCATGCCATCCAAAAAGTAGGTCCCAGCCTTCCAAATGAAGTATTTCTGTATTTGTTAAATTCACCCAGTCGCTAATCAATGTCAATACTACAGCATCATAATACAATTTCATATTTGGTACCTTGAGTCCACCTCTCTCACGAAAATCTTGCATTATTTTAAGTTTCACCCTTGGTTTTTTCCCTGCCCAAACAAATTTATTAATACCTTTTTGCCATTCATCTAAATTACGTTCGTTCTTTAAAATAGGTAACATTTGAAACAAAAAAATAAACTTTGGCAGGACATTCATTTTAATAACTGCAATTCTGCCCATAAGGGATAACTGTAAATTATTCCAGTTTTTTAAATCCTTCTGTACCTCCATCCACAGCTTTTCATAATTATTTTTATACAATTTTACATTAGAAGCAGATAATGTAACCCCCAAATATTGCGAAATGGTTTTATAAAACCCAGCTGAAGGCCTAGGACTGGGGCGACTGCGCGCGTTCCCACAGAGAGGGCTCTGAGTGCCACCTCTGGCACCCGTGCCATAGGTTCGCCACCCCTGGTATAGAAAGATGGGGTGGAGGGATGGGCTGTAGAAATTTTCAAATGGTCATTTTGAGAAAAGCCAGCTTTGGCTAACGTGACTATGTCTTAAAATGATATTCCTTTTTACTGATAGCTGTCCTTGTAATATCTCTTAGGTGACTCAAAAGCTTACACCACAGCAAAGAGGTCCACCCATTATTGTTTGAAGAGAAAGCGAGAAAAATATATTTTATAACATTGTTAATATGCACCGAAAGATCATAACCTCCATTTTATTGATTGTCCCTGATTTCTCTCTCTCTCTCTCTTTCTCTCTCTCTCTCTCTCTGTGTGTGTGTGTGTGTGTGTGTGTTTAGTTGGTCACGCACATGCAATTTCTTGTATTCTATATGGTTTTTTTTCCCCCCTTTCCTTTCCTGTGCCTAGCTTTTAAATAACTAAATTCAGGAAGTGGAGGCTGAAAGGCTGCTTTGTTGAAGGCCAAGCAACATTTCAATCATTGTAGTGGTGGGAAAATCTATCTGGGTTTGTTCGTTCTTCTTCTTCTTTTTCCCTCCCTCCCCCCTTCTTAAAGAGAGAATTGGCAAACCAGAAAGAATAGTCTTTGTCATGTGCAAATATGGTGCCCATAAATGGTGCTGGAGACTTCCCCCTCCCCGCCAATTGTCCCATGACTTTGCCAGAAGAGAAAAGCTATAAGAAAAAAGAAAAAGAAAAAGAAAGAAGGAAAGAAAGGCGCACTTGATAGAGTTGTGAAGAATGTTTGAATGGCTATTGGGTGTCGGGCATTGTCTTGAAGTGACCTCAATTCGGTACAGTAGAAACCCTGGAAAGTGCTATCTGAAGTCACAATACTGCTATTCTCTGCCATTTAGCAAAAGAGATTAGTTAAAAGGGTGACGTTTCATGCAGAGAGTTCCAAGTATTTCTTGAAACAAAAGGAGCCTGAAATGTTTTTGAAGTTATTTTTAATTGAGTTGAACTAATTTAATAAAGGGCCCAAGGAAGGAAGGAGGGGGGGGGATCAAGGATTGTGATTGTTTTATAATTCCTCACAGATGGAATGGACATTTATAGCACATTTCTTTGGTCTGGGAGAGAACAGTAGTCCCATTTACAGCTACTGTTCGCAATTTAAGCTCGCTCCGAAATGAAGTCTTTTCAAGAAGCTGACAGCTTATAAATAAATCTGTCTGATAAAATTCAGCATAAACTGCATCTGTGGTTGGTTTGCCAAAATTAATTCGACATTTAATTAGAAATCGCAGTCAAACATATTTAATAAAAAGAAAAACAGCCTTGGATAGTAAATCAAATGGAATCCGGGTTTCAGCAGACATCGGACTTTCTTCTTTTTTTAAAGAAAAAAGGTAAACAAAACAATAAAGTAGAAAAATGAAGCGGTAGCCTAACCTCTGTGATCTATAAATCTATAAGGGTTGAAGCAGAAAGAATTTGAAGGGAGCTGATGTGATTATTGGAGAGAAGTGGTTAATTAATTGGCTTCAAATTCCCAGTGGAAAGTATTGTGTGACAATTTTTTTTTTGTTGATTCTGTAATTAGGATTTTCATCAGTGGCGTTGGAAATTTGTTGTAAACACTGACATGAATCAATATGGTTTTTATTAGCAGAGTGGCAGAGTTCAGAGCTAGAACTGTGCTTGCAGTACTTTGCATACCTTGGACAGGTTAAGGCCACAAAATGTTGATTTCTATCCAGTGGCAGGATGATTTCAACAGTTAGCAAAACTGTGAGTCTGCAAGAGAGCAAATGTGGCATGGTCCTATTAGGAATGAATTAGCAAGAGAGATTCTGGTGGGAGAACCCCATCTGCAGCCATTCTCAATTCCTGCTTGCATATTGTAAGATCTGAAAAAAAGTAAGTGGGATCCTTGGTGATCTCTGAACTTGATTTTTTTTTTTACAGACATTTCATTACCTAACTAGGTAAAATTATCAGTGCTAACAAGGAGTGGGATGTGGTCTCTATTTATATACAAATGGATAGCCCTGTCAGTGTTGGGGGGAGTACTCTAGTGGATCTAGCACTGATGATGTTACCTAGTTGAGTAATGAAACATCTGCAAAAAAACCCCCACCAAGCTCAAAGACTACCAAGAACCCTACAGTTCTTTCTAAAAAGAAGATTAGAAACCCAAAAAGGTTATGGTAGGCAACATAAGACCTACGGCCCAAAACATATCCTGCACAGCATATCTGATGACTAGTAAAATCAATGATCTATGACCTTCCTGATCTTTTAAACAAATATTTATTTTAAAACAAACAAACAAAGAATGTAGATTTTATTAAGCAGTGCTCCTATTTTGTATTTCCACCTCAAAAATACCTTTGAGCCCAAATGAGATGACAGAGTATCCTTAGAAACCATTTCACCTTTACAGAAATGGATATTCCCTAACAGCTGTCATTTTGTGACTGTACTTGCTGCATACCTTTGATATTCCAGTTGTGTTTCTGGGCCAAAATGTTTCCTCTTCTGGAAAAATGCTAATTTGGTACTTACTAAAAGATAAAGAGACATCCATTTGTTGCATCTGCTGTTTCTCCACACTTGACTGTAAGCAATACATTACTGAAAATTAAAATCTATTGCAAACTAAATACAGAAAATTAGCAAAAACAAAAAACCTTAACAACTCCTTTGGCAACACTGGGGCTAGGATATATAATTAGGTCATGAATGGGTTGTCTATCAACCCATAGTATACCCTACACCTAAAGCATGATAACATAACAAAAATAAGAACATGTCATATTGGACTGTATGTTTTAGGTAACTGCAATTTCCCAATGAAATCTAAATTTTACATAATTAGAATTCTGTCTTTAATAGTAATGTATTTAATTATTGGATTTATGTCCTGCCATTCCTTTAGGAGTTGTCAGCACCTGCTCAGAGGTAGATGAGAGTCAACAGAATTCAAGGGAGGTTGGTTTTAGTTCACTTGTGGCTATGTAGGGATTCTAGGTTGACTCCTCTTTTAACTCCACCACCAGGTTCTGCCACTCTTTCTCCTACAGTAATTGAGATGGAATATCTTCTACGTTCTCAATGTTTCTCACAATGAGCCGAGGTGGCACAGCAATTAGAGTGCAGTACTGCAGGCCACTTTAGCTGACTTTGTTCAGCAGGTCAGCGGTTCAAATCTCACCGGCTCAAGGTTGACTCAGCCTTCCATCCTTCCGGGGTAGGTAAAATGAGGACCCAGATTGTTGGGGGCAATGTATATATATATACATTGCTTACTGGTGTACACCGCTTAGAGAGTGCTTGCACTTAAAGCGGTATATAAGTCTCATAAATAAATAAATAAATAAATTCTGCAAGGCAGGTTGGGATAAGACAGTGGTGGCGAACCTACGGCACGCGTGCCAGAGGGGGCACTCAGAGCCCTCTCTGTGGGCACATGCGCCGTCACCCCAGCTCCACCTCCCCCCACGGCCCCCTCCTCACTTGCAGCCCCCTTGGAGGAGAGTCGCCCCCGGGCGTGGCCTGCACGGAGCAGCGCAGCCAAGGACATGGCAGCCGGGCAGCAGGGACAAGACTTCACCATCGCGCTCCATAGCATGCAGATGACGCTGTAGGGTGCGGGCGAAGAGCATGGCTGCCATGGCGCTGAAGGGCTGTCTGGGCAATCTACTGTGGCGAGCCATGGAGGTGGTGCATGGCCCTGCAGGCAGGCGGGGAAGGGGGCAGGCAGGGGTGGAGCAGGGAGGGCAGGAGGCGGAGTGGGGGCCGGGATTTGGGCACTCCGTCTCTAAAAGGTTTGCCATCACTGGGATAAGAGATAAAGAATGGTCCAAAATCACTCCATGAGATTCTAGGGTTGAGGGTGCATTTGAACTTGGTTGCTATGTTCTTAAGCAACATCTTAATTACAATACCAATTGGCTTTCAAAGACTTACTAAGTTCTTTGAGGGACCACATGTGGATGAGTCAATAGAGGAAATGGATGTAATTGAAAAGATCTATGTTTAGAACAAAGCGCACATTATAAACCCTGCATCATTTTTACATTTTGATAAATTGATTTCTCTCCCTTCTGTCTCCAAGATAAGATCCAAGAACGATAGTTACCTATGGCAAGGGAGAAAAAAGTGCCCTACCAAATTCTATTTCCTGCCCAGTGAGTAATTATTTGAACCCAGAATAGGACATTAGAGTAACAGTAATTCTGAGCAGAGGTTAGCAACCTGTAAACTGCCTGCTCTAGGATACTTGATCTGAAATTCAGCATAAAATCACCAAGTAACAGCCACACAATATCCTGTTAATAGGGTGGGCTTCTACTAAGTGATGGGGTGAGCTCCTATTCTTACCCCAGCTCCTGCCAAACTAGTAGTTTGAACACGTGCAAATGCAAGCAAATAAATAGATACCACTTTGTGGGAATATAAGAGTGTTCCATGCACTTCAGCATATAGTAATTCTGGCCACATGACCACAGAAGTATCATTGGACAATGCTGGCTCCCTTAGCTAAGAAACACAGATGACCACCACCTGCTAGGTTGGACCCAACTGGGCAGAGACACCTTTATCTTTACCTTTTCTGATGAAAAACATTGAAAAGGAGGAGAGAATGGCCTAGATCTGCTCCATTCGTGATGTTCCAACAGCAGAGTCCTGCTCATGGTGACTTTACCATGCAATCTGCATGAGAACCAATTTGGTCTAATAGTTAAGGCACCAGACTAGAAAGCAGGAGGAGACTGTGAGTTCTAGTCTAGGTGACTTTGGGGCAATCACTAGGAGATGGTGAGTTCTAGTCCTGCTTTAACATGAAAGCCAGACAGGTGACTTTGGGCCAATCACCAGGAGATGGTGAGTTCTAGTCCTGCTTTAACATGAAAGCCAGACAGGTGACTTTGGGCCAATCACCAGGAGATTGGGAGTTATCGTTCTTCCTTAGGCATGGAAGCTGACTGGGTTACTTTGGGACAGTCATTCTCTCTAAGCCCAATCCACGTGACAGTGTTCTTGTTGTGGAGAAAATAGGAAGAAGAAGGAGTATTAGGTTGTTTGCTGCCTTGAGATATTTATAAAAATAATAGTCAGATTTTGTTAAAAAAAAATCACCTCTAAATCTATCTTATATAAATAAAAATGTAAATGTTTGTTTGTTCAAAATCTTAAGTCTCCGAAAGTTCTTCACCAATTGCTTTGAAATTTTGACACAATGTTGCATTCGAATACGCGCGTGTTTTTATATACCTATATTATATAGATGTCACACCTGTGACAGGTAAAAACGTGCTTTTTGTGAAAAACAGCGCCACCTGTTGGACGTAAAAGCAACACACGCTACGATTTCAGGCAATCTCTATATCTGCACAGACAATGGAACAACAAAAAATATTGTATACCCACAAGCATTGTGAAATTAAACATATTACAAACGTGCGCTTTCTCTTTTCTTTCTTTTCCATTTAACCAGACTGAGCCACAGCAACGCGTGGCCGGGAGCAGCTAGTAAATAATAAATAAAGTGTACAAAATTCTGACTTTCAAGGATGGAAAGTGGAAAGTGACTAGGAAGCTCAGGATTATCCCTTGCTTCACCCTGCCCCACAGTGGGGCCAGCAATGTCTGACTTTCCCTCCACGTGATTTAATCCCTGACTTTGGTGAGCTCTAGAAGAAAGTATGAACCTTGCAATCGGGTCTACATCAATAAGTTCCAACTCTGTTTCCCCATCCCCAATGTGAGAATTCTCCTAGTGGGTCTCTCCATGAATTCCATGTGCTCTTTTACAAAGCCAGTCCCTTCCTCCACCCTAGCCATCTGAGGGTTCTTGTGATCAGGCCAAAACAATGTGCTATATTGTGATGTGGCAAGGAGACAAAGCTACGAATGAAAGCAGATGGTATTATCTCTGTGTACAAAGCCCTGTTTGGATTTTCTGATAATTATCTGATTGATTTTTTTTAAAGGAATCATTAGGAGGATAGCTAATACCAAGTGTGAACATGAGAGCAGTCTGTGTGTGCCAGGATTTTGTTGTGATTTTTTTTTTTTAATCATTTGGGTAAAGTTTGAATGAGCAATTCTTTATTTAAAAGAAGAACTAGGGGGTGATATGATAGCAGTCTTCCAATATCTAAGGGGTTGCCACAAAGAAGGAGGGGGGAGGGTCAACCTATTCTCAGTGGAATGGCTTGCCTCCAGAAATTGTGGATATTCTATCACTGGAGGTTTTTAAAAAGAGATTGGATAGCCATTTGTCTGAAATGGCATAAGGTCTCCCACTTGAGCAAGGGGTTGGACTAGAAGACCTCCAGGTTCTCTTCCTACTCGGTTATTCTGTAATTTTGTGTAATCTTCTGGCTTAGGTGTTATGGATTCAGGGTGTTTTTACAGAAGAGTGCCCAGAAAATAAATGCACAGATTAAAAGTATAACCATAGGTTAGATACTAGCCTTTATATCTTCTTTATTACACAACTGTTCATTGCTGGATACAGTTCAATATGTTAGTTTTAATTTCAAAACCTTTCGTGGCTGCGGAACTACCTGCACTGCTATTTTAATACGAATGGCAATATGAGAGCATAGAATGTGCATAGAGCAGTGGTGGCGAACCTATGGCACAGGTGCCAGAGGCGGCACTCAGAGCCCTCTCTGTGGGCATGCGCACCGTCGCCCCAGTCCTAGGCCTTCACCTGGTTTTATAAACCCTGTTTGCTTTAGGCCTCCATTGCCGTGTACAAAGAAAAAAGGTTCAATCAATCAGTCAATTTCAACTTCTCGCGGAAAAAAAAGAAAGTTGGAAATTGATTGATTGAACTTTTTAATCCCACCCAATCTGCCATTACCACTGCAGCCACGCCCACCCAATGGGCCATGCCCACCCAATGGGCCACACCCACCCAAAGGGCCACACCCACCCGGCATCCGATGATGCATAAGTGGGTTTTGGGTTGTACTTTGGACACTCGGTCTCTAAAAGGTTCGCCATCACTTGCATAGAGAATGTCAACTTTGGAATATGTGGGAAAAGTCTGTTCTCTTCTCTCTTTCTCTTTCTCTTTCTTTCCCTCTCCCTCCTCCTCCTCCTCCTCCCTAGGGCTGAAAGGGGCTGTTTTCAACATATGCAAGATATTGTTACACAGATCAAAGGGGAGAAGGCTTGCACTGCAACACTTAACCTACCATCTTGTTAAGGATGCCTTTAAGGATGCCTCTGGATAAACGAAATAGAACTGTAGAATCAAAGAATTGTAGAATTGAAAGACGACATGGAGAGATCTTCAAACACAACTCCGTTCCCCATGCAAAAATCCAAATTCAAACAAAAATATACAAAGCTGACCTGCTTCAGCACAAAGAGTAATGGGGAATCCATCGCACCTCTGGTTAATTGGTTGCCATTTTTTCTTTTGAACTTCAGTGTCTATGGAAATTGTCAATTATCCAGGTCATGGTTGTCCCAAAGGTGCTTTTTCCATAAGGTGACTGGAATGTTTTTTTCTTTGAAAAAACATTTCACTTCTCATCCAAGAAGCTTCTTCAGCTCTGTTTGGACTTACTGTATCTAACTGGATACAGTTGGGTAGACATTCTTGTAAAATAGTTTCTGTTTACCAGCTTGAAGATACTAGTCTAAAATGGAGGATTGTCTGACAAGACATAAAGAAACTTCCAGCATTTCTATCCCATCCCATGCACAGTGGAATTTTTCTCAAGTACTGAAAATCAAGTTCTGTTGATGATCAGCTGTCAAAGGAATGAGCTGTCATGTGTTGCTGAGCCAAATTTTATCAGGACTTTAGTTCTGATGAAAACAAAGAACAAAACAATGGGTGTTCTTCAGGCACTCAATGTGATACTACTGGAAATACTTTCTTGGAGTTGTGACTTCTGCTTATCATTGTGTAAAGTACAACAATTTCATTCTCCCAGCCTTTTTTATAGAGAATTTTATCAAAACCATGGGTTTCTGCCTACAAGAGGAAGAAGTGGAAGAGAAGTTCTCAGTGCTGTGAAAGAATGATAAACAGCATTACTGCTTCTGGCTTTTCAGTGAGGTATCATCTCAAGAGGACTGACTCCATGGAGTTGTTTATTATGTTGGAAGCCCTTGAAGCAGAGATTCTGGTGACCAGATCAGTTGACCACAAGAGGGAGCCACTAATCTGCACTTTGCTGAGGTGTTGGACCATCGGTTCTATAGGCTAGAGCAGTATTTCTTAACCTTGGCAACCTTAAGAAATGTGGAGTTCAATTCCTAAACTCCCCAAGGAATTCAATTAGTTGAGGTCCACACATCTTAAAGTTGCTAAAAGGTAGCAACTAGAAGGTAGAACTATAGTTCAATCATGAGTAAGAACTCATGACTGGTGTACAGGTGATGTGCAGACTTCAGAGGCCTTTAATGTAGCCTCAGTCAAATTCTCCTACCAGCCGCTTATTGAAGTGTTACTGGCCCCACTCAGAGAGCCATCAGATCCCCCTCTGTTGTTGCCAAGGTTGTAGCCGATGTGTGTTATCGACTGTACTGGAAGAGAATATATGTAGCTCGGGGTTGAACTGCTGGACACTGATGAAGTTACCTAGTTTGGTAATGAAACAACTTCAAGAAGAACTTGAAGTTGAACTTGAACTTGAACCAACTTCAACCAAGCTTGGGGAGCACCAAGGACCCACCTATTTATGTCCTTCAACATTCCTCTCCCTGTTGCCCCACTGCCATTTGTTGCTACCGATGAAGGAAAAATAATTGCCTCTTCACATAATGCTAGCATAATGTACAGTCTGGTCCTCTTGAGGACTTCAAAACATCTTTAGAAACTCCTCTTGCAGATTCTCAGATAACTTCTCTGGAGGTAGATCTCAGCTGCTGGTGGAGCTCAGAGATCAAGTCTGGAATAACCAAAATGGAAAGAGATTCTAACACAGTTTCAACTGAGTGCTTTGTTGCTTGAGATGGTGCCAGATGTCCTTCACATTCAGGTTATCTTAATTCCAACAATTTGCTAACGTGGATCTTTAATAGCATGGGTGAATATTCCTTTTAGATACAATTTATTAAGTATGAACATAATTGCAATTAATTGACAAATATTGTAGCTTTAAAAACTTAGCAGAAAACAAAAAGAAAATGGCCTAAAACAGAATAACAATTGAAGAAAAGCAATGCATTTGAAATACAAAAATGGGAGGAGCTAAGTAACTAGGTAAGTTAACAAGGAAGTAGAATGTCCATGGATGGACAAAGATACAATATCTTTCAACATAAAAGGTATCCATGGAATCATCAAAAAGTGCCTGATCACTCAACCCACTACAACCAATACAAACTACGAAAAGGATAACACTACTATGTAGTAATCAAAAACATATCAGAAACAACCAACAGACTGTTAGAACGACACCACATCACCGCAGTGCACAAACCAACTAAAGCCCTCCAAAACATCTTAAATAAACCAAAGGACTCAATAGCCCAAGAAGAGTCACCTTGAAGAAATAGAAAGAAAGAAGGAAGGAAGGAAGGAAGGAAGGAAGGAAGGAAGGAAGGAAGGAAGGAAGGAAGGAAGGAAGGAAGGAAGGAACAGGAGTCATCTACAATATATAGTGTTAAAGGCAATGTAGTGTGATGTCTTAGCCAAGGCTTTTCAACCAGTGGTACGGGTACCACCTGTGGTACATTGGCACCTGGCAGGTGGTACACGACCATCCTAGAAAAGTGGTAGTGGGGGAGGGGAATGAGCTGAACTGGTGGCAGCACCGCACAAGCCTGAGCAAGAGATGGCTCGAGCTGCAGGGCTGTCAGGGCTCAGTGGAAGCACCAGGATCAGTGCCACTTTCCAGCTGATCGGTGCTTCTTCAGGGCTATCAGGGCTCAGTGGAAGCGCCAGGATCAGTGCTTCTTCGGGGCTGTCAGGGCTCAGTGGAAGTGCCAGGATCAGTGCCAGGCTCCAGCTGGAGCTCAGCACTGATGCTGGTGGTTCTGCTGAGCCCAGAACAAGCGCTGATCAGTTGGAATGTTGGAGCATCTCCAGGGTCTTGTGATTTACATTCAGATGCTTGGCAACTGGTTCATATTTATGACAGTCACAATGTCCCAGGGTCATGCGAAGTGACCAAAACCTGCTGCAACCACCCAGCAGACGGGGGGAATAAAAACCAAACACCCCCCCACCCCACCCCCGCTGCCAATGCTCAACAGAAATGCTCACAACAATGAAAATCTTGGACAGGAGGAAGAGCGCCACCGGGAGAGCAGGCAGGTGTCTTACTCGGCTATGCCTTGGGGGGCACTTTTTTCAGTGCCATTTTAACTTCGAACAATCACTAAGCAAACTGTTGTAAGTCGAGGACTACCTGTACTTTATCACTTTTTTCCTTTTTCTTTTTTGGTCATCAAGTTTTTGACACCTTGCTAGGCGACTGGTGGTACTCGGCTGTTGCCATATTCTAAAAGTGGTACAATGGGTGAAAAGGTTGAAAAGCCCTGATCTTAGCAATTAAAGATGCTGAGTTTGGAGAGCTGACAGGTTTGAGACCTCAGCTCAGTGCACCAGGGCGAGCTCCATTTCTACCCCAGCTCCTACATAGAAGTTCAAAAGCAGGCAAACATGAATAGATTAATAGATACCACATCGGAGGGAAGATAACAATGTTCCATGCGTCGTTGGGATACAGTATAGTCATTCTGGCCACATGACCATAGAAGTGTCTTCGGACAACACTGGCTCCCTTGGTCAAGAAACGGAGATGAGCACCGTGCCCTAGACTTGGACTCAATTGACAGGGAAACTTTTAGCTTTACTGTATAAAAACAGAGAGCAAACCCCACAGTAACTACCATTGATTATGTTACTTAGTTGAGTCATGGAACAAGCAAACCGCCTAGCTTAGAGAATACCAACAATTCCACAGTTGAAGCCTAAGCTACAGCTCTTCTCTTCTGTTGGAACCATTTCTTAATTGAAGAGTTTTGCTTGCTTAGAGAAAATCCCTTTTGAGATCCGACAGATCATTATGCCCTTATGCTTTGGCTCGTCTCTGATGTAGCCCATTAGACTTTTCAAATAAACATCAGTATAATGAATACAATAATTTAAACGAAGGCAGGTTTTCATGAAAATATTGGTCACTCTACCATGAAAAAAACCACAATCTGTTTCCCTGTTTATATGCGGAGGATTTTCATTATCTAAAAACAGGACAATTAAGCAGGTTACATTTATTAAATAACAACATTATTTAATGAAGATTTCCAAGGAATCTTATCAAGGCTGGATAGAAGGGAGGCAAACAAGCAGAAGTAAAAGCTGATTTGCTTGACTCTCACAACTAAGTCATTATTCCTCATAGTTCCCATATTTTTCATACATGTCTTTGAAATAAAATGAGGCTGTAAAAGTTGTCACGAAGCTTTTCGTATTGCACAATTCAGAAATTATGACTCAGCATTTCAAATGTCTATGGAGATTCTCAGTCATCCAGGCCATGGTTGTCCCAAAGTTGCTTTTTCAAAAGGCAACTGGACTTTGTTTTTCCTTGAAGACATTTTGCTTCTCATCCAAGAAGATTCTTCAGTTCTGAACAGTTTTCAAGCAAAAGTGCTTGAAAAAGCACCTTTGGAACAGCATTCCAAATGTTTTTAAGAGGGAGAGAAATCAATCTGTTTCAGTTCCAGTGAATTTTGAACTTGTTTGTTCATAAGATAATTCTATTCCTTTTCTGCACTCATCTACAAGTTGAAAAGAAAGGACAAGTGGCAATTAAATGCACTTTAAATAGATATACAGTATATATATATATATTCTTTTTCTTGGAACACCTGAATCTATTCTGTGTTATTGGTTTTTAAATGCAGAGTTGCAGCTTTTGAGCTGAGAATTGTAGTGAAAAGTTTGAAAAATGTAAAATCCATTGCAGATTGCTTCTCCATATCCTTCCTCTTTTAACTTTCCTTGCCCAACTTAGGACAATCTTGCCTATCCTTGTATTCTCTTTCTTTCTTTTTCTTTCTTTCTTTCTTTCTTTCTTTCTTTCTTTCTTTCTTTCTTTCTTTCTTTCTTTCTTTCTTTCTTTCCTTCCTTCCTTCCTTCCTTCCTTCCTTCCTCTTTCTTTCTTGCTTGCCTTCCTTCCTTCCTCTTCCTTCCTTCCTCTTTCTTCCTTCCTTCCTTTCTTCCTTGCCTGCCTGCCTGCCTCTTTCTTCCTTCCTTCCTTCCTTCCTTCCTCCCTTCCTCTTCCTTCCTTCCCTTTTCTTTCTTTCTTTCTTTCTTTCTTTCTTTCTTTCTTTCTTTCTTTCTTTCTTTCTTTCTTTCTTTCTTCCTTGCCTTCCTTCCTTGCTTGCCTTCCTTCTTTCCTTCCTTCCTTCCTTCCTCTTTCTTTCTTGCTTGCCTGCCTGCCTTCCTCTTCCTTCCTTCCTTCCTTCCTTCCTTCCTTCCTTCCTTCCTTCCTTCCTTCCTTCCTTCCTTCCTTCCTTTCTTTCTTTCTTTCTTTCTTTCTTTCTTTCTTTCTTTCTTTCTTTCTTTCTTTCTTTCTTTCTTTCTCTTTCTGCAAAGTCTTCTTGCAATCTTGCCTTCTGTGCCTGGGTTTCCTACATGAAATCCTCACATGGGGAAGCATCTGGGGGGTTGGGGAGAGAGGGAGGGAAATGAGAACTGCAGAGAAGTGTGCCAAGTTACAGAGAAGAGACGTTCGTTTTCTTAAAGCATTAAGAGTCACCTCCTTCCTCCTGAATCGCCAAGGACTTGTCAAGGTTCTTGAGTTTGCCAAATTAACATGTTGTGTGATGGGCAGATCCCTGCTGGGCTGTTGAAATTGGGGCTTTTCCCTCTGCACACCCAACTGTCTTGACCTCGCTCTCCCACCTCCCCATTTTGCTTTCTATGCCAAGTCACAGCTTGCGACGTTAACGAAATACCGCCTTCTTCACTCTGATGGGAGTATAAAGCTCCTGGGGATGATTGAGGATGGGCCACGCGAGTGCTACATTTTTAGAGTGAAGCTGGTACTGCATGTAGAGGTCCTGAACCACGGGAGCGGGAAGAAACAGTTCCCTTTCTTGAGTGAAATGGTGTGGTTTTGTTTTGGCACGATTCCCTTTCAACTCACGTCTGCTTAGAATTGCCAGCCAGATCAGCCTTCCAACTTGATACTTTCGAAGATTCTTTATTCAATCTAATGATGTCCTGCCTTTCATTGAGGACCGGGATCGATCTCCAAACTTGGCTGGCTGGAGAATTCTGGGAGTTGAAGTCCACAAGGCTTAGAACTGCCACGTTTGGAGACCCCTGATTAAGGACCTCAAGGTGGCCTTCCTAGAGTTCACTCCTTCCAGCTTTCCCCATGGTAACAACCCTGTGAGATAGACAAAGTCCTTCAAGGAATTATCCATGGATGAAATTCATCCTCACCTCAACCTCAAGGTGGCCTTCACTCCTTCTAGCTTTCCCTGTAGTAACAACTCTGTGAGATAGGTTGGCCCATAAAAGTCTTTCGAGGATTTTTCCTGGGTGAAGGTCGTCCCAAACCTGGATTTCTCCAGTCCCAGCCGTACATTTTCCTAACTGATTTCTCCATCTGCTCCATTGATTGTGGAAGATGGATTGACTGCATCCCAACACCTCTAGGGGGTCAGTAGTATTTACAACTCCCATTAATACAGTGTTTCTCAACCTTGACAATTTTAAGGCATGTGGAATTGAAGTCCACATGCCTTAAAATTGTCAAGGTTGAGAAACACTGCATTAAGATGTCATCATTTCTGAATGTTGTGGGGCAGGTATCCCTGTGATGTATGTTGGTGCTCTGCCTCTGAAGACAGCAAAAAGGTTTCTTGGAACTGAGGACAGAATACTTCAAAGAGGCCACCCTAACTGTTCCTTTCTCCAGGCAATTGATTGTGAGCATAAAATTAACCCCACGTACAAGAACATTTACTGTAGTCCTGTTTGTTCATCTTTTGTTAGGTAGGATTAAAACAAGCGTAGGGTTTTTATTTTTTTTTAACAAGTGCATTCTTTTCTGGGAGTTGTTTGTCGTTGTTAATTGCGAAGTCGTGTCCAACCCATCGCGACCCCATAGACAACGTTCCTCCAGGCCTTCCTGTCCTCTGCCATCTTCTGGAGTCCATTTAAGCTCACGCCTACTGATTCAGGGACTCCATCCAGCCACCTCATTCTCTGTCGTCCCCTTCTTCTCTTGCCCTCAATCTTTCCCAGCATTAGGCTCTTCTCCAGTGAGTCCTTCCTTCTCATTAGGTGGCCAAAGTATTTGAGTTTCAACTTCAGGATCTGGCCTTCTAAAGAGCAGTCAGGGCTGATCTCCTCTAGGACTGACCGAAGTCCACAAGAGCCAAGGTCCACAAGAGCAAGATTGCCTACCCCTGACCTAACTCTTCATCATGCACTGATGATGTCACCTAGATGAATAATGCAAGAAAACAACCAAGCTCAGAGAGCACCAAGGACCCGACAGATCAAAGCTCCATCACAATATAGAATGACATCATCATGCGGCCAAAGCAGTGGTGCTCTTGTGTCATGATATCGGATGTTAGTATGTAAACTGCATCCCTTGCATGATGGATCATGCCACTTGTCATTTGTTCCCGTCCTTCCCCCATGGATGCTCATGATCGTGATGGCTATCTCTCAAACGATCTGAATGTGTATGATTATACTATCAGTGCATCAATGGCTGAATATTAATTTTTGGAAGCCATACGGAAGGAGGATACTTTGCTCATGGTCCTCCTGGTAGGAATCTGTAACGATATGTTGTAATGGCCTTTATTTATTTATTTATTTATTTATGAGACTTATATACCGCTTTAAGTGCAAGCACTCTCTAAGCGGTGTACACCAGTAAGCAATGTATATATATATTTACATTGCCCCCAACAATCTGGGTCCTCATTTTACCTACCTCGGAAGGATGGAAGGCTGAGTCAACCTTGAGCCGGTGAGATTTGAACCGCTGACCTGCTGAACACAGTCAGCTAAAGTGGCCTGCAGTACTGCACTCTAACTGCTGCGCCACCTCAGCTCATGGAAACCAGAGGAAGAACCCCAGAGCATCTGAGCCAACAGAAACAATGGGGGCATGGCAAATATCTCAGAAGGGTCCTTCCCCAGTTGCTTGAACTGTAAAGGCAATGGGGGAGACTTCCCTAGGGAATGATCAGATAACAGAGGGCATAGACTACAGCTGGAAAGTGCATGGAGCAAGAGGCTTGGAAGAGATTCTCCCTAGATGTCTATGGAGACTCTCAATCATCCAGGTCATGGTTGTCCCAAAGATGCTTTTCCAAAGGCAACTGGACTTTAACAGAAAAAATAGAACAACAGAGCTGAAAGGGACCTTGGAGGTTTTCTAGTCCAACCCCCTGCCCAGTGAGGAAACCCTAGACCAGTGATGGCGAACCTTTTAGAGACCGAGTGCCCAAACTGCAACCCAAAACCCACTTATGCATCGTAGAGTGCCAGGTGGGCGTGGCCCATTGGGTGGGTGTGGCCCATTGGATGGGCGTGGCTGTGGTGGTACTGGCAGACTGGGTGGGACTAAAAAGTTCAATCAATCAATTCCAACTTTGCAAGATCTTTTTTTTTCCCCGCGAGAAGTTGAAATTGACTGATTGAACTTTTTTTTTTTTTTTTTTTGCACATGGCAGAGACCTAAAGTGAAAAGGTTTTATAAAACCCAGCTGAAGGCCTAGGACTGGGGCAACAGTGCGCATGCCCACAGAGAGGGCTTTGAGTGCCGCCTCTGGCACCCGTGCCGTAGGTTCGCCACCACTGCCCTATACCATTCCAGACAAGTGGCTGTCCAGTCTCTTCTTAAAAGCCTCCAGTGATGGAGTATCTACAACTTCTGAAGTCAGGCTGTTCCACTGGTTAATTGTTCTCAGTGTTACGAAACTTCTCCTTAGGTTGCTTGTCTCCTTAATTAGTTTTCATCCATTGTTTCTTGTCTTCTGGTCCAAAACTTCTTTATTTAAAAACTTTCTTGGGTTTTTTTTTCTTTGAAAACATTTTGCTTCTCATCTAAGAAGCTTCTTCAGTTCTAACTGGATGGTGGGGAATGGAATATAAGATGATATAAATCCTTCCATTCTTGGATTTATTACCGGGCGGAATCTGAGCGGTAACTGTGGGGACCAGATTGTCTTAGGCCAGGGGTAAGCAACCTTGGCTCTTTTATGACTCATGGACTTCAACTCCCAGAATTCCTGAGCCAGTATGGCTGGCTCAGGAATTCTGGGAGTTGAAGTCCATGAGTCATAAAAGAGCCAAGGTTGCCTACCCCTGTCTTAGGCCAGATCCAGCTCGCTTTTTTTTTTTGCCTGTATCCTCCAGCTTAGCCTTTTAGCTGGTATCTCCTTGTCAAAGAGTCTTTCCATCACTTTCAAACCCAAAATAAAACAGAAGCAGACATCCATGCCATCCGGGCTTGTTTTAAAACTCATTGACACCTGAGCATCTGAGCTTTGGGTGGCCGACATGACATGGACCATGCAAATAAGCCCCAAAGGCTGGAAATATTAGCAACCTGTAGTAAAATTAAGAGGTAGGTCAAATATAATGGAGACATCTGTCGTTAACCCTTTTAAAGAGGGTGCCCTAAGGGGCATCATGATGGATAGAAGTGTTGGGGTGTGTTCTGTCTTGCCTTTTCATGGTGGAGTTGCAAAGGAACAGTTAGGCTAATGCACATCTCCTGTTCCGCAGCGTTTACTGGGCGGATCAAGGGCGCTCCCCTCAACCCACCTCCCCACCCCCTTCCATGGTGTGCTAGCATTTACAAAAGCAATTCTGAGAATATGCATGACTAAAAGCCTGCTTATTTTAGCATTAGATCCTGCTCAAAGCAGCCCTGCAGATGATTTAGTGTTATACCAAAGTTTGGGTATGTCTCCCATCTGGGGGAAATTATATTTATACATCCATATATCTATCTATATCAGTGGTTCTCAACCTTTTTAATGCCGCGACCCCCAACCGGTCGTAAGTCGAGGACTACTCAACCGGTCGTAAGTCGAGGACTACTCAACTGGTGCAGCACCGTTTGCAGAGACAGCCTGGACAATTCCTATTGGCTTTTGAAAGCCAATAGAATTAGACTCTATTCAAGAGAGTCTATTCTATTGGCTTTCAAAAGCCAATAGAATAAAAGGGAGTAGCACAGCTAAGGAAAAGGGGGGAAAAAATGGCGGACTGCGTTGTTTGGCGACCCCCGTGAAATGGTCGTTCGACCCCAAATCGGGTCTCGACCCACAGGTTGAGAACCACTGATCTATATCTACTTCTACTGCCTGCCTGCCTGCCTGCCTGCCTGCCTGCCTGCCTGCCTGCCTGCCTGCCTGCCTCCCTGCCTGCCTGCCTGCCTGCCTATCTATCTATCTATCTATCTATCTATCTATCTATCTATCTATCTATCTATCTATCTATCTATCTATCTATCTATCTACCTACCTACCTACCTACCTACCTACCTACCTACCTACCTACCTACCTACCTACCTATCTATCTATCTATCTATCTACCTACCCTATCTCTCTTTATCTCTCTTTATTGTTATCTGTCTGTCTGTCTGTTTCTCTGTGTGTCTCTGTCTCTATATCTGTATCTCTATACCTCTATTTCTATATGTGTATGTATATGTGCACGTTTACTACACTTATACATATATTTATAGTATTTTTCCCATTTTTTAAGTCCTCTGCAGAATGTCTAAAACATTTGTGGCTATATATTAATTTTATTATATTTATTTATTAAGTTTCTATACTGTCCATCTCACTTAAGTGAGTCTGGATAGTTTATAGCAATATAATAAAACAAGATAAAACATGACAGTTACAGGTTTATGGCTTTCCTTTGTGCTATCCATGTTTTGGCACTTTTCATATTTTCAAAAAAAACATGTATAATAATTTCCTTCCCTCCCTCTCTTCCTTCTTTCCTTCCTTCCTTCCTTCCTTCCTTCCTTCCTTCCTTCCTTCCTTCCTTCTTTCATTCCTTCCTTCCCTCCTCAGAAAAAAAAAGCTCATATTTAAAACATGAGTATTTAAATGTTTACCATGGTTTTTATCCAAAGTTGACAATGACTGCCTTATAGCAAACACAACATCTGCCCCAATTTTTTAAAACAAAGTATAAAAGAGAAGTCAAATTAGGTGTTAATTTTGAAGGCAAATAAATACATGATCTGAAGACTTGAACTGACATAGGAAATACATTTCTCTCTTTATTTCAAATGGATATGTCATTTCATTACTTCAACTTTCCAAGTCTCAGTCTTTTAGCAATACTAAGCTCACATTTCCCTAAATTCCCTCTGTCTGTGTTCTGCCCAGATTTTCCATTGTACAACTACTCTAAAAGTTTTTGCATTCTATGACTAATCCTTCCCCTTCACATGCTTTTTAATGAACATTGGTGACAGCTTAAAACTTAGCCAAAGAACTGGCTAACTTCAGGATGACAACTGCGGTCAGCTTTGCAATAAGCAGAAATCCATCCAATAACTTTACCTCATATCAAGAAAAACGGCACTTGTGGAATTTTTGACTGCCGTGCCTAATACCTTAAAGCAGTCCCTGCTCTTCAGGGCAACTGTGACGCCAATAGATTTGTTAAAGCTTGTTATTCTTTCTTTTCTCCTTTTAAGAAAAGACTTGTAATCCAAACCGAGGCCTCTGGCTTGATTTTGCCAGAGCATCATAATCAGGAAATTTGTGACTGGATCCTATGGTGTCCCATCATCTTTCTTGCTTCAAAATGTCATGCAATATTCCCAGGCTCCAACTTTATATTTGCCACTGCCGCCCATTCCCCACAGTTTGGTTGGGAATAGGAAAGAAGGGTTAAGCATCTCAACAGAACTTCCTAAGATAGAGTCCCAAGATTCCCCAAGATACTGACAATCTAGAACAGTGATGGTGAACCTTTTAGAGACCAAGTGCCCAAAAACTGGCCCCGCCCCCACCTTGTGCCCCCGTGCCGCCCCCTGCCTCACTCTGGCCCTGCTCTGCCCACCCGCAGGGTCACCTACCACCTCCACGGCCCATCGCAGATTGCCCAGGTGGCCCAGCAGCACCATGGCAGCTACACCTTCCGCCCGCGCCCCGCAGCATCAACTGGGTGCGAGGGTGGAGTCTTGTCCCCGCTGCCTAGCTGCCATGTCTTTCTTGGCTGCGCTGCTCCATGCGGGCTGCGCTCGGGGACAACTCTCCTCTGAGGGGGCTGCAGGGGGAGGTGGGACTGAAGCAATGGCACACGTGCCCACAGAGAGGGCTCTGAGTGCCGCCTCTGGCACGCGTGCCATAGGTTCTCTACCACTGATCTACACCATAGATGTGAAACTCGCCGCATCACGTGACGTGTCGTGACGTATCGTGACTTTTTTCACAGTGCCGGAACTGGGGTGGGCATGGCCTCTGCATGATGCAACGGGCCTGCGGGCCAGTAGTTTGACGCCCCTGATCTAGAAAGAGCGCAGACAAGAGCAACAAAGATGATAAGGGATCTGGAGGCCTAAAATGTATGACAAACAGCTAAGGAAACTCAATATGTTTAGCCTAATAGGAGATAGCGTAGGGGAGACATGACAGCAGTTTTCCAACACTTGAGGGGCTGGGAAGAGGGCATCAATTTATTCTCCAAAGCTCCTGAGGGCAGAACAAGAAGCAATGGGTAGAAGCTGATCAGAGAGAGAGATCCCACCTGGAACTAAGGAGGATTTTCCAGACAGTGAGAACAATTAATTAATGGAGCAGCTTGCTTCCCAGAGTTGTGGATGCTCTATCGTTGGAGGTTTTCAAGAAAAGACTGGACAGTCATTTGTCTGGGATAGTATAAGAATCCTGCCTTCGGTAGGGGGCTGGACTGGAAGACTTCCAAGGTCCCTACGGTTCTGTGAAGTCATTAATCCCCAGGATCCAGCAATACTTTGCTTGAAACATAGAAATAATTGGAGAAACAAGGAATGCAGAGTTGTTCTCACACTTGAAGGATGCCAGCAGGCTTACCCTGACATCTCTTTTTCTACCTTCAACTTGCCCCGAAGCACACTGAGGTTTCACTCAAGTTATGGCTCTCCAAAGTGGTTTTGAAATTGAATTAAAATCTTGTATCAACAGTCACAATTGTTTTCTAAGACTCTGAAATGATACCCTTGCTTGGAGTTCCTTTATTCACTAATAGGTTTCTCTCAGTTTAGTTATATGAAATTCCCTGGGGTGGGATACCAGTATCCATCCTTGCTTCAGCAAAATGGTATTATTCTTTTTGGGTGGGAACCACCACAAGCCTATTCGGAACTTTAGTTTCGTGTCCTTCACTCAGGCCGTCACTAACGGGAAGCCACAGAAAACCTAACTCTGCCTTTGAATTTATTGGTTGGATTTACCCAACACATTTAACTAGGCTGTAATTGGGAACATTATAGAAGGGCAAGCATTGCCTTAGCACATCGTAGGAAACCAGGCATCCGGCAAGATAAGATAAGATAAGATAAAATAAGATAAGATAAGGTAAGGTAAGGTAAGGTAAGATAACCTTTATTGTCATTTTTTTTACTGGGCACAAGGGCACACATCAAAAAATGAAATTTAGTTGCCCGCTGTCAAAGTGAAACACATACATGACACACACCTAAAACATACCATAAATAACATAGGTATAGACTCACACCCCTACATATATGTAACAAATAAATATTAAATATTGTCCACCATGAATATATAACGGAAGGAAGAAGCTTGAGAGTTCACAAGGTTAATGCTGTATGGAATGAAACTCTGGCTGAATCAGGATGTAATAGTAATAGTAGTAAAGTTGGAAGGGACCTTGGAGGTCATCTAGTCCAACCCCCTGCTCAGGCAGGAAATCCTACACCCTTTTGGACAAATGGCTGTCCAGTTTCTTCTTAAAAACTTCCAGTGTTGGAGCATTTACTGCTTCTGGAGGCAGGCTGTTCCACTGATTAATTGTTCTCACTGTCAGGAAGTTTCTCCTTAGTTCTAGGGTGCTTCTCTCCTTGATTAGTTTCCACCCGTTGCTTCTTGTCCTGCCTTCAGGTGCTTTGGAAAATAGCTTAATTCCCTCTTCTTTATGGCAGCCCCTGAGATATTGGAATACTGCTATCATGTCCCCCCTTGTCCTTCTCTTCGTTAGACATACCCAATTCTAGCAATGTTCTGCTGCGGATACCACAAAGCGTCTTCCCAAAAGGTAGCAAGAAAAACAGGTCGTGAAGAGGGTGTGTGGTGTCCCAGATAATCCTATGGACCCTGCACAAGCAACGCTTCTGTGCTATGTCCTGGATGGGAGGGAGGGAACTGCCAATGATCTTTTCTGCCGTCCTCACCACTCTCTGCACCCCCTTCCTCTCTGAAGCAGTGATGCCGTATGACAGGATGCTCTCAATCGTCCCTCTGTAGAAAGTGGTAAGGACAGGGAAAGGAAGGTGTGCCTTTCTCATACAATGGAGAAAATGCAGGCGCGGCTGTGCCCACTTCACCAGTGTCTCGTTGTTGAGCGACCAAGCCAGCCTACTTGTTTGCTGCACACCCAGGAATAATATGGTTGGAGTAAGCATAGCCTGTTATGTGAATTTAGAAGCTATGTTTTATTAGCGCAGATCTGGGCTTTTTGTGAACCATAGAATAGTTCATACAAGGTGACAACTGGGCTGCAGTGTTGCACGGATGGATTCTTGTCTGAAGCTGGGGTCTAGGCAGTTGTCTAAATTTCCAAGCAAATACAGTCAAAACTATTGTAAGTCTCAGTCTTAGAAATTCCACAAAATTCTTGAATATCATACTGGAGTTTCATCATAGGATCAAAGGCCTCATAGTTTCTTCTAAAAGATGATGGTGGTGGTGGTGGTGGTGGTGGTGAGGAGGATGAGGATGAAGATGAGATGAGGAGGAGATGAGGATTTCACCCGTGATTTCTGCATTTTATGCAGCTGCTATAATTATGGAGATTCCATCCACTGCAGTTATGAGAATTGTGCTATGATACTTCTACTATTGTTGCTACTATTACTGCTGTTACTACTACTATTACTACTACTACTAAGCATATGCCTTCTGACTAAGGATACTTAAAATCTACTTTAACTTTTTTTTTCCAGTCTGTCCAAGTACTGAAACATGTACACTAATTTATTTTGAAAACTTGATGGTGAGCATCTATACATTTGTAATCTATCATCTTTTAATTCTACTTGGTGCCACCAAATTCAGTGATAAAGTGTTTCGATCTATCAGGAATTTTTTGCTGTTGCTAAATAGGTAGTTTTTTTTATTTTTTATTTAAAAAAGAAATATTATCTAACAGTGCGCTTGCAATTGCTCATGCCTTGTTGACAAATGCAAATTTCGTTTCTGTGAATGTGCATGTGATATTTCCCTACATTTGTATATCAGCAAAGGGAAGGAAGAAAGGAAGAAAGAGAATGAAAGAAAGAAAGAAAGAAAGAAAGAAAGAAAGAAAGAAAGAAAGAAAGAAAGAAAGAAAAAGAAAGAAAGAAAGATTGGTTTCCTAGTGACATTTAACAGTGTGGGAGCTTATATTTGGATCCTCCAAACTTGGCTCACGGCTCATCCTTCCACTTATATTTTTCCAAGAGTAATTTCATATTTTCTTCTGTGCAGTTTTGGTTGCCAACATGGAGAAGAGCCATTGTTGGAAGTGGGGTTGCAGCCGAGCTGGCGTTGAATAAAGCACTGGCAGAGAGAAGGAAAACCCTTCTGTGTCGAGAGGGCTGGGGCATAGCTAAGTTCTTTAGCCTGTGCCACTTTCCTTCTCTCGCCAGCCCTTCTGCCCAGCCCTGTTGGGGAGACTAGGTGGTCTGTGTCAACTTCATGCTCTTTAATAACCCAACCCACATGTCCCATTACAGTTGTCTTACCTAAAAAGAAACAAACAATGGAAGGAGATACATAGCTATTGATTGTGCATTTAAATAATGTATCTTATCTATATACAGCTGTTCCAGTCATTTGATTCTCTTCCTTTCCCTCACTTTTTTGTATCCTTCCTTCCTTCCTTCCTTCCTTCCTTCCTTCCTTCCTTCCTTCCTTCCTTCCTTCCTTCCTCCCTCCCTCCCTCCCTCCCTCCCTCCCTCCCTCCCTCCCTCCCTCTTTGCTTGCAGAATTGTCCTAGCCACTTCTTCTTTAAAGAAGTCATTCCTCTTCCCTCCTTCTGACAGAATTTTGTGCTTTGAACAATGGGAGGCAAAACAGGAGCATTCTGAAGAGTTTTCTAGCAGGTTATGGGTGAGAAAACTTCATAACGTAATAATGGACCCTTCCTATAGAGCAGGACTTTTCAACCTTTTCACCCATTGTACCATTTTTAGGATATGGCAGCATCCGAGTACCACCAGTCAAGTAGCAAAGTGTCAAAAACTTGATGACAAAAAAAGGAAAAAAGTGATAAAGTACAGGTAGTCCTTGACTTGCAACAGTTCACTTAGTGACTGTTCGAAGTTACAATAGCACTGAAAAAAGTGCCCCACAAGGCATAGCTGAGGAAGACACCTGCCTGCCCACCCAGTGGCACTCTTCCTCCTGTCCGAGATTTTCATTGTTGTGAGCATTTCTGTTGATTGGCAGTGGGGGTGGGATGGGGAGTGTTTGGTTTTTATTCTCCCCCCCTCTGCTGGGTGGTTGCAGCAGGTTTTGGTCACTTCACATGACCCTGGGACACTGTGACCGTCATAAATATGAAACAGTGGCCAAGCATCTGAATGTAAATCACAAGACCCTGGAGATGCTGCAACATTCCAGCTGATCGGCACTTCTTCTGGGCTCAGCAGAAGCGCCAGGTTCAGCGCCGAGCTCCAGCTGGAGCCTGGCGCTGATCCTGGTGCTTCTACTGAGCCCTGACATCCCTGAAGAAGCGCTGATCCTGGCGCTTTCTCTGAGCCCTGACAGCCCTGCAGCTCCAGCCATCTCTTGCTCAGGCTTGTGCGGTGCTGCCACCGGTTCAGCTCATTCCCCTCCCCCGCTACCACTTTTCTAGGATGGTCACGTACCACCTGCCAGGTGCCAATGTACCACAGGTGGTATCCGTACCACTGGTTGAAAAGCCCTGCTGTAGCACTTTTAGAAAATAAAAAATAATGAAGCATGTTGAAAAACTAAGAAGAGAAAGGGTTTGGGGAACCAGGTTAATTGTTTAACTTGCATTCAGACACTCCTATCGAAAGGACAGGACGTTTTCACTACAGAATATGTCTTTGTCATAATACAGGAATCTCCTGAGGGAAAGCAGAAATGAGAGGTGGCATTGCTGCCCAGCATCTGAATTTTAATCATGTGAACCTGGGGATGCTGCAACATTCCTAAGTCACTTTTTTCAGTGCCAATGTGACTTCAAACAGCCACTAAACCAACTGTTATAAGTTGAGGATTATCTGTACTTTTTGGGTGCTTTGTGATTTTCTCAGCAGCACTGGCTATGGCTCCTTCTGGCAGAAGTCTGCGTTCTTCAACTACCAAGCTCATATTTCTATAGAAAATGCTAAAAAAAAATCTTCTATTTGCCTGGTGATTCAATGATCTTTAGAGATTAGACCAGGGGTAGGCAACCTTGGCTCTTTTATGACTGGTGGACTTCAACTCCCAGAATTCCCGAGCCAGCCACGCTGAGGGGAAAGGGAGAGGTTTCCATGCTGAGCCAGGCTGGCTCAGGAATTCTGGGAGTTGAAGTCTATGAGTCAGAAAGCGACCTAGGCCTAGGCCAGAGGTAGGTAACCTTGGCTCTTTTATGACTCGTGGACTTCAATTCCCAGAATGCCTGAGGCAGCCATGCTGAGAGGAAAGGGAGAGGTTTCCATGCTGAGCCATGCTGGCTCAGGAATTCTGGGAATTGAAGTCCACCAGTCATAAAAGAGCCGAGGTTGCTTACCCCTTGATTAGACATTATTGAGAATACTGAAACAAAATGCCATCTTGTGTCTGACTACCTCTCTACAGATCTTCCTGCCCAAAAGTAGCCTAGCTCTTTTCTAGATTTTTCCTCAGGTTCAATTTTTTTTATCAGTTTATCAAAATATGTTACATATACAAAATAAAAAAAAAATAAGGTGAAAATAAGGCAGGAAAATGGAAAGAGGAAAGTATAGGGCAAGAGGGAAAAAGAAAGGAAAAAAGCATTGACTTCCAACTGCTTTTGGTGCAGTAGAAGATAATGGCATCAAACCTCAACTTTTTACTTATATATAATAATATAAAGAGAAAACCAGAGATTTTTCTTTTGGGTTTAATGGAAAAAGACTTGGAAAAAAATTGGGATTTTGATGTTATATACTATATGTTGACGGCACCAGGATTACTTTATGCACAAAAATGGAAGGATACTTTGATTCCCACAATGAATGAATGGCTGGAAAAGTTGATGGAGTTAGCAGAGATGGTTAAATTGACTACTCTAATTAGAGAAAAGAACACAATTATTTTTGTTTCTACTTGGAAACCACTTCTGGACTTTGTGCTTGAGATGGAAAAAAAATGAAACTTTGATATTGGGTTTTGCCAATATCAAATATTTGTTGTTATAGAAATGACTAGTAGATTTTTTTTCCTGAATACCCCTGGGCTCCAGAAAACCTCATGGCATTCTGAGATAATAACAAAGACATTTGACTGGGGAGAGGGTTCCATAGTGAAAGATCGCCTTTCATATAGAGCCCTTGGACACCTTGTAATTAAATAAATGCAGTCATGCCACATTTCACCATTGAATTATCTTCTCCTTGGGAAGAGTCTTCGAAAGCAAATTCTGTTTCATCAGATTAAACAAGAACCAGTAAAGAGAGAAAAAAATACAAAAGAATCTCAGCCTGGCACAAGGCGGATTTTGAAAAATTGCAAAGAAGTAGCTGGGGAAAGAATATTTTATGCAACTAAACTGATTTATTGCCTAGATTTATGATCCGGTGCAGGCTAGCCCCAGGTTTTAACTTTAAAAATAAAGCAAAAGAAAAAAAATGGGCTGGGATCTTTCATCCACGAAACATGTGGTTCAATTTTCTCAGTTTAAACTCTGCACTCTGTCAACCACTGAATTTGGAGTTAATCCTTCTTAACACAGTGGTATTTACCTTTGAGCAAACTTACTTAGGGGTGATCTGTCAGAACAACTATGGAGTGGCAACCTTATGCTAGGGAAGGAAGCTGGTTTAATCAACTTCTTTAATATTCACTCTTCTCCTCCTTTCATGGCCTGGTCCTCATAACTTACTTTTCATTCACTATACCCTCTTTTATTGGTCCTAAATACATTTACACACACACCCCAGCAGTGACCTTAGGTGATCTATGCACATCGGGAATGTTATTCGGAGTGAAGTAACATCAGTAGTCAGGAAGGAATGGTGTAAGGGAGGCCAGTAAAATAAATCTCGTATTTCTTGTTAGAAGAGCAAGCCAAAAAAGCCAGGAGGGGGTTGCAGAGGAGTTGCTGCTGAGATCCAAATCACAGAGATACAGGGGACAGGTGTCACCACAGCCCAACACACAACAGAAACAAACTCCTTGGAGCGACAAGGAAACAGACAGGAGAAGTAACCTGAAATGTTTAATGTAAGACTGGAAATTCTGTGTACCGCACGTGCCGGATAATTATTTCTGGCTTGCCTCCCGTTGAAGCGTGCCACTGTTTGCAAAGCTTGCCTGCAGAAAGAAGGTAAAACAAAAAGATTGGCTGTAGATAGGTACAGGTAGTCTTCGATTTACAACCGTTTGTCTGAAATGCTGTAGGGTCCCCTGCTTCTGCTGGGGGTTGGACTAGAAGACCTCCCGAGGTCCGTTGCAACTCTGTTATTCTGTTATTTCTGTCTAGCTACCATTTGAAGTTACAATGACAGACTGAAAAAAGTGACTTAAAACTGGCTCTCGTCCATGCAACTTTTAGAGCATCTCCATGGTCATGTGATTAAAATTCGGGTGCCTGGCAACTGGTGTGTATTTATGACAGTTGCAGAGTCTAGGCAGGGGTAGGCAACCTCGGCTCTTTTATGACTCATGGACTTCAACTCCCAGAATTCCTGAGCCAGCCTGGCTCATCTTGGAAACCTCTCCCTTTCCCCTCAGCATGGCTGGCTCAGGAATTCTGGGAGTTGAAGTCCACAAGCCATAAAAGAGCCGAGGTTGCCTACCCCTGGTCTAGGGTCATGTCATTGCCATTTGCGACTTTCCCAGCAGACTTCCAACAAGTAAATTCAATGAGGGAAACCAGATTTGCTGAAGGACAACTTGATTCACTTAACAACTGCAGTGATTCACTTAACAACAGTGGCAAGACAGGTTGTAAAATCGGGCACAACTCAATGAACAACTGCCTTGCTTAGCAATGGAAATTCTGATGTCAGTTGCGATCATAAGTTGAGGACAACCTGTATCTATAACACATCTATCCCATACTGCTTTAGATACAATTATATGGGGTAGGTGGCAGCCCCCAGGAGCTTGGCTCTCCCTACATGTGGTCATCGGCATAAGCAAGGATGGGCAAAGATATATCGTGACACTGTGTCATTTGTACTGGGACACTGTCCGCAAGACCATAAGGCAGGGGTGTCAAACTGCCGGCCCATGGGCCGGTTTCATCATACCGAAACCGCGCCCACCCCATTGCCGGCAATGCAAAAAGAGTCGCGATACGTTGCAACATGTCACATGATGTGGCGAGTTTGACACCTGTGCTATAAGGGGACAGGACTTGTATTGCCACCCACGTGTCAATGCTGCTAACATTGGATGTTCTTGCTTTGACAACAGATGGAGATGCAGCCTTTTTCTTTCTTATACTGTACTCTTAGAATTAGATGATCTGGGGGAGGGGGAGGAATGTGATGGGAGTTAGTTAGACATACAATATCATAACAAGAGCTGATAAAGAATGGCGGGAGAGAAAACTGGGTGGGAAGCCAGCATTTCAAACTACTTGGAGAATGTGATTTATGACTGTTAGTTGTAGGAGGGAATTGTGCTTTGATCTATGTGCTGAAGGGAGGGGAAGTCAGATTTTGGCTTCAACTATGTAGGTACCGAAGTTATGCTGCTCGATTAAAGATTGCTTAAGGTAAACAATGCCTCAAAGTTCTTTGAAGAGTTTCATCTTTCAGAACCATGACACCATGTTTAATCATTTTGTAGAAAACACCGTTTGCTGAGAATAGCAAGGCACTTCGTCATCAAGACGGAATTGAGTTCCCTTTAGTTAAGGGAAGTGAGAATGAGCCCAAAGAAGAAAGAAAGCTCACAGTGTTACTTTCCAATTTTAGGTAGACTATACTAGTCTGCGGGATGGGGCGTTGGCTCAGTGGTTCAAGATGTCAGCCCAGGTTCGAGACCCAAGCGCTATGCGATGGGGTGAGCTCCTGTCCTTGCCCCAGCTCTTGCCAACCTTGCAGTTTGAAAGCATGCAAATGCAAGTAAATAAATAGATACCACTTTGATGGGTCTAAGGTGGTAGTCTAAGCAATGAATTAAGGATCCATTCAAACCAGTAGCAATAAAGCACTATCTTGTCCTACAAGGCTCACATTTACGGTGGGCAAAGTCTGGTTGGATCTTGTGAGGCATCTTCTTAGCTGTCATGTCTGCCTTACTGGGATTGCAAGGGGGTTCCAGGGGCTTAAGAAAATATTTGATTTACAAAAGAGTTCAGAAAGTAATTCTAGGTCAAAGGAACATTTTCTTGAATCTGTGTGGCTTCTCTGCAAGATTAGGAAAAGCTTGGTTCTTTAAGGACCAACCTACAACAGATAGAATCCAAATTATTCTTGCCTGCTTGGATCTGACTATTATAAACCTCCATTTAAATCCACCATTGCATTAGCACTTCAGAGAACTATGTTACCCAAGAAGCTTTGTGTCCCCATGCAAAACCAAACATCTGAGAATGGAAATAGAATAGATTGCCTTCCCATACTCTATTGTTGCTGCTTATTCAGGGATAAGTAAAGAGGACAGAGATTGAGTTTAGGGCAGTGGTGGCGAACCTATGGTACGGGTGCCAGAGGCGGCACTCGGAGCCCTCTCTGTGGGCACACATGCCATTGCCCCAGACTTGCCTCCCCCTATGACCCCCTCCTTACCAGCAGCCCCCCTGGAGGAGTTGCCCCTGAGTGTGGCCCACGCAGAGCAGCGCAGCCAAGGACATGGCAGCCAGGCAGCGTAGACAAGATTCTGCCCTCACACCCCATCGCGCACAGTTGATGCTGTGGGGCGTGGGCAGAGGGCATTGCCGCCATGGCGCTGCTGTGCGATCTGCGGCGGGCCCTGGAGGTGGTGAGTGGCCCTGAGGGCAGGCGGGAACGGGGCAGGGGGTGGATGGGGGCGGGGCCAGTTTTTGGGCACCCGGTCTCTAAAATCACTGATTTAGGGCTAGGGCTGGTATGGAGGGTCCTTTGAATATGTTAGCAGAGTGAAGGAGAAGAAGCTCTGAATTGTCCTGTTTGCGGTTCAATCTGAGCCGCAAACTGAGAAGAATTCAAGGATGCCGTTTCAGGATAATTTGAAGGGTATCTCCATTTATGCAAACTTAGGATGGCTGTTGTTTTGTTGATGAAAAAAGAGGAAATGCATCAACAAAGAAGACATTTGCACAAATGTCCATCTTGCTGATTTACATGCAGAGATGCAAATTTAGAAAATTGCCATCACTTAAGTAAAAAGTTAATCTCCCCGCAATGAGAAAAACAGAGTTTGCCTATGCATCATGGTGCTTGCCACTGGTAACTTCACATCTTCTGCCTTGTCCTATGCACTTAAATAGGAGATCCATTCAAAGGGATATCAAATGTGTACATGTTGTGCAAAGTTGCATCATTACTTCTCTCTAATTTGTTTGGTAATGCACGTATGTGCAATATTGCATATCTGTCTTGCTTTCCTCTGAGATGTGATCAAGCACTATTTTTCCAGATAAAGTACAACTTGTTTTTAAAATGTCATAATGATGCACCCAATTAGGAAAGAAAATGAAAAATGGATCAGAGGCCCACATGTGACTTGGGGGTGTCTTAAGCTGCCTTTCTCTGGTCTAAGAATTCAAGATGATACACCATGGAATGTTCCTTTAATTTTATCCGACCAACAACAAGGATACAGCTCAGAGCAGACATGCTTGGAAACAGTTTAAATTCCGTCCAGATCTAATACCTTCGAGTTGAGTTTTCTTTGTTCGTGTTTATGAGATGAGAGTCAGGGCTCTTTCCTTGCATCATAAAGGCTAGGTTCACACAACAAAATAGCACCTGAGGGCAGGACAAGAAGCAATGGGTGGAAGCTTGTCAAAGGCAGATCCAGGAAATAATAAGGAATTTCCTGTCAGTCAGAACAGCTCGCCTCCAGAATTGTGGGTGCTCCATTACTGCAGGTTTTCAAGGAAAGATTGGACAACCATTTGTCCAAGATAGTACAAGGAAGGACTCCTGTCTTGGGCAGGGGGTGGACTAGAAGTCCTCCAAGGTCCCTTCCAATCCTATGATTCTATGAAAATTAGACCAGGATGTTGTATGAAGTTAGTCAACAATGAAACCATAATGTGAGTTTCTTTCTCTCTGTCTCTCTCTCTCTCTTTCTCTTTCTCTGTCTCTGTCTCTGTCTCTCTCTCCCTCTCTCCTTCTCTCTCTCCCTCTCTCCTTCTCTCTCTCTCCTTCTCTCTCTCTCCATCTCTCCCCCTCTCACCCTCTCTCCCTCTCTCTTCCCTCACCCTCTCCCTCTCTCTCTCTTCCCCCTCCCTCCCTCCCTCCCTCCCTCCCTCCCTCTCTCTCTCTCTCTCTCTCTCTTTCTCTTTCTCTCTCCCTCCCTCCCTTCCCTCCCTCCAGATTAAATGTATTGTAGTAACCCAAACAGCAGAATTATTTGACAGGGTAAATTGCCACTAAACCACAGAGAGTGAGCAAGACTTTGCCTTTAGCTGAGTCCTATGGAGTTATTCAGTCAACCAAGTGACACTGGTTCCTCTTCTGTCTGGCCCCTGTTGGAAATGAACTTTGCTAGCTCGATTCTGGCCTGAGGTCTGTTGCCTGTTTTTTGGAATACTGGCTTATCCCAGTGGGTTTCTGACAAGTTAGAAATAGCAACAAATGGGAATCCTTGCATTGGCTCCTGTCTGCGCTGCCGTTGGATCATGTTCAGCTGTCTGAGAAGCAAATTGGAGTTTGGTGCCCCAGGCATTACAGCAAAAATACTCCAGCCTACTAGTTTGTTTCATCTTCAAAGCTCTGAATAAACACCAACTAATTAGAATGGTTTTTCCTCCTCCTTAGAAAAATGTAGCTAGCCCCTCCTACCCACCCCCAAAATAGGATGAAGATGAATCTTGACTGCAAATTATCTAGACGTCGGAAATGGCTTTTTATGACATCTTCTTGCAAAAGGTTGTTCGGGACGCCAGGTAACCCCAGAGCATAAGGTAGAATTTTGCTGGGATTTGAAACCTGTCCAAGTGCCTACAGTCGAAAACACAGAGGCAGCCAACTCAACTGTGAGACTAGCTGCCTGATAGGTTAGGATGGGGAGTCTGATCCTGAAATCCGAATACCTGCATAGGGAAGCTTCTGCTGCATGCTGTTAAACTGAATAGATATCCCCCTTTGCTAAAGGTGATAGTCTGATTAGGACAGTGGTTCTCAACCTGTGGGTCGGGACCCCATTTGGGGTCGAACGACCATTTCACAGGGGTCGCCAAACAACGCAGTCCACCATTTTTTTCCCCTTCTCCTTAGCTGTGCTACTCCCTTTTATTCTATTGGCTTTTGAAAGCCAATAGAATAGACTCTCTTGAATAGAGTCTAATTCTATTGGCTTTCAAAAGCCAATAGGAATTGTCCAGGCTGTCTCTGCCCTGCTGAGCCCGCCAAAAGTCCCATTCTGCAAACGGTGCTGCACCAGTTGAGTAGTCCTCGACTTACGACCGGTTGAGTAGTCCTTGACTTACGACCGGTTGAGTAGTCCTTGACTTACGACCAGTTGGGGGTCGCGGCATTAAAAAGGTTGAGAACCACTGGATTAGGAAGAACATTATTGTGTTCATTGAGGTTGGCCTGCCTTCCTTCCTTCCTTCCTTCCTTCCTTCCTTCCTTCCTTCCTTCCTTCCTGAAGTTTTCCTGGCAAGATTTTCAGAAAGGGTTTCTCTTTGCCTGCTACCTAGAGCTGAGAGAGAGTGACAGGTCCATGTTCATACAGCTAGCTTTGTGTCAAAGATGGGACTGGAGTCATAGTCTCCTGTTTTCTAGCCTGGTGCCTTGATTCCTACACCAATCTGGCTCTTACTAATTATTATACCCATGCTTTTCTGGGGTACAACAGAACAAAAGAGATTGCATGTACATGATTGCATACATATACATGGATGCATTTGTAGAAGAGTTTTTTCATACATCCATGTGTGTATGGGACATTTTATAGTTTCAGTAAACAATGAACATATTTTATTCTAACCTTCCATACATAATCTGAATCTGTAAGCAACTCATTCATAAGTCACAAGCAAGATTTAAATTTGTAACCAGAAGCACTTCCTCTAATTTGGGCATTGTGTGGCAGCTGTTTTTCATTAAAAACACATCCGTAAAGATTCTGATGATTTTCTGGCAAATTAAACTAGGAAAGCTCCATAACTTGTGAGTTTTCATCATTTCCTGAACATTTGGGTACCAAGAGGAATTTGTTGAACTACATCTCCCAATATTCCATGCCATTTTCCAGGGCTATCCCACCTTAGCAATTTTAACACCTATGGACTTCAATTCCCAGAATTTCCCAGCTGGCATTCTGGGAGTTGAAGTCCACAAATCTTAAAGTTGCCAAGGTTTGACATCCCTGCCATTGTCTATTTTGGTGACTTGAGCAATGTGATTGAGTACCAACATCTGGAGAACCTCTGTGTCACAGACCTAGAAGCTGTGCTATCATCTTCAAGGATTTTCTGCACAAACCTCTTGATTCCATGAGATGTCATGTGTCAATACTGTAATGAATTTGGCTGAAACCATTTCCGCTTCATTTTCAGTTGCCACAGTATTGGGAGAGGAGATGTGTGCTTTTAAAAGTTAGACAAAACAATAAAGTGTCCTATGGGAACCAAGGTCATTGCTACTTGGGTTTTGGCGGGCTGAGCTTTCCGTTAGAAAGCCCGCCAAAGTAGTTTATTGGGGAATGTGATAAATGACATCCTACTGGAGTGGGAAATTCAACTTTGTAACTTTGTAAGATTTGGGAGGGAACTTCAGTCTTGGTTTCACTTTTGATCCTGCCGATACTTTCTAACCAAAAAATATGTTCTTTAAGGAAATCTTTTGCCTTGGAGTTCTGTTTTTACTAGTCTTATCTATCGGAACCATGACATCATGCTCATTTTCCTTTATCTTACTGCATCTTGTATTAAGTGAGGGTGAAGAGCTGACACAAACTAATTTGAATGTCCTCTTATATCTCCCGTAGTATCTGTTACTAACCAAAGTGACCCCAAAAAGTTAGTTATAACATCATTATTTAAATCCCACCCTTTCCAGCTTGTATTCCAAGACTGAACACTATCACCTAGTTCTGGTGATTAATATATGTTAGCCACTTCTGGAATCACCTACATTTCCATATGTTTTAAATTAATTCTGAGGCAAAGAACAGGAGTTCTTTCTTCTGTTTAAGGAGTCTTGGAGATGCCACAGTTCAGCGGTATCTTCAGTAGGCCCAGTCAAAGCATCATAGAACTGTGAAAAGTTCTGAAAAACTCATTCTTTAGCCAGGGAATGTGCAGACTGCTCTCTGTTTTTTGGGCATGTTCTTAATAAAACTATTTCTTCCCTGATGACTAGATGTCAGCAGAACTAAACATCATGTAACTTCTCTCTTATGGGCACTTAATGGGCATCCATCTGGGATAAGATAAGATAACCTTTATTGCCATTTTTTACTGTGAACACACTGGCCCATGTTAAAATGAAATTCTGTTGCTTGCTCTCAAAATGTCATTGACTAAACTTTTTCAGATTTTATTCTATGTTGAGGAGCAAACTCCGTTGACCCAGACTGATGATGATTTAAATGTTGTTGTTGTTAATTGCGAAGTCGTGTCTGACCCATCGCGACCCCATGGACAACGTTCCTCCAGGTCTTCCTGTCCTCCACCATCTTCTGGAGTCCATTCAAGTTCACGCCTACTGCTTCAGTGACTCCATCCAGCCATCTCATTCTCTGTCGTCCCCTTCTTCTATTGCCCTCAATCTTTCCCAGCATTGATGATTTAAATAGAAGTATGCTAAGGAAGTTTCTACTTCTCTTTGTTGGGGGCAGGGGGAGACATAGTTCCTGAATAGATTTAATCTGTGGTCATAAGTCAAGGACCACTTGTATCCATCTACCCAGTTTTGTGGGACTATAACCTTCATCTTTCATTCAGCTTCTTGGAAGATGCCATGTGGGGAACACAGTCATTCATGCAGTCATGGATTAGAAAAGAGACTAGAACTCATTGCCTCCCAGCAACTTTCATGCCTAAGAAGAACTAGAATTCACAGTCTCTTAGTGATTCACCCAAAGTCATCTAGCCAGCTTTCAGATCTAAGGTGATATCAGAACTCCTGGTTTTCCGGTTTCTAACCTGATGTCTTAACCATTAGACCAAACTGGATCTCTGTACTGAGCAGGGTGCTAGATCCGTTAGTCCAGTGGTTCTCAACCTGTGGGTCGGGACCCCATTTGGGGTCGAACGACCATTTCACGGGGGTCGCCAAACAAGGCTGTCCGCCATTTTCCCCCCCCCCTTTTCTTTGGCCACGCCCCTGGCACCCGGTGATGTATAAGTGGTTGTGGGTCACCACAACATGGGGAACTGTATTATGGGGTTGAGGCATTAGAAAGGTTGAGAACCACTGCGTTAGTCTAAACGGGCCTTTCCTCTGTGTAATTTGATTGATCACTTTTAGATGCCCCGGGTTAGCAGGTACGATTTTTGGAAGTCCCACGTGACACCAGGCTGTCAGCTATTTTTGCACTAAATTCTACAAACAACGCAATCTGCAGAAATGCTGATGTCCCCCTAAACCTGTTAGCAGGTCTGTTCTGACTTAATAGATTTGCTTGATGGATTCAAAGCCCAAGAAGTTCACTGTTGGTTAGCTGGGGCCTCATAGGTATTGTGTGTGCTTTATCTTGTTCTCTCCTTATGTAAACCTTGCTTGAAAAACACAAAGCAAAATTGGGGTTGAAGTCCCAATTGTGTCAATATCATCCAATGATGTGGCAACGCGGGCTTGCAACATTTGATTCGTTGCAGAGAAGAAAAGGATTTGCAAGGCCTTGGCTTGACAAGGGAGGCTGCTCTGGTGCCTGTTGTGGAGGCAAGTCTACCCTGGGTGGCATTTTGATCAATCTGCTTGCTTTTCCTAGGCTATTCATGCTGCTGCTGTCCCTTCCTGTGACAGAGCCAAACAAAGCAGACAGAGCTTTACCTGGGATTCCTCACTTACCAATCCATCATCACAGGTGTGAAAAAAGGGGGGCAGCCCCACACAGGTAATGGGTTTGTATTGCAAAGATCCCTTGGAGAAACCTAGTTTTGATTTTTCTAACTGTTCGTCATGCAAAATGCATGCAACAGTTAGAAAAATTTAAGCTAAGGTTCTTTTTGCTGCAGAGAATGTGGTAAATCAGTAATGATGTTTAATAATATTTAATAATGAAACAGAGGCCTTGGAAAATTCCAGATACTTTCTACACATTGACAGAAGGGTTTATCCATCAAAGTTTGGATGATAAGGACTTGGATGAACCAAATATTGCAATGAATGATTGATGGGCTACCATGTTGGGTAAATTTGGACTATTTAGCTTAGTCAACGAGCCATAGCTAAACAAACCATGTTTTGGCCAAATGCTTTGTTTCTACTATTTCAAATGTTCTAACTTGGTCTTGGGAGATGCATTGGCTATGTTGATTGAGGGTTGCAGGAGTTTTAGCTCCTATACGCCTGAAAAGGGTCCAGCTGTGAACAACTGCATTGCTACAATCTTACCAACAACCCTTTAAGGTAGACTTGTATTCTTTGTATTGCCTGTGTATTAGGTTCATACTCTTCATTTTTCTCCAGAATCTCAAGGAGTTGATTCTTCTTCCAATTTTGTCTATATAATCCTATGTAGTAGGTTGGGCTGAGAAAGAGTGGTTAGACTAAAGTCATCAGTAGTGGAATGTGGACTTGAAACTGAATCTTGTTAGCCCCTGTTTAATTTTTTTACATGTACAGTAAATATAAAATCATATCTGAAGGTCATACTAGTTTTGTAGGGATGACACTTAGTAACTTGTAAAATAACATCTCAGGAAACCATTTCAGAGTGAGTCAATGAACAATGTATTATTATTAAATATTATACTTGTAATAAATATATTAAATATGGTATCATAGTTCCAGGCCAACTATTTATGTAGCTATTGGTTCTGGCTTTGGATTTTTTTTGGAGTCAGTTTTTGTTTGATGTGCTTTGAGTGCAGATATAATCAGTTAATTCTGATGAACACAATGAAGAATAGGCAGATCCAAGAAATTTTTAGTCCTGAAAACAACATTTGAAGCACTAACTGGCTGGGTCTTGGGGTGGCCCCATGGCATTTGGATGACAGTTCCATCTTTGGCACCTGACATAAAAATTTATCTTTGACAAATGTTCGTAGATGAGGCCATGAAGCAGATGTGACTGTCAGCAATCATTGGTAGTCTTTAGAAATATTGCTTATTATTTAGGAAAATGAGGCGGGACCAGTGCCTTAATTTTGAAGGACAAGAAAGAATATGTGTTTGGGTAGATGTGGACGTATCTGCTGAGCAAAACAGTTCCATAGGAGTTGGTAATTTCTTTTATTAGACTGATATCCCCTCTTTCCTTAACGGTGTAAGTTGGTGGTGCATAACATTATTTCCTAACACCTTTTTTTCCGGAAGCCTAATTAACCTTTGCTTCTTACAACAACCCTAAGAGGAATGTGGGGAAGAAAGGGATTATTGAGAGAGAAAGAATGACTATAAGTTTACTTTTTTCATGTCCTGGATTAGATTTGGATCGGGATGTACTGAGATCCAGTACAGGTAGTCCTCGACTTACGACCACAATTGAGCCCAACATTTCTATTGCTAAGCAAGACAGTTGTTAAGTGAGTTTTACAACCATTTTTGCCACAGTTACAGTAAGTGAAACATAATTATTAAGTGAATCTGTCTTTCTCATTGACTTTGCCTTGCAGAAGATTGAAAGAGATGACCGCAGGATTCCCAAGACAACACAACTGTCATAAATATGAATCAGTTGCCAAGCATCTCAGTTTTGATCACATGAGCACAGGGATGCTCCAACGGTCCTAAGTGTGAAAAATGGTCACGACTAACTTTTTTTCCAGTGCTGTTGTAACTTTGAACGGTCACTGAATGAACTGTTGTAAGTCGAGGAAAACCTGTACTCTAAACATGTATTATAAAGCTTTTGGAAGTGGTTCCATTATTTGCTTTGCAGCCACAAATCTCTGAATTGTTTCTTGGCTCGATGCCACAGGAAGTCTGAATCTAATGGCTTTAAGTTCAGAAAAGTAAATTAACTTTTCTACCTCCCTACCTGCAATTCTATATATAGGATTTTTTTTTTCCACTGTATTTTTTTTTTTAAGTTTCATTGTAGGTTTTCCCTTGCATGTAAGGTTATCCACTCAAAATGTGGCATTTCAAGAATCCAAGAACTCATTTCAAGAGTTCATTGCAACTTGAATCTTTGCAAGTACTTTTTGATTTTTTTTTTGATTTTTTATTTATTTTTTTGCTAAAACCTCTCTGTAGATAAGTCTGGAATGTGTGTAGGCTGCGCTAAGTTTTGGGTGGCTTTAAAAATAAATAAATAAAAGCTTTCTGTTATCAACATGAGCTGTAATGCATCAGCTTTGGAAATACCACCTGTTCAGAATGTAACTAGAACAGAAACAAGAATTTTGGATTGCAAAATTCTGTTTCAGTCTGGAAGATTTTCACCATCTTTTACTACCTTTGCCAGTGCAAACTTAAGTTTGCTCAGGGGTGTGCCTTTCGAAAGAGGTTGGAAGGTAAGTGTAATTTAGAGCAATCCTATCAATTCAGAAAGAAGTCACTAGGCCTACGGAAGTCCCTTGCAAGTTATAAACCAGACAGTCTCTGTGAAGGAAGGTTAGAAGGTGAATCCATTGTTTACTATTTGTAATTGTCTGGCTGGAGGTATGCTTGTTAGGTGGATGGCCTGAACTTCAGTTTCTCAGCAAAAACCACGGTACAAAACATGTTCCCACTTGGAATCAACAAAAGAAAAGCTAGTTATAAATGGGTTTATTAATTGGGGGGTCTGTTTCGCAAGGGGGGGGATTATTATTGCTGCAATATATTTGTCAGTATTCAACAAAAGGGGCAATAGATGTGTATGTGTCTTCATCTTTTTCCTTTTCTAATACCCGTTTTTGTTATTGTTTTGTTTAGCTTCCTTTTTGTAAGATTTCTTTTTTTCTTTTTTGAGTTTGTGTTTTAACTTTCTGAACAACGTAAAAAAAATTATTGAAAAAAGAAGGAAAAATGGATTTCAATAGAAAAGTTTTTCTTCCTTCTCTCTGATTTTTTTTTACATTGTTAAAATAATAGAATACAAAAGAAGGTAAGATGAAACAAAATATAACTGCTAAATACAGACGGTTTTAAAAGCACAGTGGAAAGATTTTCTAGCAATAAAATGTCTCCATTGTCTCTGTGTCCCCCAAACATTAGCCACAATTTAAATATTTATGTTTTACGTTGAAGGCTAATTCTGGGGATTGATTTCTGTTTCAGTCCTAGAAGCCGTATCCCAAATATCTAAATCTGCCCTTTCTTTAACGTGTTGCATATCCATTACGGTGGTAAGTTGTGATTGTCATAAAGTGGATCTTCATAAGGCTGACCTAATTTTGACCTTTGTTGCAGCAGTTGTTAAGCAAATCCCACAGTTGTTAAGTAAGCCCATTGTTCACTATGGTGTGTTTTTCCCAAAAACTGGAAGTAAAGGCTGGTTTTCATCAAAAATGAAAATTGTGGTCATATAACTGTCAGACACCGCCAACAGCTGTAAAGATGGGCTGGTTGCCAGGTGCCCAAAATGAAGTCATGTGACTGAGAGGGGGCAGCTGTGGGAACTTTGTCACCATATCATACGTTGTCAACTGTATAAAGGAGCCATTTCTGTTTGGATTTGGTTAAACTTCTATTGTGGATATATACACAGGTAGTCCTTGACTTACGACCACAACTGAGCTCCAAATTTCAATTGCTAAGCAAGACAATTAAGTGAGTTTTGTTCCATTTTACGGTATTTCTTGCCACAGTTCTTAAGTGAATCACTGCGGTTGTTAAGTTAGTGACACATTGGTTAAGCCAGGGGTAGGCAACCTTGGCTCTTTTATGACTCGTGGACTTCAACTCCCAGAATTCCTGAGCCAGCATGACTCAGCTTGGAAACCTCTCCCTTTCCCCTCAGCATGGCTGGCTCAGGAATTCTGGGAGTTGAAGTCCACGAGCCATAAAAGAGCCAAGGTTGCCTATCCTGGGGTAAGCAAATCTGGCTTCCCCATTGGCTTTGCTTGTCAGAAGATCACACAATGTGATCACATGACCCTGGGACGCTGCAATCATCATAAATACATGCCCGTTGCCCAGCGTCTGAATTTTCATTACGTATGTGACCATGGGGATGCTGCAATGGCTGAAAGTGTGAAAAGTGGTGATTAGTCACTGTTTCAAGTGCCGTTGTAACTTTGAACAGTCACTGAATGAATGGCTGTAAGTTGAGGACTACCTGTACTGACAATTTTGCCATTGCAGTATATTCTCCAGTTTTGGTCTCCCAATCTGATATCGTTGGCAAAGTTTTGGTGTGTTTTTTTTTTTCCTCTCTCTCTCTTTCTGAACTTCAAAATGATTTGATTTCCCCTTTAAAATACCAAAGAATAGCTGGGAGCTATTTAATAGGCATTGTGCTGAGTGCTTAATTGTGTCAACAGTTATTCACACATTAGTACTTGCTCTTCCTTCAGGTTTACACAGCACTGATTTGTTAAAATAAGTTGATCATATTTCTCATAAATAAAATTAGCTTTAGGCAAAGTAAGCACATGATGGGTGGGGAAAAAATTAAACGGTGGATGGTTATAGAGTTTGTTCATTTTCTAAATCTGTTAACTGAAAAGAATGTGTGAAAACTTTTGGATGTGAGTGTGCACTCGTGTCTGATTTAAGGACGTAGTAGACCACAACTCTATTTGCAAAATTATAATGAGCAGATAAATGGGGTAGAATAAATTCTTATTGTTTTTCATGTTGATGTTTTTGGGGAGGAAATACTTAGCTGCACTAGTGGAAATATTTTATGCCACAGTTGTTTTTCCCCCATTGAATGGAAAGGGAATGCCAAATGGAATATAATATAGCTGTGGCCACTTTGTCAAGGGCAATCGATGATTTGGATTCAGTTTAAGTTGGTTGTCTTTTGTTTCCAATGCAATCAGCCAAGGCTCACCAATTGTATTGGGAAAGGCAGGTAACTAACTTAATTCATTTCCAGTTTTCTGTAGGTCTCCTACACAAAGAATATATGAAATTTGGAAAGGAATTGTACGAAGGGTAGGTCTGCTTGTTTTGGGGCCCACCCATCTATGATCGAAGTGATAATGGGGAGATCATTAGCAGGATGCAGTTGTCCGTCTGCTGGTTCTCTCAGGGGTGCTGTTCCTGGATAGGAAGCAATATTTGAGATGAGCAAGTTGGAGACGGAAGAAGACAGTGGAGAGCAGACCTCCTGCTGCGAGTTAGGATGGGTAGTATCCTGAGTCTGGGGGAATTCCATAGAAGAAGCTTTACTGGTAGAACAAGTGAGGCCGGATTGAGGGTCAAGATTAGAAGACTGACTTCTGATTCAAGGCTGCTCAGGGATCCTTTGAAAGTTGACTTGCAAGGAGGAATGGTAGGCGGTAGATGGAGCGTCCAGGAGGAATGGTAGGTGATAGATAGAGCGTCCAGGAGGAATGGTAGGTGGTAGATGGAGCATCCAGGAAGAATAGTAGGTTATAGATGGAGCATCCAGGAGGAATAGTAGGTTGTAGATGTATCTTGAATGGAGATACTTACCACAGTTAATTGATTTCTACTGACCTGAAGATGCAGCTTTCTCTTATACCCACCACAGTTTTAATCTGGCATTTCTTCATCCCATTCTTTTCACTGTTTAATGAATATTTTGCTTTGTGCTTCTTAGTTTTGTTGCTGGATGGGCTATTGGCACTCCTGCCCTGAGGAACTCTTAGTTCCCATCATTTTTATTTTATTTTAAAAGAGTACTAAGTACAATTCATTGTGAACTACTTGCTATGATAGTCATCAGGTCCGTAGGAGGCCATCGCTTTCACCTGCCCGTGACTCTGAAGGTACTAAACTCAGTCCTAAAATAGCCCGCCCAACAGTTGAGAAGCACAGGGAAGGGCTGTCAGATGCAGTGGGAAGGAACCCCTATTTCACTGTGCAATCATATAAATCATCAGCTATTTGGTGGGCCATATCTGAATATGGCTTATCACTCTTCTGAAATATTGAATAACAAAATAACAAAGTTGGATGGGACTTTGGAGGTCTTCAAGTCTAACCAATTGGTCAAACAGGAAACCTTATACCATTTCAGACAAAGGGTTGTTCGGTCTCTTCTTAAAAACCCCGAATGTTGGAGCACCCACAACTTCTGGAAGCAAGTTCCCCTGATTAATTGTTCTGTCAGGATATTTCTCCTTATTTCTAGGTTGTTTCTCCCTTTTACTTTACCTCCTATTGCAAGGCTTTTGTTTTGAAACTATCTGACAGGAGCGCTGTCACCATACAGTGTGTATTCTGCCTCTGCCCATAGCAACTCTTGGTTGTCTAGACCAGTGGTTCTCAACCTTTCTAATGCCGCGACCCCATAATACAGTTCCCCATGTTGTGGTGACCCCCCAACCACTTATACATCACCGGGTGCCAGGGGCGTGGCCAAAGAAAAGGGGGAAAAAATGGCGGACAGCCTTGTTTGGCGACCCCTGTGAAATGGTCGTTCGACCCCAAATGGGGTCCCGACCCACAGGTTGGGAACCACTGGTCTAGACCAATATTTTTCAACCATGACGACATTAAGATGGACTTCAATTCCCAGAATTTCCCAGCCAGGGAATCTGGAAACTGAAGTCCATGCATCTTAAAATCACCCAAGTTAAGAAATTCTGGCCCAGACTAGGACTTTGTCTGTTATATTATCTGTTGTATTATATTGATGTGGCTTTTGACTTCTGGACCACTGTTTTGTAATTTGATTTCAGAATTCATAACTCTGCTCCCCCCCCCCAGTTAATCTTGTTTAAGGATGTTAGTGCTTCTTCACAGTTCAGGTGGTCCTTGGCTTAAAAACATTGGTTTTATGATCATTCAGAGGTATTGAAAAAAGTGAGTTGTGACAGATTGTTGCACTTACAACCATTGCAGTATCCCCATGCTTGGCAACCGGCGTGTATTGATAATGGTTGCAGAGTTCCAGAGTCACATGATTATCATTGTGACCTTTCCAGCTGGCTTATGACAAGCAAAGTCAATGGGGAAGGCTGGATTCACTTAAGGACCATGTGATTCATTTAACAACTGCAGTGTTTCCCTTAACAACAGTGGTTAAAAAAGATTGTAAAACTGGGCATAGCAAGGTGAAAGGGGCCTTGGAGTCCTGGTGAACGATCACTTGACTATGAGCCAGCATTGGGCAACAGCAGCCAAAAAAGCTAATATAATCCTGGGTTGTATAAACAGAGGCATAGAATCAAGATCATACAAAGTATTGGTATCGCTCTATAAAACCCTAGTAAGACCACACCTGGAATGGTGCAACCAATTTTGGTCACCATATCACAAAAAAGATGTTGAGCGTTTGGACAAAAATTCAGAGAAGAGCAGCTAAGATGATCAAAGGCCTGGAGGCTAAAACATACGAAGAACGGCTGCGGGACTTGGGTTTGGCTAGTCTAAAGAAAAGAAGAAATAGGGGCGACATGATAGCATTATTCCAGTATTGGAGGGGCTGCTACAAAGAAGAGGGGGTCACATTATTCACCAAAGCACCAAGAAACAATGGTTGGAAACTGACCCAAGAGAGAAGCAACCTGGAATTAAGGAGAAACTTCCTGACAGTGAGGACAATTAACTAGTGGAACAGCCAGAAATCGTGGATGCTCCATCACTGGAGATTTTTAAGAAGAGACTGGACAGTCACTTGTCTGAAATGGTATAGGTTCCCCTGCTTGAGCAGGGGGCTGGACTAGAAGACCTCCAAGGTCCCTTCCAGCTCTATTCTATTCTATTCAACTACCTTGCTTAGCAATAGAAATTCTTGTCCCAATTATGGTCATACGTCAAGGATTACCTGTATCTCCTCAGCAACCATAATCCAGTAGTCCAATCAGTAGCCCATGGAGGTTTCATTTCTCTATCATGGTTAGTATCCAAAATCAGATCCACTTTTTTGTATATGTCTAATCTCCCTTGTTGTGTGAGTTTGAAACAACAATTAACTTTCATATAATTTCTTAGTACAGGCCACTGCTATTCTGTTTTAAATGCTATTATTCCACCAGCATCACTTGGAAATAATAATCTTTTTGATGGTTTGTTATGGAATTCAAATTCTTCTGATTTCTTTTCTTCTTTATTATTATTTTTTTCTAGTAGGCTGTTCTCTCAAATTAGCTGGAAGGTTATGCCTATTTCTTTTAATACAAATAAGCCACAACTTGCTCAAAACATGATGCATTCACATATTATCGCTTCTTCACTAATTATCCAGAGTATTTGTTTAGTGGAAGTGCACTTTCAAGTGGGGGTTGAGTTGGTAACAGTCAGATTGTAGTATAACTAAGAATTATAAAAAGAAAGAGAAAATATGTCAAGTCTCTGACTGTGAAAATTAAAGTTGAGCTGAGAATATCTACTAGGGGGCATTATATTATGCATTTTTGTGCTACAGAGTGCTGAGGATATCAAAGAGAAATGAAGGGTAGGATGGGGGCTAAAATTTTCAAGAGCATAGCTGTTTTCACCTTGTTTTAAGAGGAGATTTGGCATTAAAATGGACTTTCCTTAAAATGCATCATGGAACTGCTGCATCTCTACGTTCAGCTGATGGCTGAGGATTGTAGAATCAAATACAGGTAGTCCTCAACTTACAACCATTCATTTAGTGACCTTTCAAAATTACAATGACACTGAAAAAAGTGACTTATGATTGTTTTTTAAACTTACAACTGTTGCAGCATCCCCATGGTCACGTGATCAAAATTCAGACGCTTGGCAAATGGCTCATACTTACGACGGTTGCAGTGTCCTGTCATGTGATCACCTTTCTGACAAGTAAAGTCAATGGAAAAGCCAGATTCACTTAACAGCTGCATAACTAACTTTACAACTGCAGCGATTCTCTTAACGACTGTGGCAAGAAAAGTCATAAAATGGGGCAAAATTCACTTAACAAATGTCCCACTTAGCAACTAAGCTGAGGACTACCTGTAGCTTCATATTTTCATATACCTTTTTAATTCTGATGGGAAAAGGGTTTTTTTTTTTTTTTGAGAGAGAGAGAGAGAGAGAGAGAGAAAATATTTGCATTCAAGGAAAGGTAGAATAAGCTGTAGTTTTTGGTGCTTTGTGGGGCTCCACTGTATTCACCAAGGAAGCTTTGGTCAGAATAGAAGTCATGGAGGCTTTGTGATGGCCTGTTTGGTTGTACTTAAAGTCACAACTAAAGGAAAAGGAAGAGATGGTAAGATGAAAATACAGTCATGTTGAAGTTCTCTATTTTCCAGTTCTTACAAATGTCTTGGGTTTCTCATCCTCCCTTAAGGAATGCCCACACACAATCAACTGCTTGATAGACTAGCATCGCTGATCTATGTTTTGCATTCCAAAACAGCATGAGGAAATAAAAAAGAGGCATTTGCTTTCAACAGCTTAGGAGGCTACAAAACATGACAAAGAAGAGAAGGCAAGAGTAACAAAGAACGTACAGTTTAGTTCAGGGATCTCCCAACTTGGAAACTTTAAGACTTGTGGACTTCAACTCCCAGAATCCCTCAGCCAGCCAGATTGAGGAAAGTGCTTGCTGGTTAGGGAATTTTGGGAGTCGAAGTCCACAAGCCTTAAAGTTGCCAAGTTTGGAGATCTCTGCTTTAGTTAAGGATGATGGGTAAGCAAAGAAATGCAACTATCTCTTGCTTATAAACTTTGCTCCTGGTTGAGCTCAGATCTTTTCCACTTCTTTTGTATTTATTTATGGGATTTCTATGGCTGCCCAACTTGCAAAAATGCGAGTCTGGACAGTGCAGACTAATAAAAAGGAATGAAAAAGACAAAAATTGGGAAAGAATAAGAAAAACAAAAAAGCCAACAAAAACCATAGGAACAACAAACCGTCAGGACACACTAAGCTACAGTTCACCTTGTCAGACAAGCTTCTCTGACATCCTAGCTCTAATACCCAAAGTTGAATCTGAGAGTCCTGATTTATTAGGTCTAACTTTTAATTAAGGGTAGAAAATGAATCCCTCAAAGACATAGATAAACAGCATCTGGATGGTTGTCAAAAGTATTTCTTAGACAAGAAATGACCAAGGGCTTAATTTATACTGACTAGGCCTACATATTACATAGGAGCCAGGATCTCCAACGTTTTCATTGGGGTCAAAAAATATTGAATAGAAGAACGCCAGTTTTGCTTTTGACATAGAAACCTCACAATTATAGTTTTGACTTAGCTTTCCTCAACCCGATGTATTCTATTGATATAGGTAGTCTCAACTTGCAACCATTCATTTAATGGCCATTCAAAATTGCAACTTCTCTGAAAGAAGTGACTTACAACTGGTCCTTGCACTTATAACGATCACAGCATCCTCGTGGTCATGTGATCAAAACTTTTAGTGCTTGGCAACCAGTATGTATTTACAACAGTTGAAGTGTCCTAAGGTCATGTGATCACTATCTAAGACCAATGGTTCTCAACCTGTGGGTCGGGACCCCATTTGGGGTCGAACGACCATTTCACGGGGGTCGCCAAACAAGGCTGTCCGCCATTTTTTCCCCTCTTTTCTTTGGCCCTGCCCCTGGCACCCGGTGATGTATAAGTGGTTGGGGGTCACCACAACATGGGGAACTGTATTATGGGGTCGCGGCATTAGAAAGGTTGAGAACCACTGCTCTAAGACCTTTCCAACTGCTTTCCAACAAGTAAAGTCCATGGATTTGCTTAAGGACCGCATGGTTCATTTAACAACTGCAGTGATTTGCTTAATAGCCGTAGCAAAAAAAAAACATCATAAAATCAGAAGCAACTGGCTTGCCTAGCAACGGAAATTCTGATTCCAATTGTGGTCATAAATTGAGGATTACCTGTGGTGCATCATCCAGTTAGTGGCTATGAGATTCTGGGACATCAGGAAGGGTAAAATTCTTGTAAATCCTAGGATGGTTGGTTGAACTTAGCTTGAATTTCTCTGGTGAGTTCTTCCTTGTAAGTAACCTTTCCTAATATTTCATTGAACCTTAAAATGTTTTAGGGAGCCAGTTCTAAATGACTGGGTTCACACCTCATACTAAACTTGACTCCAGAGAAACCACATTATGGCTTTACTAGGATGGGTGCACCTAGTTGGTGTGTCATTTGGGAAGTAATAAATGATGACAAAAACCTGAACCAGGCAGGATTAAAACACACTAAAGTCCTGGAAAAAGAAATAATCAAATGAAATAAAAAGGCTATTTTTCTTCCCTTCATTTCTGGATGAATTGGGCTCTAAACTTTGGGTGTTTTTGTTGACTGAGCTTTTTGACTGTGCTGTAAGGTATGTTGATACATTGGGAAAGAAATGGTGCCCAAACAGCTCTAAAATGAACATGAGCCAAGAAAAAAAAAAAGGACTAAAGATAAATAAAAATGTGTGGTCCTTCAAAAGTTATAATCATCTACAGTCTGCCTCTTCACTCTATACAGTTTATTCTGATAATTTCGGTGATTCCCTTCTCCGTTGCACGCAAGTGTGTGAGCACACACCCAGTCTGCCGGAGTAGATAAAACGACTTTGTGTGTCTAACATGATCAGGCCTGGGGAAACAGGAGTGGAACATGGACATCTGTTTAACAATTCCCTTTTGTTGCCAGGATCATAGAGACCCCTGTTGTCTGACTGTTGCACTCAATCAAAATGAATAAGATGCTCATATTTTTTTGAAAGGGTGGTGGGAAAGAGAGAGGAACAAAGAGGGCGAAAGACAACCTTAAGTATTTGTTTGCACTTTTCTGTCTTAATTTCAGCAGCCTGATGATGAGGGGAATCCCTCAGGCTTCTGGGGGGGGGGAAGGGGGTGAGTAGGGCGGGGTGAGCAAGAAGCAGGAGTTTTCAGGAAGGGTAAAGGAAGTGTTTTGTTCTCTGTCTATGGTGTGGCCCGGGAGAGCTGAAATCACTCAGAACCAATTGCAGCACACTTAGCAAAGTCTTCATTAGCGCTTGCCCCACATGCTTGCCAGATGTGTTGGACTGGGGGGGGGGGATGGAGGAAGGGGGCATGCGAGGAACAGGCTAATATGCTTAAATCTAATAATCTGCCCTTTGTTTTCAAAGCTATTGTGTTGGGGAGGGCAGAAACGGGCAGGGTGTGTGTGTGTTCCTGGCCACATTTTTTTTGGTGCAGTCAATCCTCGGCTGGGTGAATGGAATGCCTTGTCTTTTGTTGGTTCCTAGGGAATCACATGCGCACACTCACATACACATGGTATCCCAGCCTGAGTGAAAGGATAGTTTTATAGGCTGCTATCAGTGACCTCCTGCTGTAAAAATTAATAATAAAGCAGTATTCTGGGGGATTTAGGAAATGAGCCCTGTGCTGCCCCTGGTGGCTGTTTTGGGTAGTATAGTGCAATTTGCTGATTATCAATTTAGGGACAGGGCTGTTGGGTCAGGTTATGTTGGAAGAAAGAGAGGAAAAATTGATTTATGTTATTTTGATCAAGAAAAGCAGACACATCAGATAGAGGATAAACACCAACTTTTCTTTTTTTTAAAAAAATCTCATTTTTAATCAAAGCTTATTTCTTTATTTAGAAGAGGTTAAAATTTCTCCTCTAAACTGAAAGCTCTAAAATAATTTTGAATTTCATTTTTAAGTGGGATTCCCCAATAGTTTCACACCTGAAGATCTTAGTATCCCAAAGTTCTCATCCAGAATAATTGCTGGGGATAAACAATCAAATAATTTTCTTTAAAATTAACAGGGTGAACCCCCGAGTTATATAAGAGAAGATATGACCAATACATTTGTAAACTCAACTCAAGATGCTGGTTGTAGCTTGTTTGTTTGGATTCTACTTTTAAAAGCCTTCATGGTACAGAATTGCAGAATCCCACATATTATTTCTTCCTACATGTATCAGCCAAAGCCTTGAGGTCATCTTTTGAGATATCCTTGTGAAAAAAACCTACCACATCTGATTTGTCAATTACAAGAGACAGAGAGAAATATTAAAATTGCATCTCTAACTGGATCTAATCACCCTACTCCTATGGCCAGCTGGGATTGTCCATCTTCTTGGCACTTTCTTTCAGAATATCCAATAATTGTTGAAGGTCTCCAATGATGATGGGGTTGATGTTCAAGGCAGCAAACTATTTTATTAGTCCCTTGTGCTGCTTGAATTATCAACTGGCTCTTGTTAAATTATAAACAAGTAAAATATGGTAATGACATATAACAGGCATGTCAAACTGCCGGTCTATGGGCCGGTTGCATCATGCAGAGGCCGCACCCACCCCAGCAGTAGCAATGTGAAATGTCACATGATATGTTGAGTTTGACACCCATGACATATAGTAACAGAATAACAGAGTTGGAAGGGACTTTAGAGATCTTATAGTCCAACACCATGCTCAAGCAAGAGTTCCTATATCGTTGACAAATGGTTGTCCAATCTCTTCTTAAAAACTTTTAGTGTTGGAGCATTCACAACTGCTAGAGGCAAGTTGTTCCACTAATACATTGTTGTGTCTGGTAATTTCTCTGAGTTCTAGGTTGCTTCTCTCCTTGATTAGCTTTGGAGAATAGCTTGACCCCCTCTTCTTTGTGGCAACCACTTAGATATTGGAAGACTGCTATCAGGTCACCCCTAGTCTTTCTTTTTTGTTAAACTAGACTTACCCAATTCCTGCAAACATTCTTTATATGTTTTAGCCCCTAATAATCTTTGTTGCTCTTCTCTGTACTCTTTCTAGAGTCTGAACATCTTTTTTATATCGTGGTGACCAAAACTGGATACAGTATTCCAAGTGTGATCTTACCAAGGCATTATAAGGTGTACTAACACTTCACATGATCTTGGTTCCACAAAGTCTTCCCTAATTAAAATGACTATCTGAACTGATTGACAATCAGAGAAGGTTACACAGGGACTCTGTGTTATGCCTCCTTCTCTCCAATCAGTACACATTTTCCATTGATTCTGAAGTTTGTTGAATCCTTAACTTGATAAATATCCTTGTGAGTTTGACCTTGAACTGTCAGGCTAAGCAGAGATGAACTTAGAGGAAATTTGTCAATCTAATAAACTCAATTTAATCCCTGCAATTTCAAATATTAGGCTGCGTTCCCTTTCAGCAGATGCTGAATTGGTTTTAAAGTTGCTGAAATAGATGTGTACTGCTAATTAATGTATGTGTTGAATCATAATTATGTCATCCTGAGGGAGTTACAAAATAGAATTTAGTTAAATTTTATTCGGTCTTCAATCATTCACAGGAGGCACACAAATTATCATCATTTAGTGCTCTCTGATTTCAGTTCTGAAGATTATCGGAGGTGGGTTGGGTAGGGGAGGCAAGGAATTTGTGTTGTTGCTCTTCTCTCCAGTGGGCAGCACAGTGGCTCAGTGGTTAAGAGGCCGGGTTTGAGACCCAAGTGCCGTGAGACAGGGTGAGTTCCCATCCTCGCCCTAGCTCTTGCCCATCTAGCAGTTTGAAAGCATGCAAATGTGAGTAGATAAATAGGTACCATTTCAATGGGAAGGAAAGTCATGACTACATGACCATGGAAATGTCTTCTGACAGTGGTGGATCAGTGGCCTTGAAACACCACTCCTTACAGTCAGCAACGATTAGTGGAGTAAGTTCCACTCTTTTTTTAATCTTCTCTCCAAGACAGATTAATATGCTCTAATTTTCACATATTATTAGTATAGTACAGGGGTAGGCAACCTTGGTTCTTTTATGACTCGTGGACTTCAACTCCCAGAATTCCTGAGTATCCATGCTGAGGGGAAAGGGAGAGTTTCCAAGCTGAGCCATGATGGCTCAGGAATTCTGGGAGTTGAAGTCCACGAGTCATAAAGCGGCCTAGACCTAGGCCAGAGATAGGTAACCTTGGCTCTTTTATGACTCGTGGACTTCAACTCCCAGAATTCCTGAGCCAGCCATGCTGAGGGGAAAGGGAGAGTTTCCAATCTGAGCCATGATGGCTCAGGAATTCTGGGAGTTGAAGTCCACGAGTCATAAAAGAGCCAAGGTTGCCTACCCCTGGGATAGTAGTTTAGAAAGACAGCTTGGTGTAACGCTTAAGACAAAAGGCTCAAATCCGGGAGATCATACATTTTAGTCCCACTTTGGGGGTGAAGCTAGCTGGTGACTTTGGACCAGTTTTTCCCTTTCAGCCCTAGGAAGAAAAAGAAGAAGAAGCTGTAGGGGCAAGCAACTCCCAAAAATGTTGCAAAGGGACAATCCAGGCAGCGGCCAGGAGTTAACAATGACACAATGGCAGCTTGGTTCCTCCCAAGTACAGGTAAATCCTCAACGTACAACCATACTTTGGTGACTGTTTGAAGTTACAGTGGCACTGAAAAAAAAGGGACTTAGGACTGTTTTTCACACTTTACAACCATTGCAGCATCGCCCTGGCCACAGGATCAAAATTCGAACACATGCCAACTGGCATGTATTTATGATGGCTGCATTGTCCTAGGGCAGGAGTAGGCAACCTTGGCTCTTTTATGACTCATGGACTTCAACTCCCAGAATTTCTGAGCCAGCATGGCTCAGCTTGGAAACCTCTCCCTTTCCCCTCAGCATGGCTGCCTCAGGAATTCTGGGAGTTGAAGTCCACGAGTCATAAAAGGGCCAAGGTTGCCTACCTCTGGCCTAGGCCTAGGTCGCTTTATTACTCGTGGACTTCAACTCCCAGAATTCCTGAGCCAGCATGGCTCAGCTTTCTCCCTTTTCCCTCAACATGGCTGGCTCAGGAATTCTGGGAGTTGAAGTCCACGAGTCATAAAAGAGCCAAGGTTGCCTATCCCTGTCCTAGGGTCATGTGATCACCTTCTGGCAAGCAAAGTCAAGGGGAAAATCCAGAGTCATTTAACAAGCATGTTACTAACTTAAGAACTGCAGCGATTCACTTGACAACTATAGCAAGAAAGATTGTAAAACTCATTTAGCAACTGTCTTGCTTAGCAATGGAAATTTTGGGCTCAGTTGTGGTTGTAAGTTAAAGACTACCTATAGTTCAAGATATCAAACCTGAGATGCCCACTTTCATGCTAAAGTCTGTGAAAAGTAGGAAAAGGCATATGAACGGCAGATGGATTGTACTTGGGAAAGTTTGCAGTTGTGTGTGTTCTTAATCTTTCATTCGTTCCCTATGTGGCTCCATAGTCTTCTACCAGTTGCTTTTTCTGGCTGAACACCCTGGTTTGCCTATTCTCCCCAAATCTTTGTCTTATCAAATGTTGCACATAGAAGGGAAATGCAGAATTGAGAATTTATGGTTTGCTACCAACCTTTAAAGTTTAGCTAGATAAGGGTTCTTTTCTCTAGGGATGGCATTTTCAACCTGTACTATAAGCCATCTCACTTTCTTTTATCTAGTTATTTAGCCAATGGATGATAGCTAAGCTGCTGGGTACAATAACAATCATTTTCTGATGTTATGGATGAAAAATGTATAGGAGCCCAATTCGGAATTTTGAAAACACATTGCGGGCACTCTTACAAAATGGCTGCTAGGAAGGCATGGCAATTGTACATCACACATTTGGTTTGGGCAAAGAGCCATCACAAACTCTTTAAACCATCTCAGTTTGTCTTGTCTTGCTAATCAGGTGGGGTCTGGAATCTGGTAAATGCCAATGAAAATTCCAGCCAGCACACTGGGATTTATCTGTGTTACAGTGGGATGAAAGAACTTCAGGAAAAACAGATGAGGCCACATGAGACTATGCACAAGAGTCTTCTTCAGATCTACTGTCTATGAGTTCCCATAATCCTCAGCCATCAAGGGCCCAGACAACATAGATAATGGATTTCAGTTCCCATAACTGAATTGTGATGATCCTGGACCATATGGATTATGGATATCGCAGTCCTTGAGGGCATCAGAAACAGTTCATTTGTTGGGTACCATTTCAGGAAATATTTTTACCATATTCTGATGTAGCACTGATACGTTATCAGAAAAGTTGTATGAATAGGATATTGAATTTCAATTAAAACTTCAAGCCATAGATTGATTTGTAGCCAGGCTCTTTCCTTCTTTCCCTTTCCTTAATAGTTTTCATAATTTTAACATTGGACATGGATCAAGTGCAAAATAACCTGGGACAAATTGTGTATAAACACATTTTTAAAAGTCTCCCTACTCCATTGTGTAGCAGTGGGGTGTTAATGTAGTTTTTGTATGGCCTGTTTCCTTCCATCTTTTCCTTCCTTTGTTCTTCATTGGAGCCGTTACACACTGCTAAGCATACCTTGAGAAATCTCTGAAGTTCATTGTGTGTAGTGCCCAAACCTAGAAGACTTGGGCCACAAACATATTCTGCATTTAAAAACATATTTCAACTTCATAATGCTGAGCAACGTATATGTCTTCAAAACCAGAGCATATCTAATCTTGCTTAAGACATCCATTCTTTGTGAATTCCAACATTGAATTTTGTGATGCAGTGTTCACCTTACATCTGTACCAAGAAAAACGTCTAAAATGCCTATGTTAAGAGAAAATGCACGTAGAAAAGGAGAGAGAGAGAAATATGTGTAAAATTACATGTTTTGAGGGAAAACAATAACAGCTAGCTTTCTTAGTTCAAAGAGAAATTGGGAAAAATATACTTGTGTATGAATGTGTCCAAATGTCATGATTGGAGATGAACTGTGAGAGGGATCTTGGAGTTCTAGTGGACAATCACTTAAATATGAGCCAGCAGTGTGCTGCAGCTGCCAAAAAAGCCAACACAGTGCTGGCCTGCATTAACAGAGGGATAGAATCAAAATCACGTGAAGTGTTAATACCACTTTACAATGCCTTGGTAAGGCCACACTTGGAATACTGCATCCAGTTTTGGTCACCACAATGTAAAAAAGATGTTGAGACTCTAGAAAGAGTACAGAGAAGAGCAACAAAGATGATTAGGGGACTGGAGGCTAAAGCATATAAGGAAAGGCTGCTGGAATTGGGAATGTCTAGTTTAACGAAGAGAAGGACGAGGGGGGACATGATAGCAGTGTTCCAACATCTAAGGGGCTGCCACAAAGAAGAGGGAGTCAAGCTATTCTCCAAGGCGCCTGAAGGCAGGACAAGAAGCAACGGATGGAAACTGATCAAGGAGAGAAGCAACCTAGAACTAAGGAGAAACTTCCTGACAGTGAGAACAATTAACCAGTGGAACAACCTGCCTCCAGAAGCGGTGAATGCTCCAACACTGGAAGTTTTTAAGAAGAAACTGGACAGCCATTTGTCTGAAATGGAATAGGTTTCCTGCCTGAGCAGGGGGTTGGACTCGATGACCTCCAAGGTCCCTTCCAACTTTATTTTTATTATTATTATTATAGTATCTGATCCATTGCAGTTCCTCTATGTTCTTGTCATAAATATTCTTCCTTATCTATCTTTTTGTTGCCTGTCTGTCTTTTTATTTGAAGGTTACATTTCTGTCCTTAGAGAATGCGCCAAACATCTGGTTTAATTCCACCACAATATAATCTATGCATTATGCTTCCATAGCCATAGATGCATCAAAATAATTTTCCAGGGTGGAAACTCCTAACTTTTGAACTGACCTTATGGATGCCTTGTGTGGTGCCTGATCTAAAATAACAATTTCCAGAGAAATAGAGAGATGGATGTTTGCAGCAGATGCCAACTACATGTTGGGATAACCTTTCCAGGGGAAAGGTCCCCAGCAGGAAGTTGCACAGAAGCTGGAGAGGGGAATAGAAATCTTAAATAAGTTCAGGACATCTTCCTCACTCAATTTTTTTATGCTGGGACAGCTTCAGCCGCATTCCTAGAAAGCACCACCTTGGTTTTATAGGTGATTTGTAGCTTAAGAAGAGTCTGATCTAGAGTTTTTGTCTCTCTCCCCAATAAAAATGCACTTTCGGTTGAGTGTTTTCTTAATTGCAGCTGTTACAGCCAACGTTCCAAGGGATTGTGCTTATAGAAGTGATCCTACATGTAATTACTGGTGGTCCTTGACTTACAACCATAACTGAACCCAACATTTCTATTGCTAAGCGACAGTTGTTAAATCAGTTTTCTCCTATTTTATGTTCTGTCTTGCCATCATGGATAAGTGGATCACTGCAGTTGTTAACTTAGTAACACAGTTGTTAAGTGAATATGGCTTGTCAAAAGGTTGAAGAATGTGATTACATGACCCTAGGCCAGGGGTAGGCAACCTTGGCTCTTTTATGACTCGTGGACTTCAACTCCCAGAATTCCTGAGATAGCCATGCTGAGGGAAAAGGGAGAGGTTTCCAAGCTGAGCCATACTGGCTCAGGAATTCTGGGAGTTGAAGTCCATGAGTCATAAAAGAGCCAAGGTTGCCTACCCCTGGCCTAGGACACTGCAACTGTCATAAATATGAGTCAGTTGCCAAGTGTCTGAGCATGGGGATGCTTTAACTGTAGTAAGTAAGTCATAGGTCACATTTTTCAGTGGGCCATTGTAATTTTGAACAGTCACTAAACAAACGGTTGTAAGTCAAGGACTACCTGTATATAGGTCCTTTCCTTTAATATGGAAAGAGAGAATTGAGATCAGGCTGTCTTTATCTTACAAAATGTTTGAAAGAGTGACCTTCGAAAGCCCAGAATGTGCCAGCCTGAAAGAAGTTGAGATCAAGTTGATATCTCATCCTTGAAAATGAGTTCTGATATTTTCTCGGTAGGAACTGGGAAGTACAGAGAGCATTTTGGGATTATCTGGACCAAAGTCTTTCTGGTAGCGAAGATGATATTTTTCTGATAAATCCATCAAGTTCCGTTTCTACCGATTAGGCAGGTAAAACCATTCAAAACAAATTCTAAAAGAGAATGGATCTGAGCATTTAATTCTGACTGCTGTTTACAATGGCGGTAACGACAGCGTATAATAACATCCTTGAGAACAGAAGTGTCTGAAAGAAAGGTACAGTATGCTACTGGAAGTTGTATTTAAAAAGCGGCAATTATATTTTTAGAAAGGGGTTACACCAAGAAAAGTCATGCTAAAGAACCCCACATTAGAGAACAGTATTATAAACATGAGCGCATGTAATTTGCATTTTTTTTAAAAAAAATTAATCTTGGGCAACTTATGTTAACAGGTATGCAAATTAAGGGGAGATGTGTATGAAGTGTCCTTATGTTGGAAGATGTTGCAAATGTAAACTGTTAGGAAATTTTCTGTGTATTGAAACACACACACACAAACACACATTAGACAAACAAACCACCAAACCAGAATGCAGAATTACCAACACTGATAGCAAAACTTGGGATTTTCACTTGATTTTTACTGATGTTTATATGTCCTGACACTGACTTCCATCTTTTTCAACCTGTCTATGCTTCATGGCTTTCGCTTGAAAATGTACACAGGTAACATCTCTTCTCATATCAGCACTCAGCCATTGTACATTGTTGCAGTAGTAATATTATAAAAATATTTTAGAGTTGGAGCTGAAAGAAGGGAGTTTATTTGGCTTAATTTCTAGAATATTTTTTTTTCTCCAGGTGTCTTTTGTTCTATTAGAACGATTTGTTCAGCATGCTTGGAAATGGTAGCTTTCAATTATTGTAGGGTTGACCACTGAAATTCTAAAAAAATAAATTTTGGTTGCTGGGAAAATGACAACTTAGAGGCAACATTAGGTGTTGAAACAGCTTTCCCCCACTCAGCAATGGACACCCCTTTGGCCTCTTGTTGCTGCTATTTCTATGCCTATGTTTTAAGAGGATACCATACCACAATACAATGCTGTTGTCTATGGGATTCTGGAAAAATGTGGCACTTTTGTTTTTTCCTTGATTTGGGAGAATGATGGACTTGTTTCTTCTCTTCTTCCCTATCCTGTAAAATAGGGGTTGGAGACATACAACCTCTGAGAGACATATGGTCTCCTCAGCACTCTGAGATTGTGACACTGAATTTTAACAATCAAATAGTCAAAGTTGTCATGTGGAGGGAGTGGATTTCATGAGAGGTTGAAAGGTGAAAATGGAAGAAACCTCCTGGATCCCCAAACCAATATAAAGGCCAACATTCACCTGCTTCAGATGGGGTTAGATCAGTGGTTCTCAACCTTTTTAATGCTGCGACCCCCAACCGGTCGTAAGTCGAGGACTACTCAACCGGTCGTAAGTCGAGGACTACTCAGCTGGTACAACACCGCTTGCAGAATGGGACTTTTGGCGGGCTCAGCAGGGCAGAGACAGCCTGGACAATTCCTATTGGCTTTTGAAAGCCAATAGAATTAGACTCTATTCAAGAGAGTCTATTCTATTGGCTTTCAAAAGCCAATAGAATAAAAGGGAGCAGCACAGCTAAGGAAAAGGGGGGGAAAATGGTGGACTGCATTGTTTGGCGACCCCCGTGAAATGGTCGTTCGACCCCAAATGGGGTCTCGACCCACAGGTTAAGAACCACTGGGTTAGATGGTTTTAACCGATGCCCCTTAGCATCGGTTTTAATTGGTGCCCCCATCTTGACTACTGCAATGCGCTCTACGTGGGGCTGGCCTTTAAAAGTATGCAGAAGCTTCAAATGATTCAAAATGCAGTGACCTGCATGGTTTTGTACAAGTCTAGATTTGCACACGTGTGACCTCTGTTGCAGGAGTTGCGGGGGCTGCTGATTATCTTTGGGTCCAGTTCAAGCTGCTGGTTGTCGCCTTTACAGACAGCACATTATTTGAAGGACTGTCCTTTCCCAGTTGCATCTACGCAACTCACAGGAATGGAGAGGCAGGGAATGTTATGGTCCCCTCTCCTTCCTCTGGTGAGACGAAGAAGGGCCTTCTCCGTAGTGGCTCCCTCCCTGAGGAACATCATCCCTGCAGAAAAAAGATTGGGCCCCACCTAACACTCTTTCAAAAGGCCCTGAAAACATGGTTTTGCCAGCAGGCTTGAGGACCCCAGGGTGATAGAGAACCTATCAAGGGGTTGGTCTGATTACTACTCCAGGGGGCCAGGGGTTTACAACATTTTGCATTGGGTTTTTACCACTGTAAGCCTCCTGGAGTCAGTGAGGAAATTCGACAGCCATATACATTTTCTTAATAAATAAATAATGTAATCTTACCCATCCAAGTTCTCCTAATAGACTTTCCTAATTTTTCTTTTTTGGAACAGCAGTCATAACTTTTGATGACATTGTCTCGTTTCAAGTGTGTGTGTGTGTGGGGGGGCCTGTTTCCTTAATTCAAACAAATTTTACTCCTAAGAGATCTCTCTCTTACCTTCAAGATTCTCTACAGGGGTAGGCCACCTTGGCTCTTTTATGACTCGTGGACTTCAACTCCCAGAATTCCTGAGCCAGCCATGCTGAGGGGAAAGGGAGCGGTTTCCAAGCTGAGTCATGTTGGCTCAGGAATTCTGGGAGTTGAAGTCCACCAGTCATAAAGCGGCCTAGGCCTAGGCCAGAAGTAGGCAACCTTAGTTCTTTTATGACTCATGGACTTCAACTCCCAGAATTCCTGAGCCGGCCATGCTGAGGGGAAAGGGAGAGGTTTCCATGCTGAGCCATGCTGGCTCAGGAATTCTGGGAGTTGAAGTCCACGAGTCATAAAAGAGCCAAGGTTACCTATCTCTGGCCTAGGCCTAGGCCGCTTTATGACTGGTGGACTTCAACTCCCAGATTCCTGAGCCAGCATGGCTCAGCTTGGAAACCTCTCCCTTTCCCCTCAGCATGGCTGGCTCAGGAATTCTGGGAGTTGAAGTCCACGAGTCATAAAAGAGCCAAGATGGCCTACCCCTGCTTCTAGGAGGTCCCGGTGTTTCTGTGGGATTCCTTAACAGTTCAGTGCTAATCTGTATCTTTGATGGAGGTTGTTACCTAAAATAAATACTCGGGCCACTTTTTCAGGACTTCAGGAATGTAGCTCTTCCCTTTCCTCCCCACAATCCACTGGAATTGGGGGCTGGGGGCAGGGGGTAGATAGGAAGAGCAATGGAGAGTCATTTCTTTGTCTCCCAAAGGTGCTTTCCAATAGGCAATTGGCCTTTCTTTCCGAAGAACTGAATGAGAAGTGAAATGTTTTCAAAGAAAATAACCAAGAAAATCCAGTTGCCCTTTGGAAAAGCACTTTTGGGACAACCATGATCTGGATGATTGAGAATCTCCACAGACATTTCCTTGACTCAGTTGCTGAGGAATTGTGGTCACCCTTACTTCTGCCTTCCTCTTCTTATCTGCTAAACTAGGGATCCTGTTATAACACCTCGTCCTTGCTTAGCATCCACCAATGTCATGTTGAACATCAGAACCTGGCCTTCCAAGTCCAGCATTCTTGGTGCAACCTGTCTTTTCTACTTTAGCTCCCTACAATGCCCTGACCCTGGGGGCAAGCACAGCTGGCCACACAATGCCTCCATGGTGAAGGGATTGGCTTCTGCTGTGAGAGAAAAAAGACCCCCACCCAAAAAAGAGACAGCCCGTGCAGCTGCAGCAGAAGGAGAACAGAGGTGTTTGTGGGGGTGAGCATGAATTCCAGAAAACAGTAGGCTTTTTCTTATGCGCAAGCCTTATGCTATAGCCATTAGTCCCTAATTAGGTTGTGAGGGTCTTCTCTCCCTCCCCCCCTTGGGGAAGTTTCTTTTTGTAGATTAAAGAGGGGTTCAGGGGTTGTTGGGGAGAGAAGACGAAGGACTGGGAAGAGTTTAGAGGAACACAGCTCGATCTCCTAGGTCTGGGAACAATGAAGCTGCAGTGGGCAGCTTTGAGTCCTGCATATGGTCTTCCTTCGGAAAGAGTTGATTAGGCAAGTCCGGATGAAATTGAAATCCTGTGATTTGACCTTTGTCTGGCCTGGGAGGGCTGCAATTCGCATAACAATTTCCTTTTGTTCTTTGTTTGGCGTTATTAATCCAACATGAGCCTCGAATTAATCAGGGCTAGTGCGTGGTTGCATTTTCTTCTTTTCTTCACCCTAATTCGCAGCTCCACGGCCTGTGTCTTTTTTAATTAAACCCGACCGATAGCAGGCCAGTGCCCTCTGATTGTGGCACGTACCAACCACAGATTGAGGGATGAAGAGGCTAAATAAGCAGGATGAGATTACTTCAAGGTTTTCGTTTAATTGTTTTCTTCTTCCTTTTAAGTAAAAAAAAAAAACTGGAAGGAACACTGAATTGTGGGCCCAGGGGAATATTTCCTTTATTAAGCCTGTGTTTGTCTTTGTCGGGGTTGGAGAAGGGGGGGGGGGCAGGCAGATAGTTTCAGTGTGGAGTTTGAGTCCTAACAGCACCAGGGTTTATACAATTAACAGTCTCTAGTTGCTGATTCAAACGGTGCCTCCTCCGTCACAGAAGTGCGGTGTTGATGGGACAGGATATCAGAAGGAACAAAAACAACAACAAATGGCTGGCCATTTCAGGTTTGTTTAGCTACATGGGTTTGTTTGGATTGGGGTTGACATCTTACTCACACATCTATCCTCACAGCCCATCTTTCTGCTGTTATATGGCTCACTTCTTTGACCGCTAAACTATGGATGGGTTGGATTAGAACAAAAAAAAAAAGCTTGATCAACGATTCACAAAATAATTGTTGGGTGGTTGCCTGTTCACCAGAAGCGGTTCTGCAGGCTGGTATCTGAACAAAGAGGCTCAGTGTATCAGCTCCCACCTGGTGGCCAGCTAATTAGTGGAGAGCATGGCCACGTGACTGCATTTGCCTAAGCTCTGCAGTGTCAAAGCAAGGGTGGCTTGCTTATGGCGCTCCATTCATACCAGTGGTTCCAGGGAAGGACCATAACTGAATAAGAATATGCACAGGCCTTATATGCAGATGTTCCCAGATGTAATACCTGCATTTCTAGAACAGACCGAACAGGATCATTGTCTGATCCTGGAAGACAAAAGGACCACAAATGGATTTTGTTTCTTTAGAATGGAAGTAGGTTTCCTTAGATATGTGAATGGTTTTGTGGTTTTTTTGGGTGGTTCAACTGGTTTCTTGGTTGTTCAACTCTAGGTGAAGTATTCTGTCATTCATTTCTGAAACATCAGAAGTTGCTACATCCAGAATATAACATAAAAAAGAGAAGAGATGAATCATGTGGGCGACCTGCTCTACAAACATGTCTTATGACCATGATGGACAGGCTCTATTATGGTCATAAGTCAAGGACTAGGTGAAGTGCAACCATGCACATGGAACAATTGAGTTTTTCCCATGGATGGGTATATGCCTTTAAGCTCCACTTTCATTAATATATTCAACATCATTTTCTGGATTGGGGCAGGTACAACCTATATGGGAGTTCCTCTAGATCAGGGTTTCCCAACCGGAGGTGCTCACACCCCCTAGGGGTGCGAGACAATATTCCAGGGGGTACGAAAACTTGGGTTTCCAAAATTATAGTGTATGTGCATAATTCGTTGCCATTATTTCAAACCTTTGTAAGGGATGCGAGAATATATCAGAAGCGTTCTAGGGGTTCCCTCTAGAAAAGGTTGGGAACTGCTGCTCTAGATCATTTGTTCACTCGCTCACATCAATATAAATGTATGACATGATAAAACATCTGCAAAGAATCTTCATTTTATTGCATTTGTACCTCAATGTTTCAATGAAAGCTTAAGACAGTGGGCATTGCTTGATTTCACCCACAGCAATTGTGAGATAGATCAAGCTGAGAGAGATTGGCCAAATGTCATGTAGTGAACTCCATGCTTGAGTAGGAAACAAAGATGGATTTCTAAGATCTAAATCCAACATTTGGTAGCTGCTAGAATATATTTGTTAGAATCACAGTAGATATACAGTATCTGTATCAAAACTTTGTGGCATATAAACATATATGAGATTACACTAAAATGTAGGAAAGAGAGAGACATTTTAAAGTCAACGTGAATCGGGATCTTGGCACATATTATTGGAAGTTATATGTCATTATACACAAATTTGATTTATTTGTCAAATCTTTATCCTGCCTATCCTCCAAGATAAAACTTCCCCTGGATGAGATGGACACCTAGAGATTTTATGGCTGTGGTTGTGTTAATTTCTTGGCAAAATTAAGGAAGTGCTTTGCTATGTCTACCCATAAGATTTATTTTTTGACATCCCATCTATAATAATGTACAAGTAAGGAATCACTTGTAGTCATTAAGCAAAGCACTGTGGATTGTTAAGCAGGATATCATGTGACTATGTTTTGCAACTTTCTGCCGGCTTCTCCATAGACTTTGCTTGTTGGAAGCCAACTGTGAAGGTCACAAATGGCAGTCATGTGATTGTGCGATGCTGCAATTGTCGTAAATAAAGCATGTATTTTTTTCCCCTATTTGTACTGTCTTTCACACTTACGGCTGTTTTTTTCTTTTTCTTATTTACGTATCATTTGATGTTTATCTTTTATTTCTGTGATAATCTGTAATTAAAGTGACATATGAAAAAAAGTAAATGCACTCTGATTTCCAAGCACCTGAATCACATTTGTATGTTTGAAGGAGAGCATCAGGGGCTGCGGCTTTGAGAACTGGTTGTAAATCTCCTTTTTTCAGCGTTGTTGTAACTTTGGTCAGTAAATGAGGACCACCTATATAAGAACGGTCCTTTAATCCAACATTTTGCATCACTCATTAGTCAATTGGTGATATCAAGAAAAGTCATCAGCCTGGATTAAAAGACTGGGCTCCCATTGTGCTTTTGAACATCTGGAATTTAAAGGCTCTTGCCTGCTATAATAAAGGTAGCAAACATTCCTCTTTTTTTTTAGTTTTTATTTTTCCTTTTTTCCCTTAACAAAACTGTGTTATACATCTCATATATATTATTTACAATTTATTTACATCAGTAATCATGTCTTTTTCTTTCTTTGTTCTAGCCAATCATAACATTTGTTCCATATTTCATAAAATTCTGTTGCCTCCTTGTCTTTTAATTCTAGCGTAAGTTTATTAATTTCCGCGCATTCAAGAATTTTGTATATAATCATATCGTCTGTAGGTATGTTTTTACCCTTTCAACACTGAGCGTATACTATTAAAAATTAAAAATTAATAGAGAAAAGACCAAAATGTTAGTAAAAAACCTAACCGAAAAACAGAAAAGGAAATTAGAAGAAAATCTGGAATTTTACAAACTATAAAAAAGATCAAATATTTAGGAATCTGGCTTACCACAAGGTGCTCCTCAATAAAAGAAGATAACTATTAAAAACTGATACTACAAATGAAGAAAGATTTTGAGACCTGGGGGAAATTACAATTATCATTATTAGGTAGGATTACGGTGATCAAAATGAATACATTACCAAGATTATTGTATTTATTCCAAATAGTCCCGATAAAATTAGAGAATTTTTTTTTGAAGAATTAGATAAAATAATAAATAAATTCATCTGGTCGGACAAAAAAGCATGGATAAACACGAAAATATTACAAGATAGTAGAAGTAGAGGTAGACTTGGGCTCCCAAAATGGGAAATTTATTATCAAGCAGCTGGACTACTCTGGATCAAAGATTGGATAAACCTAGACCAATGGTTCTCAACCTTTCTAATGCTGCGACCCCATAATACAGTTCCCCATGTTGTGGTGACCCCCAACCACTTATACATCACCGGGTGCCAGGGGCGTGGCCAAAGAAAAGGGGGGAAAAATGGCAGACAGTCTTGTTTGGCGACCCCCATGAAATGGTCGTTCGACCCCAAATGGGGTCCCGACCCACAGGTTGAGAACCACTGACCTACACAATAAAAGAGTTTTAACGATTGAAGGGCACGACTTACAGGCTGGCTGGCATGCCTTTTTATGGGGGAAACAGGAAAACACACACATACTTTTATCAACATCAGATAAGAGATGCGCTGATTTGGACGTGGGAAAAAGTTAAAAAAAGACATTATAGGAAAATCCCAAATTGGATTTCACCGATGGAAGCGATGATTCACCCTAACACCTTGGATAAGAAAAAGATGATTAGATACAATGAACTATTAGACAACCAAGGAAACCTTAAATCAAGAGAAGAATTAGAAGAACAAGGAATAATCATAGATTGGTGGCCATATTTACAGATCCAATCTAAACACAGTAAGGATATGGAAGAGCACAGAATAAGCCAGATCCCACATCAATTGGATAAAATTTTAACAGTTAAGGAAGGAAATTTTTTAACAAAAACCTATAAATATTTATTAGAGGTAAATCTGGAGGAAGAAATAGTGAAAGGGCCAAAGATAGCATGGGTGAGAAATGTGGTCCAAAATATAAATCTGGAAGAATGGGAAAGATTGTGGAACATAAATTGTAAACTGACACTGTCAACTGCATATAGGGAAAATCAATACAAAATGTTGTATAGATGGCATTTAACACCGGCGAGATTGGCCAAAATGTACAAAAATATGAATCCAGAATGTTGGAAATGTAAAAATAAGGAAGGAACATTCTGTCACATGTGGTGGCTGTGCCCTAAAGCAAAGAGCTATTGGGAACGGATAGGGAACTGGATACAGGAGATAACCAAGGTGCAAACTGAAGTCAAACCTGAACTATTTCTTCTGGGTAATATAATAAATTCAAAGATGGAAAAGCAACTCCAACACATCATTATACATATATTAACAGCAGCCCGCATAGTATAGCAAACATTCATTTAAAATAGGTTCTCATGACAGCCTGATTTACCATTCCTTTAGTCCAGCTGTCTTTTCAACATATCTACACTGGCACTCCTCACCACATTGGATAATTCTATATTTCACAATTTAAATGCCTTGTCTATAAAAGAAACTTCCTTTTGTGGTGCTGTCTGCTTTTCAATAAATAAGCATAGAAATACGGGACTGACTCATTTCAATCTATTTAATGACTGGGTACCTGCTCTGTTACCCTTTCCTAAATTTTTGATAATCTTCATTCCCTTCCATGGATGTAGACATGGAATAGCTGTACCCTTGAGAATAACATTTCTTTTTTTTTTCTAATATCTGATTATATAGGTTTGTATAACTGGTGCCCTGAGTGATGTAAGGAAATCTAAATTGATATTTTGTGATGTGAAACTGCTGTGCAATTTTCTACATGGTCCAATACTCATGGGAGTCTTGTGGGTAAGATGTCAGATGTATCTTCAGCCACAGAAACTCACTGAATGACTATGAACCATATGCATGAAACAAACATACCGTTTTACCAGTGTCCACTTTATGTTACAGTCTCTATAATCGGGAGTCTATAGTTTATGAGCCCCATTTCCATCACTGCTAATCTCAGCAATCTGAACAAAAGACATCCTCATGCTCAGTGTTCCAATATCTCAGGGGCTGCCCCAAAGAAGAGGGAGTCAAGCTATTTTCCAAAGCACCTGAAGGCAGGACTAGAAGCAACGGGTGGAAACTAATCCAAAGGAGAGAAGCAACCTAGAACTAAGGAGAAACCTCCTGACAGTGAGAACAATTAACCAGTGGAACAACCTGTCTCCAGAAGCGGTGAATGCTCCAACACTGGAGGTTTTTAAGAAGAGACTGGACAGCCATTTGTCCGAAATGGTGTAGGCTTTCCTGCCTGAGCAGGGGGTTGGACTAGATGACCTCCAAGGTCCCTTCCAACTTTACTATTATTATTATTATTATTATTATTATTATTATTATTATTATTATTATCGATCATCGCACAGTCAGCCAGATGTTCAGACTGGATTTGGCATTTTGTCTACCTATCGAGTCCTTACCCAGGACCTGGGATAGGCAGATGTGGATGTTTGATGGTATTACAGATATCGTCGCAGGATGGAAGCAGTTCCTAATAAGGCCGCCTTTTGCAATTGACTAATAGCGAATTTGTCAATGCCAATGGTGTTCAAGTGGTGCTCCAGTTGTTTTGGGATTGCACCCAAGGAGCCTATGACTATTGGTACTACCCTTGCTTGCTTTTGCCACAGTCTTTCTATTTCTATTTGTAGGTCTTTGTATTTTGTTATCTTCTCCAGTTCTTTCTCTTCTATTCTGCTATCTCCAGGCACTGCCACGTCCACTATCCAGACTTTTTTGTCTTTCTTATCGACAATTGTTAAGTCTGGGGTGTTATGTTGCAGGTGCTTGTCTGTTTGAATTCTGAAGTCCCAGAGCAGTTTAATTTTATCATTTTCTATGACTTTCTCTATTTTATGATCCCACCAGTTTTTGCTTACAGGCAAATGATATTTTTTGCAGATCTTCCAATGCACCATTGTTGCTACTTTGTCATGCCGCTGCTTGTAATCAGTTTGTGCAATCTTCTTGCAACAGCTTACCAAGTGGTCCACTGTTTCTTCAGCTTCTTTGCATAGGCGGCACTTACTGTCTGTTGCTGTCTTCTCAATTTTGACTTTATATGCATTTGTCCTTAAGGCTTGGTCTTGTGCAGCCAGAATTAGTCCCTCGGTCTCTTTCTTCAATTTTCCTGCTCTTAGCCATTGCCAGGTTTTGTTATTATCTGCTTTCCCAGCTATTTTTTTCATGTATTGGCCATGTAGTGCTTTGTCTTCCCATGCCTCTATTCTGTTCTTCATTTGGTCTTTCTTGTAGGCCAGTTTGGTCTCTCCAGTAGTCAGTAAGCCTTCCTGATATACTAATTTCAGTGCATCTTCATCATTGTTCTTCAGATATTCTTCCAAAGCCATTTTTTCTTCTTCAACCATCTGATGTACTTGTAGCATTCCACGCCCACCTATTTGCCTTGGTAGATAAAGTCTATCAATATCACTGCGTGGATGAAGGGCTTGATTCATTGTCATTATTTTTCTGGTCTGCCTATCCATTGCTTTTAGTTCTGCTTGAGTCCAGTCCACTATTCCAGCTGTGTACCTAATGACTGGGATTGCCCAGGTGTTGATTGCCTTTATGGTATTTCCTCCATTGAGTTTGGATTTTAAGATCTTCTTCACTCTCTTGATGTATTCACCTCTAATCTTTTTCTTGACTTCAGTGTGCTTGATGTTGTCAGCTTGAAGGATACCCAAGTATTTGTAGTACTCTTCCTCATCCAGACTCTTAATGTTATTTTCGTGGGGCATCTTGATTCCTTCAGTTTTCACTATTTTTCCTTGTTTGATAGTAAGTGTGGCACATTTGTCCAAGCCAAACTCCATTACAATATCTTGGCTATATATACGGACAGTGTTGAACAGCGATTCTATTTCAGATGATGTTTTTCCATACAGCTTCAGATCATCCATATAAAGGAGGTGGGATAGTCTGG